>NC_134853.1:87438781-87760656 GCF_049852395.1 Peromyscus maniculatus bairdii | reverse complement strand
TGTGTGTGTGTGTGTGTATTGGTGGAAGTATTAAGGCAACTCCATATAGTTAAAAGGGAGGTTTATTTTATGGAGTAACTTACAAGTAAAGGGATAGGTTACAGGGTCTGGGAGAGGTGAAGTGCAGTCCAGCAGTGTTCTCTCGAGAACTCTTCTCCATCTATCTTCAGTGTCCAGGATCCAGGAATCAAGAGAGCCAGCACATCCGGATCTCAGGTCTTAAGGGCTCCTGTCTCGGCCCTGCCTCATTGGCATGACAGTTGCAGGAAGCTTCATTGGGGGTAGTACTTCCAGGTCAAAGCTGGAGCAGCTACCCATTACATGTGTGTGAGTGACATTTTTATTTGGTTTTACTTTCCTAAGATTGATTCTAACCATAGCTCAGGCCCTGGATTTCACTGTGTATCTCAGGCTGGCCTCTAACTCTCAGAATGACTCCTGTCTCAGCCTTTCAAGCACAAGGACTACAAGAGTGGACTACCATGCCTAGCTTCATTATCACTTTGGCTCTTTGTAACTGAGGTTATAAAAACAGGTGCTTTTTGGAACTAGAGAGATGGCTCAGCAGTTTAGAGCACTGGCCCCTCTTCCAGAGGACCTGGGTTTGATTCCCAGTGCCCCTAAGGCAACTTACAACCATCTGTAACTCCAATTCCAGGGGATTTGTTGCCCTTGTCTGGCCTCTATGAACACCAGGCATGCTTGTGGTGTATAGACAAACATGTAGGCAAAACATCAATACATATAAAATAATAATAATAAATTAAAAACAGGTGATTTTATCATCCAGCTTCATAAATGAAATAGCTGAGGGTGCTGCAATTAAGAATTTCAACAGGAACATACACTTAGGAAGAAGTACAGCTTGAGATCCCACCCCACATGTAGAGTTATTACAAACTGATGGCCAGTGTGTATGTGATTGTATGCAACAGGATCCCCAGTAGTTAACAGGGTGGGAAGCTAGAAAGAGGGACTCCAAAACTGGATTCAATTACTTTGTGATGCCAAATTTAAAAGGACAAAAATTGCGTTCATTAATTGGATGTTTGTTTTCTTGGGCTCTCTGTGAATGTCTTGACATCCCTTGGTTTTAAGGAGCACTTAAAAACAATCTCCAGCTGTCCTATAATGATATGCACACTTCACCTTAGTTATAAAACAGACTGGCTAAGGTGCATGTGAGCAGGGTTCCAGATTTGGCTGCAACTGATGTCTGTTCTACAACAAGGGCGATGAGACGTGGTGGGATCCTCATTAGCACAGTGCTGCAGAAAACACAAGCAAATCATGCTGCTTTCCCCCTGCCTTTGGGTGTTTTCTTTCTCTGTTGCTAATGACTAATAAGAAAGGGAGAAAGAGAAGAGAGTGCGTGTGAACAAGAAAGCGACTGCTATTAGATTTTCTTCTACTACAGTGGGTTTCTCATTTTGCTAAGCTCATTAGAGGTGACGGTATGGAAAGAGCCCCAAAGTGCCCCAGGGAGAATGGAAAAGACAAAAAGGGAAATGAAACTTTCAGAGCTTTGACCCCAGCCACAAATTCACACCAGAACCATCTGCCTTTACATCATTTGTTCAGATTCCAAAGTTCCACCTCCTGTTTGATTTTATATGTAACATAAGAGAAAAATCATGTCTTTTTCCAGCTATTTCTAAGAGTAACATTATGAATGAAAGGATGGATACAACATGGTTAAAATTATGGCCTTGACCTTCCTCCTGTTTATCTGTTGCCTTAAGTCAAGAGTTTTGAAACATCTCTTACATTTAATTTGCAGTTTAGTCTACAAGAAGTTCAATAGTACAAATTACAAACTTTTTTTGAATATATTCTATGCATTGAATGTTTTTCCAGGAGCTGGATAAGCAGGGGAAGGGTGCTTTCTCCTTGTAAAGTCAGGGAAATGGCAACACAGGCAGTGATTTCAGTGCCAGATGCTGAGGGGGAGAGGTGTTATGGCACTATGAGTATTGTCTTGGCATTCAAGGCTCTTCCAGAGGTTATGGACAAGGTACGCAGTTTGGGAAGAATTGTATGTATTAGAAAAAGAGGAAAGAACCTCTAATCCATAGCTGCATGCCCTGTATTCTTATTATCATTCTATTATGTTATGGGTCTATGCTGTCTGGGCTGGAGGGGAAGAAAAACAGGTAGAGGTCCACTCCAGCTCTAAAATTTTTGTTCTTCTTATTCCTAATCACAAGCCTTTGGAGTATGCTAAATTAAAATCTGGAGTAGTACATTCTGAGCATCAATAACCACCATTTATTGAGAGCCTACTCTTCTTGGCCCTTATGCTATGCTGCCTGTTTTATGGGCTTTTTTCATCGTTACAGCAAGTATGTGAGACTGGAATGATTAGTATCCTCTTTTTTTTTTTCTGATGAGGAAACAGAAACCTAGGTTAAAAGTTCAATGTTCTGTCTAGCCAAAGCCACATCAGAGATGTGAGGCAAAAGCAGGATGTGAAGACAGTATCTGACTACAAATAGTGTTTTTAAAAATTAGAGAGACTTTATGGGGGTAGTTTCTGACATTACTAAGAGGCACAATCTCACAGCAAACTCCCTGATCTTATGGTTCTTTCAATCTTTCTGCCTTTGCTTCCACAATTTTCCCTGAGCCTTGGATGCAGGAGTGTTTTATAGATATATCTATACATCTATAAAAATGATCTATAAATCTATAAAAATCTATATTTAGGTCTGCCTAAACATGAGCCAAACAGGAATGACACCAATAGGCATGCCAGAGTGGATGGGGAAAGCTGACAAGACCTCAGTCCTACACAAAGAACAACATACAACTAAGAAATGCTGAAAATGAGAGAAATGATCTTCTCTAAGGAAGAGCACACTAATTACTTATCCAATGCGAAATGGGCAGTTCTGAGAGCATATATACAAGTAATATTATGCTGAGTAGACTATATTTAAGAATATACATATATGCAAACATGCTTATAACAGCAATTAACGACCAGCCAGGCCATGAATTTGAGAAAGAGCAAGGAGAAATATATGGAAGGAAAGAGAAGAATGATTTAATTATATTATAATATCAAAAATAAAATAAAAAATGTGAGAGAGTAATGGGTACGTAGCACAGTTGATAGGGGCTTGCCTGGGTTAGATCCTCAGCACGGCATAAAAGTCATGATGATCATAGATGCTTGTAATCCAGATGTGGACCAGGAAAACTAGAAGTTTGAGATCATCCTTGGCTAATAACAGATTCAAGTTCACTCTGATCTATTAAAAAAAGGGGGGGTGTAAGAAAAGTGCCCATGAGAACACAGCTCCCTGTCTCGAATTTGTAGGAACCTTCTCTTTGCCTTCTATGTTAAAACTGTTTGAGGACACTTGTGTTTGTCAGAATGTCTTCAATGCTTAAAATACCCCAGAGGTGGGAATTTTGTTGCTTAAAACTATAGAGCCCCTGTGTGGCAAAGCCTCCCATAGCTGGGATAAGTAGGATGACTGACCACAGCAGGACTGAGGACAATGAGAAACACGGATGACATGGAAAAGGAACAGAAGTCTGATGCCTTGGCCCTTGGTTTTAATTAGCATCAAAGGCTTCATTGCTAATGTATGAGTTTTTATGCGATAGCCCATGTAGCAATATGAATGGAGTCCAGGCCTTGCCCTTGAGGAGAAAAATAGTGAAATGGTGGGATAGAAGGTTGCTGGGAAAAAAAAAACTCCATGAGCAGCAGAATATAAAGATCCTAACTGGACTTGATATAGTTTTGATAGGTACACAGACATTAGTTTCATTGACTCTGATACAAACTAGTAGCTAGAATCATGGTGAATTTGGGGAGCTAATGCATTACTGGCCTGGAGCCAGCAAGCTCTACTAGAGGCACCTTTCTATCAGAAGGGTTGGCAGCCTCCTTAGACCAGGGAATCCTTCCTTCAGAGCCTGCACATATGTGGAAGGAGGCAGCTTTAGTGCTAAATCTGTTTAGCTGCATCAGGCCTATCATCAGGACAAGGCTAATTTTCCTCTGTGATTCTTATTTACAGCATCTAATAAATATAGATAATGGGAGCACTTTGTCAGAAAAGTGCAGAGATTGAGGCTAGCAATGTTGAACTCTCCTCACCTCCAACTCTAGAGCTGCATGTCAAGGTATAAGGGTCATTGATTTCTTCCTGAGAACTAGAAAAAAAAGAGTCTGAGAAGATGATCCAGGAGCCACAGTGAGAGTAACTCAGTGTGTTCCCAGTGTTAGGACAGGACACATTCGGAACCCCTGTGCTGACACACACAGGCAAAGAGATGGAGGGCAAAGTGGCTGAGGAGAAGATAATGTTTCTCTAGCCTGCAATTTCTTTCAATTTTAGGGATCGCAATTACCAGGGCAAGAGTTAGTAGTGGCCGTGCTTGGGATGCATAAGTGTGTTTGATGCCACAGGTTCTTTTGCATTTAGAAAGCAGAGGCACAGGCAATATTTAACCTGGCTGAGCTCTGCATGGGTGTGTACCATTGTATATGAGAGAAAGCAGGACTGGAGCCAGGAGTAAAAGTAGATGTGATGAGTAGGCAGTGGAGTAGAATGAATGGCCTTGATTCCACCCTAGGCGACACTAGGAGGGTAACTGCACCTCTCAGAGACCCGGTCTCCTCGCCACCACCTTGGAGATATATCACTTATTGCACAAGATAGTCTAGCATGTCAGGAACAGAGCTTGCAGATCACCTAACACATGGTATGCATTCAATAAAGGGCATTCTCGTTATTGATGTCAGCATCCATATGGGATATTCAACCAGCACTGGTATTTTCAACCAGCCAACCTTTACTTTTCATTTATGAGCAAAATTAAATATTCACCAGCATATTTTTGCATAGTTCTTAAGAACACAGAGTTACACTGTTCAAATGCTAGTTTTTTTAAGCTTATGGTTTTTAACCTCATTATGTCTCTGCATGCTGTCCTTCTTCTCTCTCCCCCCAACATACCATTCAGTTATTGTACATGAAAAATAAAACAATTTGTGCACAACCCTTAGAATAATGGACTAGTGTATTGTAAATAATCAATAGATACTAGTTTTTTTAAAAATGAGACTTGTGAGCCAGCAAGCTGGCTGGGCTAGTTAAGACACCTGAAGCCAAGCCCGAGGACCTGAATTCTATGCCAAGATCTGCATGAGGGAAAGAGAGAGCTGACTTCTACAAGTTATTCTCTGACGACTTGCAAATGCATCACATCAATAAATATATAAATGTAAAGACTTTTAAAATGAGACTTGCTATTATGTTAGATATTTCCTAGCTATCAAGGAGAAAAAAACAAAGAAAAAGGGAAGGAGAAAAAGAGGGAGGGAAGTAGAGGGGGTGATAGATAGAGACAAAGATTAATAAGGCAATAACTCAGTCCATTGGAGGGAGATTGATATACCACAGCTGAATAATTTATTCATTCATTGAATAAGCACTTACCGAGCCTCCAAGCATGCATCGGCGACTACTTTAGTTTTCGATGCTTAGCAGTTCATAAGCAGACATACATGGCTCTTGCCCTCAGTCACTCCTGGTCCAGTGAGGGACACAGGCAATGACCAGGACCAGTAGTATAGTGTAAAAATATTGGCACTGTCCTCAAATTAGGACTGTGAAAAGACAGAGAATTCAGAGAGGAGACATGGCGACAATGTCTTCATGGATGATGGGGTGGGAAGAAATTTTTGAATTCTTTCCAGGATGTTCATTTCCTTATCCTCGGAAACTATGATTATCTTACATGGCAAAATGGGCAGTAAGCAGATGAGCAGATTTAGAGAGATTATTCACATGATCCTGTGGGGCCCGGTGAAATCAGAAAAGTCCTTAAAATAGAAGCAAGCCAAGAATAAAATCAGAGTTTGGAAGCGAGGAGGGCTACATTTGAAGATGGAGAAGAAAGCCAGGGAATGTGGGTAGCTCTGAGGAGCTGGAGGTGGCAATGTGTTTGTCTGGGAAGAAAGCGGCCTGTTGATATCTTGTTTTAGATTAATGCATGCCACAGTTATACCTACAGATCTCTAAGACAGGAAGTTTGCTCTGTTGTAAGACGGTCAGTTTAAGGTGATTTGTCACAGTGGGGCCAGAACATGAGTACATGAATACATGCACCCAAAGGTATTTGTGAGTTAGAATCATTTTTAATACTTTTACATTTGTGTGTGTGTGTGTGTGTGCGCGCGCGCGCGCGCACGCGCGCGCGTACGCGTGCATGCGAGTGTTGCATGAGAGAGAAATTGGAGGACTAGTTGCGAGTTGTTTTTGGTTTTTTCTTTCAACTACATGTTCCCCAGGGGTCAACCTCAGGTCATCAGACTTAGTGGTCAGTACCTTTACCGGCTGAACCATGTCACCGACTCCAGTAGGATAATCATGGTAGAAAATCACTCTGGCTGCTTGATAGTTAACAAATTGGAAGGGACATGGCTGGATGCAGATAGCATCGTTAACAAGCTGTTCCTATAGTCCTATGAGATAGGATGGTGGCCTCAATCAGAGCATATGGTTATGAAATGCTGGCTCTGTATCAGACCCTGAAGTCAGCCTGGTGGAAAAGGGATTCAAGAGGAATAAACCAAATCCGTGGTCTGAGCCAGGAGACAGACACGTAGAGAACACGTACAGCTGGCGAAGTGTAAGGGCTTTGACATAGGAACCAGACCCACGTGTTATAAAAACACAAGGACACTACTTCCGAAGGGCCTCATGATGGTGCCCTGGAGGAAATGCCACTTGGAGTTGTATCTGAGAAGCTCTCAGGAAGACTCAGTGGAGGTCTCTACATGCTCCCAGTCTCTTTGGTCTACTCTCAGCTTCCTCCAGCATCCTTGCCTCCATGGGAGCCAGAAATCTTGACAGCTTTATCTGATTTCCCCTCTGGGTCAGAATTCAGGAAAGGGCGTCATCTACTTTGGACTCTTATGAAAGTACTTGTCTTACTGAATGAAGGGGCTTATAAACCCCATACAATATGCCCTGACTCTGGAGAAGGAAATCTTATGAGCATTGTTCACCAAAAATGTTCACCAACTTTCTGTTTGTATTTTAGATATTTTCAGTATTACCTTTGTTCTTCATGTGCATGTGCAGAATGCTTCATTTCTAAAAAGCCAAATGAGGGTCTCTGGGACATATCCAATTGAACTCAGACCTCTTCATCTTCCTCTCCAGCAGTTTCTTGACGCACTAGTGGCAGAAAAAAAAGGGGGAGCCATTTCCTTTTTCTGTGTGGTGAAACTCCCTTGAGGTCATTACCTGCCCAGTCTATATGTTAAAATAAAACACAATAATGTGAATTGCCCACGTCTGGTTTTTTATATAAAAAGGAGTGCTTACTCTTGAAGCTGAATGGCTTGAAACACGACAAAGCCTGCTTTAAGATGCAAAGTTGAGCAAAGAGTCCCTCCTTTTCTGGGTGGTATCTGTTCTTTAACCAAAAGGATGGATGACACTGACTTAGTATGTGTTATGCCAGAGAAATATGGTCTCCAGGGAAGGAAAAAGGCTTTGTTTTAACATTTGAAAAACATTAACTTATAAACACACACATACATATACAGGAAGCACTTTTTACATGGTTCCTCATGGCTGCAAGTAAAGGGTACAGAATGCCTTTTTTGTATCTGAAGGGTTTATTTACCAGGCGGACACTTCCGCCTAGCCATTTCCAGATCAAAGCGTCTCTCATGGCTAGGATACCCGGTGGGCCCGGATATCTCCGCCTAGCAAGTTCCGGGCCAAGGGGTCTCGTGTGATCAGGGTCCGTGATGTTACATGGTCACGTAAGCGCGCAACGTGACCATGTGATCTACACACACGCGTGGAGTAGTGACGTGACCTGGCCACGCCCCCAGCCGGTTTTAAAAGTCGAGCGCCATGTTTCCCAGCCTCTCTTCACGCACGTGTCTCTCCCACAGGCCTGCACACTCTCTATCCCTGTATTTTCTAATAAACTCTTATAAGCGGATTCTGTCGTGTTTCATGACGTTTCCTTGCAGGGTAAGAACACAACGCAGCTAAATAACTAACAGTATCCCCAGTGCCTCACATATTGAAATAGAGCTCAATGGGTGAACTAATGAAAAGCTGAATGAAAGAATGACTTTAGATTGAGGGCTTGACCAAAGCTGGAGCTAATATCCAGTATTAAAGAGTGACATCATACGGAAATTAAATGTGATGGCATACACCTGTAATTCCATTGCATGAGCAGCTAGATTCCAAGTTCAATGCTAACTTGAGCTGTATAGACAATACTTCACAGTGAGACCTATCATCCTGACCCATCAACTATTGGAGCATGAGAGAAGCATTTCTAACTCTTCCCTGGATGTGGTGAAGCTTCAGGATAAAAGTGACTAACCCAGTGTTAATAACCATTTAATCACCAGATTTATAGACCCTTGATGGAAATGTTACAGTTTGCATCAGCCCCACCCTGAATCCTCTCAGTTCCAAAGAAGGGGAGTGGTTTCTTCAAATCCCACAGCCAGGCTATGGCTGAGCCAAGAAAGGAACACATGTGGTTGCTTAACATTAACTGAGG
Source organism: Peromyscus maniculatus bairdii (assembly GCF_049852395.1). NCBI lineage: Eukaryota > Metazoa > Chordata > Mammalia > Rodentia > Cricetidae > Peromyscus > Peromyscus maniculatus. Next base: position 87,752,091 of record NC_134853.1, on the reverse strand, counting down.
GCCCCTGCATCTCAGCCAAAGCGCTCCCTCTTTCTTGGCAGAAAGAGGAGGGATAGGGCACACTTTAAGAGGTGGGTAGATGCTCTCGTCAGCATTAGGAAGTTTGATGGGACCCTTCCAGAAGCTCTGAGCAGCCTAGGAATAGCCAGAAAAGCAGCGAGTCCCATCCCTGAAACTGAAAATCTCAGACCAGCTTTCTCCTAGCCTTCTCCAAGTAAAAAGGCTGCAGACAGCCCTATCTGACTCTGAGGGTGATTCACTTCCTCAAATACCTCTATTTAAATGCTAATTTCCACAGAACTGAGGGCTGATGGTTCTGGCATGCTGGTCCCTATGTCTTACTGCATCCAAAATGCTCACACATACTCTTAAAGGAGGAAGCAGACCGGATGGGAAGCAAGGCATGTGGAAGGGTGGGAAGAATTTATGTAGGAGGTCAGTTACCTGTGCTTGTCCTTGTTAGCATGTTTGATCAAATGGAAGTGAGACAACTGCAGCAGCTTTGGAGAATTTGTGTCACCTAGAGGTGATGTTCCGGTGACAATGGAGGATAAGGAGGCCTTCCCTCATGTCTATACAGGCATCAGCAGCTGCTCTGTTGTGTATAATATAAACTAGGCCGTGGCCAAACTGTGTCTGAAAACCCTTGATGAGATTCAGATCCTAATGTTGGATTTGAGAAAAACAGACAGACAGAGAGAATTAGCATGCATTGAAGATAATACCTTCCCCCTTACCCACATTTTGCTAAGACTTAATGGAACTCACGTGAACCCTCCTAGACAGAATTTGATCCGTGGCTATATGACTTCTATGGCTCTGCACATCCCACAGTCAAATACCAAGTACTTCAGGAATCTAATCACAAACAAGATAGATACATGAGAGGAAGGGATGGGAAGGATTTATTTTAACTCGGAGACATTAGACCACTGTCATGAAAAGCTGACTCCTCCTTAGGTGTCTCCCCAAGAACCCTCTGTATGAGTGCACGCTTGAGGCCCACTGCACCCTGTTTAGAGAAGTCATGTTTTCCCATCTGGCTCCCTCAGTTCAGCAGTCCTCAGCCCTTTCTGTTTAATCTCTGTGGAAGCCACAGCATCTGCACTGTTGATTCAGAATACTTCCTGTAGACGGAAATTTCTCTGGCCCTGCCTTGCCCAGCAGTCCGGACGAATCTCTCCCACCCTTGGTCCCATAGCCACTAATAAAATAATTACTCAGAGGGTTATATTAAGTACAAACTGTATGGCCTATGGTTTCAGCTTCTCTCTAGCTAGCTCTTACATCTTACATTAACCCATTCCTATTAATCTATATGTTGCCATGTGGCTGTGCATTACCAGTCTGCTGGCATTTTGTTGTTCCTTTGGTGGTGGCATTTCTCTGGATTCCACCCTTCTTCTCTCTGTATCTCTGCTTGGATTTCCCACCTGAGTGTACGCTTTCTTGCCATAGGCCAAAACAGCTTTATTTGTTATCCAATGGGAGCCACACATATTCACAGCATACAGAAAGACATCCCACAGCAACTTCTTACTTCAAAGGGAATAAGAGATAAATTATTCCTAAATCAAATAGGAGTGATCCTGGCCTGAGAACATGAATTTAGGGTACCCTGAATAACATATTCCAACATAGAGATAATCTCATGAGATTTTTATAGTTCTGAAGCAAAAGAACATCATAAACAGAGGCATTTATTCAAATGCATTGGTGGAAATATGCAGGCAGGCTACGATAACATATAGGAAATCTCTGCTGTAGGCCTCAGATGCTATCTGATGAAGGTCTTAGCTTTTGGATTGGTGGAAGCTAATAGCCATTTAAGCTAACATGTTCCAGCAGCTTTGAACTGGTAGTCACCAAAACACTAGGTAAGACAGAAGTGGCCAATGAATTGCCCTTGAGGTGAATAAAGATAGCCCAACACAATTGAGCTCTGCCTTTTAACAGCCAAACTCTCTACAAATTACAAAGTTCTAGTAAGTCAATCAGCCTAATGAAATATCTGGAATCATCTTATAGAAAAACTAGACTCAACTGTACTACCGTCTGGTGAGGATCCGTTCTGGAGTTACAGCAGCAACACAGGGAAAGAGCTAGCAAAGGCTAGGGGCTGCGCCCAGGCTGCCATCTTTTGTTGGTCTCCACCACGCTATCCGCAAATACTCACCCAGCATCCATACTTTACTCAGCTGTACTCAGTCTCACAGTTTGGCCCCCAGGGTGCCTCGGTGCATTGTTTGGGGCCACAAGGAGTCTGCAGTACAGTGAGAAACACAGGTCTTCCGTGAGTGGATCTATGGTTATAAACTGTAAAACTTTTCTCGGAAGAAAAGAGCAAGATCTGAAAGGTGGGTGACAGATTTCATCTGAGGCACTTTCCTCAAAGCAGTGACCAGTTGTGTGGTCTGAGTGGTGAACAGGAGTGGCCCCGGTGCAGAGAAAAAGAACACCCTCCCAGAGAGAGGACACATTCCTGCTGGGGACTGTAGATTGGAAGCCTGTCCCAGGAGAGGACAGTGAGTGCAGCCTGGCAACAGCAGTCCTGAGCAGCAGGAGTCAGCAGGGGCTGGATTGTGTGGGATCCTCTAGACTGTAAGACAGCATCCTTATTCTTTCTTGGTCTTCACCAATGGAGGAACATCCTGTGCTCACCTCTGCTGTCACCCTGGCTCAAGCCATGCTCTGAATTCATGCAGATTTGCAGAGTGAATGCTACCCACTCAATGTCAGAGTTCCCAAGATGCACTTTAAAAATTTGCTGAGTTATCTCCATATATTATCAGTTCAGATTTAAGTTTCACATGGATGCATTTTTGAAGACATTTGTCTAAACAGTGACTCTGTGCTAATTTTGCAATAACAATATTCACTTACATGATATACACACATAGACACATACTGCCCAACCCAAACCCCTATACATAAAAGCATGTTCTCCAGTGGATGTGCTCATGAGTGCTTCCTGCTCTCATCTCTGAAAGTATGTGATTTAGTCCATGATCCTGGCTGCATTCACTGAATGTGAGTACTCAGTTGTACACAAACTTGCTGAGCACAGGCACCAAGCTATAAGCCAGAGGGGGTAGCATGAGGTGTAGGTACCGCCATTCCCAACTATGGACCTCAGTCAGACAAGTTTCTTAACTTTAGTTTCTTAACTTTTCTGAGTGCCTGTTTCATCATCTATAAAATGAGACTAATGGTGCTTGTCAGCATTTTTATAAAGCTAAAACCACACACACACACACACACACACACACACACACACACACAGAGAGAGAGAGAGAGAGAGAGAGAGAGAGAGAGAGAGAGAGAGAGAGAGAGAGAGAGAGAGAGAGAGAGAGAGGAGAGTGGGGGTGGAGGAAGACAGAGAGGAGATCACCTAAGGAGCAGAACTGGTTTTCCTTGTCCTAAGCTGAGCCAGCACTTGCCACCTCCAGGTCTTTTCCTCAGCCTGGGACTTTCAAGGTCTCTCAGCTTTCACCTGAGGTTTCTTCTGCCTAGCAGAACTTCCCCAGGGCTGTCCCGCCTGCACCCTTCCTCCCTCCCTCCAAGTTTGTCTTTTGCCTCTTTCAAAAGCAGATTGATGTGAAGGCCCTGGGCGCCCTCTGCTGGCGGAGGCTGTGCAGGACTGTGGGCATTGCCCAGACTGCCGGGAATGGATTTATTACTTGGGAAAGATGTAGCCGCTGCCGTCCTGCCATTCAAGGCTTCATCCTTGCCTGTGTGCGCCCCTCTCAGCTGTCTATGACAACAGATTCCTCCTCCCTCCCATATTCCCCTTCCTCATGAGCTTCGTCAGGCTACTCTCTGGAAATCCTTTTCTGGAAGCTCAAAGGGAACTATTTATGCAAGAAGAGACATGTTTCCTGCCACTTGGGGTTACCCATGTGCATCTTTCAGTTGTCCACTGATGTCAGATGTCCCAAAATCCTAAGACTGGCTAGGCCAGAAAGCACAGGAGTTGGAGGAGGAGAGCGAGGGGTACTAGTGGGTGTAACTTCCCTCTCCTGCAGTTTAAGATGTATATACAAAAGTTGGTGAATATAGAGAGACCCTCCCCTCCTAAGGTAGTAAAGGAAATTAAGGAAATTTCCCTCCGAGGCCTAGTTACCAAATGTGCTCAGACTGTAAATCACTGGGGGCCACTTCACATCTGGTACAGCCACCTTCTCCATGTTGTTTAAGTAGAATAATGTGATCACGCCCACCTCGTGGTGAGGACTGCTGAAGTCCCAGTGAGAACAGAGCCTCTATGCAGTCAGGTTGTAAGATGCCACAGCTCCTTCTCTCGGCTTGTGGCCTGCTTGGGTTCTGTGAACTCATGGGGACTGAGGCCTTTATGAGAGGACTTCAGTCTGCATATCTTGGGGTAAGACTTTCAACTTGTACATTTACTGAGATGAGAATTATGGACTCTGGGACCAGACTACCCAAGACCTCACACTATCAATTACGTGACCTTGACTTGTAAAGGTTCTTTTAAATTGAGTGTTGATCTCCACACCTACTTCATGAAGTGCTTACCAAGGTACCTGACACACAGTAGGTGTTAAATAAGGCCATTTCCACTCTTCCATTATAGCAGCCTGGGAAACTTCTATGATCCTCATTTTATAGATGAGATAATTGAGATTTATGAGCTTTGTCCCAATTACTCAGGTAGGATATCAAAGGGGGAGACCTGGAGCCCAGTGTTCAATACCTCATCAAAATTAATTTTCTGACCTACAAACCAAGTACTTTTTGGTCACATGATGAAGGGGTTCTTCCAATCCAACTTGAATGCCTGACAACGAGATCACTGGCTGCACTGCATAGCCATTGTTTCCCTCTCTCACCAGGTTGGGAAGACCTGGGAAACAAAGGACAAAGCCAGTCTTTCTGTCCATAGTACTCAATCCAGAGCTCTGTAACCAGCATCTGATAGTTGCTGATTAGAGCCTGGGATACCGTTCCATTTTACTGGACACTTGGGGAAGCATCTGTAGTCCAGCAACCACCTCAATGTTCTTACGGTGTGTATAGTGTTTCCATTGCCTAGACTGCTGTCTTCTCTCTTTTTGGGCCCCCAGATTTGTAGACTACGTGGCTCCACGGATTGACATTCAACACAAACAAAATACTATGCTACACAGCAAGAGTAGCTTGGAAACTCACCATAGTGCACATGTATCCCCTGAACAAAGGCCCAAACTTTGCTAGACCTGGCTTTAAATTCTGTTCTCATAAACTTAGAATCTCGTCGTTACTTATCTGTGATTTACACATACTAGCCCAAGAGCCACAGTGAAGACTACATATTCAGGTATAAGTAAAGTACTTTGCTAAAGTCTAGCAAACTAAGGATGCAGTGAATAACAGAGATGGCAGTGAGAGTGATGGGGAAGATGATGGTGATGCTGGAGATGTTGAGGGTGGTGATAACATCACCTTCTCTGGACCCAGCCCTAGAGGACATTTTCACTAGACAAATGGATTGGTGGCAGACTTTGAAAGTGTCTAGGAACTGGTATGGGCATCTGCAATGAAGACAAGAAGGTAACCCAAATTATAGTTTCTCAGCTGCTTCTGCACTGCCTGGAGCCCCGGCTTCAAGAGCCTTGGTTTGCCATCATGTATTTTTGTTTTTGTCTCTGGTTTTCATTTCAAGGTTGCCCATGGCAGGGGACAAAATGAAGGGATAAGCATCCTCCTGCTTTTGTTATTTCCTCCCTTCCCCTCCTCCCTGTCCAGATTGTAACTAGTGTTGCTAACTCTGACCATAAAGTGATCATACAAGTCAGAATAGATAGGGAAATGCCCCTGGTACCCTGCTCAATGACTGACTTCCCCATTTCCAGCTCGCACACTCCTCGTATCAACAATCTTCCCATCTCCCGTGGCTGGCTGTTTCATTTTTAGGTCAGTCTATTGTCTAGAATAATGAGGTTTGTGTCCTTTTTCTGCAGTCTCTGCCACCACTGTCCTCTTAAACCATATCCATCCAGGACTCCGTATTCTAGGGTCACATTGGGGTTTGTCTTGTGATCCGGTTGCAGGCAGGCCTCTCTGAAGTTAGAGCAGGGCAAAGAGCACTAGTCAGGGAGTCAAGACACCTGAATTTGTGTCCAGTCTACTGGTTGTGGTTAGGCAAGGCCTTCCAAGTCTCTAGGCCTCCGTTTTCCCCATCGGCCCGAACCAACGTATCTTTAGCGTTCCTTCTACCTTAACACACGGGCAGTTTCCAAGCTTCCCCTCCTTCCTTCAGCTCAGCCTTGTTGCTACCTCAAATACTTGGTGCTCTTCTCAGCTCCCTAGCATCCAGGGTTACTCATGTCATTGCTTAGGCAATGGGATAGTTCTCAGCCAAATATATAGTTTGCAGAGCCTCAGAGGATGCCTTAAACAATAGGCAGCTTGATCCCATTAAGTGTTTACAGCAGCCCTGAGATGGAAGCCTCATTTGTAGAAATTGAAACTTGGTTGCAAGAGAAAGAGTAAGTGGCTATGGATGCTCCGGGCTTTGCTGCTCAGCCTGCCTCAATTCCACACCCTGTGGTCAGGGCTATGCTCTCAGAGCTGAGACTCAGGAGGCTTCACGGCCAAGCCACCCAGCCTGTTCCAACAAGCTTCAGGCCTCCTTGCCCTGCCATTGCCCCCATTCCTTTCCTCTGCCCTGTAATCTCTTTGCTCTGCCCCCCTCCCCAGGGAGAACAACTTCATCAAGGACTTCCCCCAGCTGGCGGATGGGCTGTTGGTGATCCCGCTGCCCGTGGAAGAGCAATGCCGGGGGGTCCTCTCCGAGCCCCTCCCTGACCTTCAGCTGCTCACTGGTAAGACACACCCTTCAGGCCCCCCCTGCATGCTCACTGACCACAGCTGTATCAGTTGTATGAACTACAAGAACATATCAAGATGCTCCAGTCCAGGCAGACTCCCAGGCCTCTCTCTGCCTTGTCTTGGGTTCCTGCTAGGAACCATGTAAAAGGAGGGGCTTAAGGAGAGCCCGGCTTCTTGGCTAGGACCTACTTCATGAGAGGCACCTCCCCGAGAACAAGAAACGATTTTCCAGCCTTTCCCATTGAGACTTTGCCTGTGTCCAAGTATCAAACCACTTTCCATGCAAGTGACATTTTTTTCTGATTTTTCAATACTTCCAGAATTTTGTTTTCTTTGTTCATTTAAAAATCATTCTAGCCGGGCGGTGGTGGCGCACGCCTTTGATCCCAGCACTTGGGAGGCAGAGACAGGCGGATCTCTGTGAGTTCGAGGCCAGCCTGGTCTCCAAAGCGAGTTCCAGGAAAGGCACAAAGCTACACAGAGAAACCCTGTCTCGAAAAACCAAAAAAACAAAAAAAAAAAAATCATTCTAGAGTTAAATCGGTGGACTCTTGAATCAAGACTTTCTCCACATGGACGCATTTGAGTCATGTGGTTTATTATTTGCAGGTGGTCACTGAGCCATTTGCTGGGTGAGTTTTATTTATCCAAATTTGAGAGTAAGGCATCTAGGTTCCAATAAGCCCAACGGCATCCAAGACGTTCACTAGGACTAGACCCTGGTGAATAGTGTTGCGTTTTTTATCCTTTCAATCCCTCCCTGTTATCTCACCATCCCAAACCTTCAGGCTCTCCTAAAGTGCCAGAATTTTCTGTCTAGTTCCAAGGTATGTTTCTTCTCTTCTTTATCTTCTCCCAACTTTTCTGCTACTCTTTTGGGAGGGTGGGGTTGATTTTTCTAAGACAAGTGGACCTGGACTCTATTTTTGGTGATATAATAGTGGAGTGATGTCCACTACCCAGATTGGCCACCCTCAAGTATGATTGAATCCTCTCACTTAGAAAACGATTGTCCCACAGGAATTAACTTGCAATGTGACAGACACCCCATCACTTGCAATCTCTGAGTGGCCAGGAGCAAAAAAAAATCTAACTACTATGAGCCTTTCCTGTAAAATGGCATAGACAGAGGAGACCCTGCATGGGTTAAAGGTGTCCTTGCGGAGCAAGGCTACTTCTATTGTTCAGCCCACGTGACCCTGCATGAGTGTTGCTATTCTGATTTCAGATTATTAAGGTGCCATATACTTCTCCAAAGTCACATGGCTAGTGTGTAAATTATCATCAAGTATTAAACCTAATTAATCTGGACTCCAAAGTGGATGCCTTATCCACTATCTTACACCACCTCCCAGACTTGTCCCACTTCAAAGAAGATGCAGATCAAATGGACCCATAGATGACATATCTCTGCAAAGTGTTTTAAAGACTCCTATGTCTTCCTTAATTTCCCCTTCCTACGATCATAGAAATTCTAAGTGACATGGAGTATTCTAGTTGAATTCTCTCTGCTGATTGGGCATCAGGTTTAAGAGAGACATGCCTCTTTGGAAAACCCCAGTAAGGGCAGCTCAGCATCCACAAGAGCTCACATTTCTCTACATTGTCTGTTAGAAGACTTCTTTAAAGCCCCCGACACATCGTTGATTGTGTTTCCTTGGACAGCTTCCATCTTTGCAGCATGGACAGAACAGTTACTTTTTTAAAAATGTGGTAAGGAATGAAGGTCATGTGTATAAGAAGTTTGGTTTACTATGGTTCTCTAGTAATTTTGCAGGTTGTTTTAACTATTTGTCTTAGCTCAGGGACGTTTGAAAGGTTCCTAATAAGGGAACTGCTAAAATTCAAGAGATTTTTTTTTAATTACCAGAGGCTAGAGTGGTGGCATAGTAGTTAAAAGCACTGGCTGCTCTTGCAGATGACCTGGGTTTGCTCTCCAGCATCCTACATGGTAGTTCACAACTATCCGTAGCTCTAATTTCAGGGGATCCAACATCCTCGTCCAACATTCACAGCCACTGCACACACATGGTGCACGGACATGCATGCAGACAAAATACCGACATGTATAAAATAAAAATAAATCTTTAAAAGTAAAATTACTGAGACAAGTTAATCTTCTCTCCCAGAGCTTCATTCTATCTCCTTTCCCTAGAGGAGGAACTGTACAAAGAGTATGGTGGGTGGGGTGAGAATCGGAGGTAATTTCAAGATTAAGAATGAAGAGAAAACCATTCCAGTTGAGAAATTGCAAATATCCAATTGAATTCCAGGATCCATTCTGGACTCTGTAGGAGAACTGCAAATAATGCAGCATGGCCTTTATGTCAAGAACCTGACATACTACAGAAGCCTCTATTCCAGGTGTGAATCCCAGCTAAGGCAGGGACCACAGTAAATGAAGGATGGGATAGAGGCCACTTAGGAGGGAGGCCCAGGGATAGAATGAGGGGCAGGAAAGATGGTTTTATAAATTGCTTGATAAGCGGAATGTACCTCCTCCCTTTGAATACCACACCATGGGAGGAAAGGGTCCTTTAACAGCCCACACCAGAATGTTCAGCTTTCTTCTGTCAGAGGTGGGGCTCAGTTGTTGATTACCCCTTCCCCACAAACAATAGCTGTGAACATGGCTAGGCAGTAGCAGATGGGACAGGGGACAGAATCTACATGGATTTTGGTGTCTAGGACTCCTTGAATAGACGAATTTCTCAGCCCTGGGTCAAGAGCCTGGTCTTCTCTTTCCTTTTTTGATCCCCTCTCTCTTTCCTTCCCAGCATCACATAGAGAGCATAGGCAAGACAGAGCAGATAAACAGAGACAACATATTTATAACTAAACATTCTCACTCCAATGGACATATCTTAGGGGATCATGAATATTTTACTTGAAAATGAAAGCCTCCAAAATTATATTATTCCTGAAAAGGCTAAAGAGGGAGAAAAAAAACAGTTGACAGTAATGGACAACTTTAATACTACAGAAATGTCCAGGAAGAAATCATTTGTTCCAATGAGATTCTCATTTTAATATCCGTATCAAATATCTCTTTAAGTGCCTCCTCACCAGGGGACAAGAGAAAGGCATAGGAAATGTGCCTGCTATTTGCAGAGGTGCAAGAAAGCACAGCTACATAACAACACTAATAACTGCTAACGTGACTAGCATTTCTTTTTAATGCATTTGTTCGTGATTATAAAGAGGAGAGAATGCAAGGCTTTGGGTGGAAATTTTAGAAAATGGAGATAGATATAAATCAGGGGGCAGGATTTTTTTTACATGTATCTGGTATCCTGCTTGCCAACAATTTTGTTGTGTTTCTTCTTTGTTTGTATTTTATCTTGACAGTACCTGTGATTTCTGAAATGCATTCTGTGGAACATGCATTCTTAATGATCCCTCTATATAAAAGAAGTTCCATGAGCAGCAGCACCTTCACAGAGACTTATTGTGTGTTTTAATTATTGTAATATGCTCAAAATTAAAAAGTTCAGTTTGTTTAGCCAGTATTTCTCATTTATTTGAATTAGAAAAATATATGTAGGTATACAGGTTTGCCACATAGTGATTATAAATATCCATGTTAACAACCAATGGTTTATACCAGGGTCAGCAAGCATAAAGGGATGGGTAATTTTTCCCATACATAGGGATTTTTCAGGTGGCCTCTGCTATTTAGTGCAAAATCAACTGCAAAGACTATGAAACAAATGGGCTGAGAAAAATATACCCCTGACCCTGGTCCTACAGGCAAAGACTTTCTAGTCACTGAAAGAACTTTCACTTCTGTTACCATATTCAAGTCTCACGTTATGCCTGCAATGTCAGATGGGAAATCTGAGACAACGAGATGTCTAATGTCCATGACACGTTACAGATGGACTTAGGTAGGTGGGGTATAAATTTACCTTTTACGTGTGAGGTAGAGGGACATTGAAAGCCCGAAGAAAACATAGAGATGTGTCTAAAGAGCACGGCAGTGGAGAACAGTGCTTGGTTCTAACAGTACAGCAGTCAGGACCCAGACCAAGCTTCTTCTCACTTTGAGCAGAACCCGGGACTGCAGAGTGTGCATTGTGGTTAGTATCATGATCTCCGAGCTCACATGCTATCTTATTTCTTCCTCTAGGAGACATCAGGTATGACGAGGCCATGGGTTACCCCATGGTGCAGCAGTGGCGTGTCCGGAGCAACCTCTACCGTGTGAAGCTGAGCACCATCACTCTCTCAGCAGGTGAGGACCACTGTCCAGCTAGCAACCAAAGGACGTGTGGTCATTTCGCACATGGTCTCCAATGCTTAGGATGCCCCAAGCCCTGGCTGGTACTGGTGATGCTGAAAGAATGAATGCAAGAGCATCTAGGTAGGCCAGCACAGCAGGCAGTGGCGTGAACACCCTGCAGTAGAGACAGCACAACAGCGGGACAGTGGGACACAGGGACACAGAAGGAGCTTCCTAGAAGAAAAATTTCTGAGTGGGGTGAAGAAGTGTGCTAACAGAAAGGGAGGAAACAGTAACCTAAGCAATGCTGTGGAAGTGTTTCTGGCTTGTGATTGTACCTTCTCTCCTCAGTTCTCTCTTCTTTCGTTGTCCATCTCTACACAGCAACGGCGTGTGGCCCCACTCTTCACCACTCTACACACATGCATGCGTCACCCATTCTTTATCCATGCGAGCCCTGAGCTCCAGCAGGGAAGGTGTTTGGTAGTTTTTGAAATGGAACATGTTTGTCCATAACTTTGCTTTCGCTGTAACCTTCTGCCTAGCTTTCCCTGCCTGGGGTATGCACACTAAACTCTTTGGTGCCTCCCCCGCTGCCCATTCTTCAATAAACAATGTAAGGAATTGCAGATGTTGGAATACCTCCAGCAAAGTACTAACCAGTACTTGATTCGTGTCTGAATCACGTCTCTCTACCCCTCTGACCAGAGAACTGGGGCTAGGTTATGGAATCTGTTTATTCCAATATCTCCAGAAACTAACAGAGAATCAGCACATTGTTGGTGTCCGTGTTTGATGGAAGAATAAGATAAATAAATGAAAACTGGAGAATAAGGTATTGAATAAAGCTTCCTGGGAAGAAGAGACCTAGTCTGAGGTTTTGTACTCTGGTTCTGACAACACTATCACCGGCTTTTTGTCAGTGTGTCCCCTAATTATCTCTTGAGTTCTCGCTTTCATTCCTTTTTATTTCAGTACTGCTTTGTTCATCAGTAAAATGGAGCTCTTTCAACCTGGGGCTGGGAGGACTTTACCCTCTGGGCCATACAAACAGTGATTGTTGCTGACATCTGTCAAGCATGTTATAAGGTTTCAGGTCTTGTGGCTTGCAGCAGTCCTACAAGAAACTAGCAATTTAGCTTATCTATCATCATGCAAAGGAACTGAAGGTCGAAGAGGTCAAGCAACCAACCCAAGGTCACATGGCTAGCAAGCACCAGAAGAGAAAACAGAACATGGATTTTGATTGCATTTTTGTCTGCCTGGCTGAAGAGCCACAGGGCATCTCCAAGGCATTGACGTTTTACTTAACAGAAACCATCTCATTATTAACCCTGCTGCATTAATTACCCAGTTGCACGAGTTAACAGGTTGATAGAGAGAGAGTGTTCTAATCAAGCACCTTTTCTCTGAGCCCTATTTCTGTTTCCCTACCACCCCCTCACCCTGCACTTGTGAATATAACTGTGATGTTCCTGTTAGAACTACAAAGGTGTACCTGCTTTAATTAATCAGTAATGATGTTCCTGGAAGCTCCTTGTAAATCAAATGTTGGCAAATTGGAGCTCATTTTCGGTGTTGGAGAGGGGCTTGCCCTTTGATGTGCCATTGCCTGTTCTGATAATAACCATGGCTGGCTGTTTGCTGTGTTCCAGGAGTTGGTAGTGTGCCCGACCGGGGTGGGTATCGGAAAGATGCATCTGTGGATTTAGAGACAGATAAAGAGGGCTTCTATCTGTAAAGGTGGCAATTCTTCAGAGTGTGGGGGGAGAGAGCGGGTGCTCTGCGCAGGAACAGGTGAGAAAGGTTTCTAAGAAAGGGGTGGTTTCGTGAGATCTTGACGCATGGGGTGTGTCTTGGGAGGCAGTAATTTCATGTATGGAGACAGTGCTGAATACATAAAGGAAGGATGAGAGAAATCCCAGGTTCCAGTAACTGCAAATAAGGAAACAGGAGATAACTCAGGCATTCCTATAGGCCCAGATATGGTCATGGAACTTTATCCAGTGGCAGGCAGGATTACAAGAGGGCCTTTAAGGATTTGCGACATAGGAAATTTCAGAGGAAGTGTAAATGATATTCAGGAGAATGAACAGGACTTAGCAGAGTACCGGGACAGTACAGCAGGCAGCAAGAAAACTCCACTGTCCCAGAAAATGAGGACAAAGGTGGAAAAGAAGGCGATGTAGCAAGAAGCTAGAGCAGATATGCAATCTGCACTGAGCTGGGACAAATGTAATGCCGGGACTCCAGCCATCTTACTTGAAGTTAAAACAAAGGAGTGTTTGAGTCCAGCTCTTTTAGATAGAAGGTCAAGATGCGTTATTTCCAGTCTTTCAGCTTTGGCTTCTCTTCAGGTTAATGAGGGTGTGGTGGCAACATTGCAGTGTTTGAACTAAGAGAGTAAAGACATCTAGTGGTCTACCTGTATGCATCAGCTGTTCAGTAAGTAAGCATCAGCTCCAACTTCCTGATGGTGACCTTAAAGTCATCATCATGTAGGTTGGCAAGTCTTCCTTGTCTGCAGAGTTCTACTATGTCACAGTATCCAGCACTGAGAGTGAGCCTTTGCTGTGAACATGTAAGGCTAGAGCTGCCAGCCTGCTGCTACGGTGATGAGGATGAAGGCCATGAATTCTGGCTGGGAGGAGCCCTTACTGGGATATAATTTTTCCGCAACCAACTTCTGAAGTCTAACCACTCACACATGCTCTTCTCCCTCCAGGTTTCACCAATGTCCTAAAGATCCTGACCAAAGAGAGCAGTCGGGATGAGCTGCTGTCCTTCATCCAGCACTATGGCTCCCACTACATCGCAGAGGCCCTGTACGGTTCCGAGCTCACCTGCATCATCCACTTCCCCAGTAAGAAGGTCCAGCAGCAGCTATGGCTCCAGTATCAGAAAGGTAAGGGGCCGGGGGTGGGGGTGGGGGAGTTGGAGGTGGTGGCCAGGTGTGGCACAGAGGGAAAGTAACTGAGAAAACAATGGAGCCTCGCCAGATCTAAATCCTGTTTCTCCTATCTGAAAATTGCGTAGGCCTTGGAGATCCCCTGGCCTTCTCTGAGTTCATTTTGCCATGGTCAGGGTAAGGAAACACGCTGTCTTAAGATTCTTTCATTCGGGTGTTTTAACTCTTTTCTTATGCTATAGGCTTCTTTTTTTAAAAAACCATGCTTTCCCCTTGAAACAGTTGCCAGAGATAAAGGCAGAGGATGGGCATGGTGTCTCCATGATACCTTCTCTTTAGGCTTCTTGGCAGAGGCAGGAAAAGCTCTCACTTGCTCCTCAAGTCCAGGGGACAGTTTCAAGTGTCACCCACAGAGGGGCTGTTATCCTCATGGAAGGTCACCCCATCTTAAATCCCTCTTCTTCTCAGCTGTCAACAGATTTCTGACTCCTTCAGTCTAAGGTGGCCTAGTGCAGAAGACTAGTCTCTGCCATTGGCTTTGGAAAAGTCATTCCCGTGTGGGCTCCGTATTCCCTTCCTCTGAAATGTGTACTGCGATAATTACTCCTATCTACCTACCACATGCAAAGGGGGAGGTAATTCACGCATGAACATTTTACAAAGTTAGAAATACCACATGTATGTAAAGATGTCTTCTACTTTTTCATGTGTATGTGTGTGTGGTCCATGTGTGTTTACACGAGTGTTGATGTGTGCATCTGTATGTGTAAAAGTGTATTCAGGTGGGAAGGCTGGAGGCTGACATCAGGAGTTTTCCTCGATCACTCCTCACCTTACCCATCGAGGCAGCATCTCTCACTGGAAACCATTCACTTACCCAGCTGATCTAGCTAGCCGACTTCCTTGGACACCTCCTGTTTTCTACCCTCTACCTGCTGGATATGAGCAGCCTGCTGGGATGACCATATGGGTGCTAGGGATCCAAACCCTGGTCTTCATGCTTTCTCGTTGTACAGGAAGCCCTTTAACCACTAAGATATCTCCCAAGTAGCATGCATTATACATTAATTAATATGTCACTGTACTTGAGAAATGGAGTCTCACACTTGAGAACCCCAGTCTCAGACACGCAGAGACAAGTGCCCACAGAGACACAGCTGAAGAACAGCAAGGCCCATGTTGGAATTCATAGTTGGAACTGGTGGGCTACAAAAACTGTTTTCTTTTAGCTTTCTTTTTTTTCTTCCTCCCTTCCTTCCTTGCTCCCCCTCATCTATCTATTGATTTATCTATTTATTTATTTATTCATTTATTCATTCATTCATTTTCTAGCTATATCAAGGTGTTTTCTGTTATGGTTAATATCCTTAATTGCTAGAAAGGGTGAGGATTGATGATACCAACCTGCTTGCACCTTCTCCACAGGACTCAATCACCCTAGCTCCAGGAGCCCCATAAGTCATAACTACAAACCCCAGAGCACTGTGGCCCTTGGAAGCCTCATTGAACTCAGCTCTCCAGCTTGCCTTGGGGAAATTAAAACTCAGTGGGAGAAGGAAGTCTGGGCTAAGTCACATAGCTCCGCATGTCAGGGCCAAGGCCAATCGAAGCTGCATCAGGCCGTCTTTCAGTGCTTGTCAGCTGCTGACTGTGCCTGGTGAGATGGAACCCCCAATGTACCTTGGCTGTATCTGTAGCTTTTGGTTCTGCCTCTGGGCTTTTTGTATCCCCAGCTGTGTTTGCACCCCTGCCTGCTTTCCTGTGTGCAACTGAGTGGGGCATGGGTGGTTTATAGGCTCAAAGGACATAATTGAGTTGTCAGGGAATAGCTCGGTTTTATGGCTGTGACAATGACAGTCTTTAAGGAAGTGCATTAAATCAATAGAAGTCTCATTGCGCCACCCTATAAATAATGTGACACATCATTAAGCAGGGCAATAAGCTTCAGGACTTTGAAGTAATACAATTAGGTTATGTTTATAAAAACTCTCTCTCTTGCTGTGGCCACTGAACTAATTTGCTTCATGCCACATTCAGGGTCTGGGACACTACTGTGATGCTAAATGTCATCCCATCTCCATCCTTGGTTGCTTTCGGGGCCTAGACTTCCTTATTGAAGAACATCACATTCTTTGCAATAGACATGGAATCTAGTACAAGAAAGAGAGGAGGAGGAAGAGGGTAGGAAAACGCTGACACGGCAACTGGAGTCCCCCACCCCTCTTCGGGGACTGAATGACTGGTGTTGGAGCTTTCCGTCTCTGGGTCTCCATTCTGCAGAGACCTTTACCCCTTTCTTGGTCTGTATTTGTTGCAAGAAGAACATACCGACACTTGGAAACCAAGGTAAATGTTTTCTGTGTTTCTTTCTTGATCTCTACCTGCTACGGCATATCAGAAGTCTTGATTTATCTTATTTTTGATAATGGGACATAATACATGGGACTGGGAGGTTAAAAGAACACTGGGAGCCTTCACATGCCGAGACAATTGATACAATTTCTCTTCTAGGCCATCAGTCATGTAACATCAACATCTTCTAAAGGCCGGGGCCCAGGCCAGTTAAGTCTGGGGTTTGTGGCAGATAACTGGGAGCAGAGCTTGGGGGAAGAGGAGCTGGGGCAGCTGTGAAGTGGGGCACATCTGGACCCCCTCCTCTTCTTATATACCCATTGCCTAGTAGCTTCCAAGTTTTCTGATTCCTCATGCTAAATGAGAGATAGTAATTCTCTTTCACAACTTTCAAGTGAGTGAGATGAAATGCAGGGAAAAGTTCCAGAACACAGTGGGTACATGAAAAACAGTAGCATGAAAGAAAATGAATATTTTAAACCTCAGCTAAAGATTCTAGACATTCCCTGTAGTCAGTATCTCCAGACATCGGAAATAAATGCCCCAGCCCTTTCCAGGCCTATAGATTTATTTGCGAGTTCCGCCCATTTGAAGAGTGGCCGCTGGGAGAAAAAGTTCAGCTTAGTTAGCACTGTCTCCTGTAGAAACAAAAAGGGGCCCGAGAATTTTCTTTGCTATAATAGGAGAAAAGTAAAAACCAGAATAATATCCCCTGGGCATGCCAATGATGAGTGGAAAGATCCAGCCAGATAGCTATATTTCACCAGATGAGGACTTTGGCTTCTGCCAGTCTGAAGGAGCCTGGAGGACCAGGCAGGTCAGTAGAGTGGGATCTGAACCAACCCTAATCCAGGAAAAGGTGGGCCTTCAAGGCAAGTGAGTATCTGAAGTCATCTCTGGAAGCTAGGAATCCTAAGCAAGGTTAGCATGTTCAGCCTGTCAAGTTCCTATAACCATCGCCTATGGCCACATGCCTTTCTCCAAGCCCATGTGATGGTCTGAGTGTCCTGTCCCAGAATTATACTTGCAAAACATGTTGCGGTATCCCTCCCCTCCCCTGAATGGGGCTTTATTTCATCGCCTGCCTTGATATCTGCATTCTCCACTTATCTGTGACCTTGATATAGAGTCTTCAGTTATGATTGCATGTTTATAAATTCATTCATGAATAACATCTTTCATTTGGGAATAAAACAAAGTTCCATAGTCAGCTGGGCCCTCATTAAAATCGCAGGCGTGCATTTGGGTACTTGTGTGATCATAGGCAAATTGATTCACTCTCTGAGACAGTCTCTATATTTGCAAGCAGACTGGTTGTGTAGTCTGTATAAGGAAATAAATCAGCGGATAGATGTGTCTAGTACTGAGCTGGAGCATTGTTATCCTCCTCCAGCTGTCCCCTCTACCCATTTAGATCACGGTGTTCCCAGGTGTGTATTCAGAGGGGTGAACTGGGGTGTGGAGGAGCTGTAACGGAGACTTTACTAACATGGCTTGGCAGTCGATACAGGATCGGGAACGGTTCGGATTGGTCTAGGGTGGGCAGTGACCCAGTGAGCTCAGCTACAGTAGTCGACCCAGAGGAGACTGTAGAGGTAGAGCAGAGAGGAATCGACCAGGGTCTGTGACACCTCCTCCTGTGTACTAGACCGTGGTGGATCCAGTCTCACAGGTTAGGGTTGTCTTTTATTCTGTGGAGAAAGTTCTGTTTTAGTGGATGGAGGTAAATATGTGAAATAATTGTTCAGCCTCTGTGAAGGAACAAAGAGAAAGAAAAGGAGGAAGAAGGAAAAAGGAGAGACAAGGGTAAACCCAAGTCCAAAGAAGTAGAGAAAGTCTGGAATCATGAGCAGAGCTCTTCTGAGCATTTGTCCCCTCTGGAAGGACAATCTCTTCACATACCCAGTTTCTGAATTCTCTTGCATTTGTGGTTTAGAGAGATGTCCCCACAGATAAATATCCCTTTTAAAGGTGTCTTATGTCCACTATAATTTTCCAGGCTAGTTCTAGGGAATGCACTGCCATCTGAATTACCAAGCACTTCTGAATGTCAACTGAAATATTCCTGGGCTACTTTTTGGAAAAGTCTTTGGCTATTTGAAAGGCAGAGCCAAGCATCAGGCTGTGAGGAAGAGAATACCAAGATGTAGTCAAATGTCACTTCCTCTTGTGTTGACAGGTGTGGCCCACGGCTGTTGTGAACTAGAGAACTCTCCGGAGATCTCTATTTCCTGAGGGATCTTGCTTCAAAGATGTAAGGAGACATGAAAGGGCTTGTTCTTGGGATCTGAGACCTCCAGGGTGCCCGATGACTTCCCCAGTGATTTCATAACCTGGGGCCGTTTTTTCTTCGCATCTTGCCTGACCTTTCAGTAGCATTTGACAGTCTGCTGCCTCCAGCTTGGTGCGTTTGTGTGCTTGCTTCCGTGAAACCAGATCTTCCCGTGCTCTCTCCTCCCTCCTCTTCATCTTTCTTTGCAGGCTTATCTTCCTCTGCCAAACAAGTAAAGCTGGACAGGAGCCATGTCCTTCTGGCCGCTCTTTCCCGGCTATCTCTCTGTCAATCTATTATACTCTTTGTGTTCTCTACAGTTTGGCCTTATCCTATACCTCACTTATACCTCCTGCTACAAGTCTTCCTCTGAGGTTTGCTATCCTGCTTGTTCTCCTGCAGCACGAACTCAACTCCATACAACCCAGTGCTTTTCTAGAATTCCAGTGAATGGTGCCATTACCCATTGAGAGGCAGAGTCAGGGCCTAGGAAACCTCAGCACCTCCTTTTCTCTTACTCCTCTACCCCATTTCCAAACCCTGTCAAGTCCCATCATAGCTCCTGCATGCCCTCACTGTTTCCACTTTCCTGTTGCCTTTGTACCCAGAGCCGCCACCACGGCTTGTCTGAGTTTCAGCGGCAGTCTCCTACTGGAAGCTACTCTTGCCCCACATTAGGCCACACTACACAACAGTCCTAATGATGTATATGATAGCCAGGGTTCTCCAGAGAAACAGTACCAGCAGAATGAAACACACACACACACACACACACACACACACACACACACACACACACACACAAAAAAAAAAAAAAACCACACATACACACACATAAAAAGAGTAGTGAAAAGTATAGCCATAGATACATTTCATGAACTAGTTCACACAGTTACAGAGACTAAGGTGTTCCAACACCTGAAGTTAGCAGGTTGGACACCCAGGTAAACTGATGATTTATTTCTAGGCTGCTGGTATTAGCTGTAGTGGGGAGGTTGGCAGCTTAACCCTAAGGAAGAACCAATATTTACATGCGGGTCTGAAAGCAGAAAAGACCAGCATCAAGCTGATGGCAGCCCAATAAGAGGCATTCTTCCAGCTCAGTTGTCAGCCTGACTATTCTGCTGAGGCCTTCAATGGCTTAGATGAGGCCAACTCTCATTAGAGAGGCCACTCTGCTTCACACAGTCCAATGGTTTAAATAGGACCCTCATTCAAAGTCACTCTCCCACATATCCCCAGGATGTTTGACCAGACATCTAAGTTCCAATGACTCCATCAATTTGACGCATAAATGTAACCATCACAGATCAAACAGGGAGGTCTTATTATGTTGTTCATTGGATTCAAACTCCTGGAGGTCTTATCATTGCACTGAGGATAACTTCTAAACACATTCCCATGGCCTCAAGGCCCTATAGGTGCCATCTGTCTCCATCCAACCTCTTCAGCACCATATGTCCCTGTGTTCTCTACCCTTCAGTCTTATTACCCTCCTTCAGGTCCTAGAAAAATCTGTCTTCCTTCTGAAACTTAGCCTTCTTCTGGGTTTTGACCTTTATAGTCTAAATCACTCAATTCAAAAGCCAGTTTTGCAAGAGATCTTACAAAAAGAATGGGGCTAGGTTAAGCATCTTCATTACATTCTCATTGAAGGAGGGTACATATAACTAACCTCAGTACGTAGCTTTACACTCATAGTTTGTGTTTATCTCTGTTACCTCACTGGAAACTCCATGAAGGCAGAGACCATTCTGCTTCGTAAACATTTGTAGCATCATGCTTAACCTTGATTGGCATATAGATACCATTCAGCAATATTTGTTGAAGAATGAATGAATGAATAAGCCTGGGAGAGTCATATAGATCTTAACATCTTAGTCTACGTGTTCTTTCTTTTTGTATTTTATTGGGGAAGAAAGTATACATAGCCTTCTTGCTATGTCCCAAAGAGAATCTGCTTCAGGAAGATTGAAGGCTACTGCTGTGCAAAAGTACTTTACAGAAGATCTCATAGCACCGATTTGGACTCAGATAAACCTGGCTTCTTTTTTACCAAGGTGCATGAATTCAGGGTCTACCTCATTTTTCTCAATTGTAGCATGGGTTAAAATGCTCAGCCTGGAACAAATTCCTCTTTCCTTGGGACCAGCACAGGACTGGATGTTGGCCAAATATCCCTTTCCCTATGCCTTGTGTCCTGACTTCTGTGCAGA
Organism: Peromyscus maniculatus bairdii; assembly: GCF_049852395.1. Classification (NCBI taxonomy): domain Eukaryota; kingdom Metazoa; phylum Chordata; class Mammalia; order Rodentia; family Cricetidae; genus Peromyscus; species Peromyscus maniculatus. The sequence continues at coordinate 87,731,290 of NC_134853.1, read as the reverse complement.
TGATTGTGGGGTCAGTCTAGCAATGAGGGAGTGTTATTTCTTATAGCAAGTAGGGAGAGACTGGGGGAGGTTAAATATAAGCTGGACACCTACTTTGCAGCACACCGGAAGAGAGAGCCAACTTATTTCTTCTCAGAACCATGCAAAAAGACGATACAGGATGTGGTTCATTAAACACAAATAGGCCCATGAGATTGCTGTTTCCACAAGATGAAATTACCAAAAAAAGCATTTGTTCCCCATTTTAGATTGAGTCCATCTGGAACGGAACACCCTAGTCTTTTTTCCTATGGGTGTATACTGAGAATAATAATCCTTTCCAGGCGCTCAGCACAGTGTATCTTACAAGGCACTTTTGCATACATTACTTCATCCAATGTACGCTTCATAACACGTCTGTAAGGTAGGCATTGTTATCTCCATTTCCCGCTTGAGGAACCCAGGGCTCCAGAGGGTGAGATGACTTGTCAAGGGTTCACAACAGGGAGCTTGGTGGAGCACAGATTTGAACCCAGGCTACTTTAATCACAAAATCGGTGTCCATCCAACTATATCACAGCTGCCTCAGAGAGCTCTTTAGATGTTAGCATCTAAAGGGAACCATTTGTTCCCTTGCTCCGTTTCTCTTATGTCAGTTGAAAGAAGGGAAGAATGCTAAGACTCAGAGTTTAGCTCCCAGCCTGGGCAGAAGTAGAAATACTCTTTACTCACCAATTCTCCTCAGTACAACTTGCTTCCAAATCTTAGTTTAGGGGCAGCATTATAAGGTAAAGCAAAACAAAAACAAAACCTTAAAACGTCACAGTGAGAAGAGACACTAGAAATAATCAAGCCTTGTCTGCATTCTCTTAGGACCATTACAACTGGGTGGTAATGGATGCTTGGAGTATTGTGTTGAAAGAGATTCTGGGCTAGGACCCATCTCAGTCAGGAAGAATACAGAGATCTCTTAGCATTGTCTGCCAGGGGCTGAGACTGGGAAATAATGACTTGTGTGTGAGGTGATTCCTTTCCTGTGTATGTTAATTAGCCATTCCCATGCTTCGTATGGGAAAGCGAAGGTTAATTTATTCTCACTAGTACCCACAGCCACAAAGGGAAAAACAATGAACTAGAGGTATTTTTTGTCTTAACTATACTAAAAATTTAGAATAAATTCAAACGTCTGTTGCTAAAACCTCATACATATTCATTAATGACAGTCGTTTGGCAGACTGTTTATAGCATTATATAATATAGTGCATATATATATGTGTGTGTGTGTGTGTGTGTGTGTGTGTGTGTGTGTGTGTGCGTGCGTGCGCGTGCGCGCGCGCACAAGAGCAAACAGACTACACTAATCCTGAAACTCTGAGGACTTATGGGGACTCGCTTAAGGGAACAGTCTTGGTAGAAATAATAAGAGATTGACACAATGGTAAGCTAGTTGTCATGATTATATTTAAACTGGAGCCAACTCACATTGATTTTGTCATAGAATCAGGCATGAGATGCGGGGACTAAGGGGACAGTGTTGTTAGAAAGGACATCTTTCTGTCAGCAGTATTGTACCAGGAATATGAAGTTTCCTTGGACACAATGAATGGGGCTTTTGTTCTGTATTCTTCACTTTCTCAGCGAGAACAAATGCTCTGGATAGAGGACACACCCACTGAAGCTTCTTTCTTCGGGCCAAGGGCATCCTGAGAGGATGCCTGCCCACAGTTAGTTCTCAGGGATGCCTCAGACTCACTTTCACTTTCCTCTCTGTCCCACGTGGTAGTTTTTCTCCATCCTCCTTACTTCCCCAGCATGCTGTAGTAGTGCTTTGACTTCCTAACATTCACACATGCTCTGTGCGACACCTAAGAATAAGAAGGTGGGTAGGATGCAGCTGGTTCTCTCAAGAGGCTCACAGTCAAACAGGGAAAGTTAACATACAGATTGCCCAAAAGTTTCTATTTTTAATTTTATTTTTTACCTTAAAATTTGTGGAGACGATTACAACGTTGCAATATTCCCTTCCTTTACCCTCTGAAACCCTCCCATATGTCCTTCCTTGCTCCCCTTTAATAACTGCTCTGACAGAGGAGGCCAAGGTATGTGTAAGGCACCGAAGCTGGGGAGCAGAGGTAGAAGCCTGAGAGGTGGACCCCTGAGCTTGGGGAGTTTCTTTGCACGCCTAGCAGAGCATTGGGGCTGGGGTGAGTGAGTGGGAATTTGCCATTAAGAAACTGCAGAGGACGGAGAGTCTGGGCAAAGCTGCATGTGGAGAAAGGCCTGACATATCTGAGTACTAGTTAAACACCCTGGGACAACCGAGCCTAGCAGGGCCAGGCTCTCCTTACAGAACTTGGGATGTTGCTATTCCTCAAGTTACATAGTACTTAGAGAAGCTTTCATACCTCCGTGCTGAGAAATTTCACAAACAGAAGAACTGAATCACCAGATGCAAATGAAGTACAAACAATGGGCCAGTGGGGAAGCACCAAGAAATGGCTGTGGAAGCATCTCATCCAACATGGAGGTTCTGAAGATGGCAAGAGAGCCTGTGATGACCAATTGGTCCACAGCAGGGACTCAGCATGAGTCAGTCATTGGCGCCCTCTGAATGAATACCACACACCACACACTCTCTCTCTCACACACGCGTGTGCGCACGTGCGCACACACACACACACACACACACACACACACACACACACACACAATCAGGCTATGTGTAAGACATCTGTCCCATTGTCCAATGTGTGACTTGGATCAAGGCATTTTTGTACTCTGAGTCTCAGTTTCCATGATCTTCAGAGTCAGCCCAGTAACACTTGCATTGCATTATTGTTATGAGAATGACGATTAAACAAAACAATGTATATAAAAATGACTACCATTGCATCTGACATATAATAAATGCCAGGAAATGCTAGCTATTATTATTTTTGTTTGCTATCAAGCTATAATGAATCCAGTGATGATCACTCATATTATTAGTTTCCCCAAGCAAAAAGTATGATGATGTAGCTCTTTCTATTCCCAACTACAGTAGCAAAGATATATTCCCTCTTTTTACAATGTGACGATGAGCACATCCCAACAAGAAATGTAGAATCTGCTAATCATCACATTGCTGATAATAGGCAGAAGCAGAATAGCAGTCTAAGATTCCAAGGTTCTTTGAGTTCAAATTCTACATGACCCATGACATTCCTATCACAACAGGGACCATGTACTAGAATTCACTATTCAGGAGGTATGTTGAACAATTTACATCAGTTTAATTGAATTTTTATAGCTTCAGAACTTGGTAAGTTTATGAGTAGGAAACTAAGATATAGGGGGGCATGGGAATAAAATAAGTTATGAAAAGCAACAGAGATGGCAAATGGGAATGTCTCTTCCTTTCCCTATGTTTTCCTGCTTCAATACCCTCATCATTTACATTTTGCTATCATTTAGTCATAGGGAGTGATTCCAAAACTGTTTGTTCTGAGAAGCATTACTCTCTGCAATAAATCAAAGTACTTAGTCAAGGAGAGTGAAGAAAGAGGCATAGAGATCTATGTGATTTAACTCTGGCTCAGCTCTGGGACAGAGGGCAAATTCTAAGCCAGGTCTTAGAAACTGGCATGACCATTGAGTAACTGAGCTGACGCTGATCTTAGTACTGACCAGACATGCCAGGCCTGGCCTCAAGCTTTCCTCCTCATAATCCTTGTTCTCAAGGTCCTGATTCCCTCCCTCTCCATGGATGACCTGGAATAAGGAAGCTGGTTCCTTTGGAGATCACAGCTGCAAAAGTCCCTATAGTCTGGTGCATAAAAAATAATTAATGTTAAAAAAGAAAAGATCTTTTGTAATGTAATACAGTTATCAGTAGAGAGAAAGCAACATGCTCTAGAGAACAGCTAATTTTATCAAAGGAAGCCATAAATTAGGAGGAGGATCTGGACACAGATGATAGGTAACTCCTTTTCCTCTCTAGGATGAGAGGAAATTCAAGAGGCCATGTATCTAATTGTATCTCTTTGGCTTGCAACAGCTTTAGTAACACAGCTTACAGACCGCACTATTGAAAATGCATTCTTGAGCATCTTTCTCTTTCCTTGTGACTTTGCATCAAGACAAAGAATGGGTGAATCCAGAAGGAAGATGACTTCCACTTACTTCATAGTTGAGATGATCCTCCAAAGGGAAACAAATCAGAGAGACCCATTCCTCCCACTTTGAACCATAGGCCATCATGTGTTGTGGTTGGACTTTGAATTCAGGGAGACAGCTGGCGGCAGGGACAGGAGGTAACAAAGTCAGTTGATATCAATTGTGACCCAGAGTCTTCATATAAACCTCAATATAGGCACGAAGCTGACCCCTCTACCCTTCCATTATTCAGAAACAACTTTACTACAATCTGTGTTTTGGGCACTGTACTAGATGTAGCAGTGAATTAAATGTTGCTCTGCATCTCATGACATTCGTTGTGGATGTGAAGAAGGGTAATAGGAGGGGCACACTGCAACATGTAATTGTTAGTGGAGGAAATAAGAAGTGAGTTGTGTACACCTCACACAAACAGTAATGCAGGGTCCGTAAAGCATTCTAGGATGCCCAGAGGAGATAGGCCATAAGCCAATGATGTCAATAAAAAGAAAGATGTTTCCAATAGTAAGAAAAGCATGTGCAAAAATATGTCTGGGGTAAGCAAATAAAACAAACAAAAAACACACAACAACAACAAAAACAATTTAGATGAGTAGATGGAGCTGGAGAGAGGGGAGTGGTGGGGAGATGAATATAAAAGGATAGAAAAGAACCAAACCCCACTGGTATTTAAAGGTCTTAAGAAATATGTTCATTACCAGGAGCAAGGAAAGGCCATTTAAAGGTTCTGCACATTACTTATGAGCACTTTCATTTTAGAGTTTCTCTCTAGTGTGAGGTCGAGGCTTGTCTTGGGGTGGGAAGAGGTATATGTGGGATGCTAGATTGGAAGCCAAAAAATCTAACCTAGGAAGCTACAGTAGTGTTCTGAGGGATGAAACAACAGCTGCTGACCGTTTGGTTGTCCTGGGGAAAAAGGAAAGAGTAAATGGTGTGAAAAAATATATTCAGTTGCTAGTTTAATGTATAATGATGAATTAGCTTTGCATTATAAAAATATGCAACCCAAGCTGCATATGAAGACATTTATTTAACTCACAGTTTGGAATTTCAAAGCCCTCAAGTCAGTCAGAAACCATTGGGTGTTTAGAAAGGTATGAATAACAGTGGTGGGTGCTTACATGGGGCAAGAAGTTACATCATGAGTCAGAAGTCAGAAGACCAGATGAGGCCAGATAAAAGCCTTTTTTAATAAAATCATCCCCAGAAAATCAATATGGAGCCTTTTTTTCTTTTTTTTTTTTTTTTGGTTTTGGTTTTGGTTTTTCGAGACAGGGTTTCTCTGTGTAGCTTTGTGCCTTTCCTGGAACTCACTTGGTAGCCCAGGCTGGCCTCAAACTCACAAAGATCTGCCTGCCTCAGCCTCCCGAGTGCTGGGATTAAAGGCGTGTGCCACCACCGCCCGGCTTACAAATGGGGGTTTTATGATTGAGTCATGGAAGGTGGAAGGAAGAAGTACTGAATGATTAGAGAAGGCTCCAAACTTCCAGGCTCAGCAGCCTAAATGGCTGCTAGTGCTCCATCAGTGGAGTCAGGAATGGGCATCAGATGTGGCAGAGCTGAAGTCATCACTGAGCACATTCAGTCTGAGGCTCCCAAGGCTATAAAACTGGCAAAATAAAAAGGCAGTTGGATATACACCAATCCAATGAGAAAAAGGTTAAGACATGAAAAATACAAATTTGGGACCCGGTTGCAAATGATGTTGAACTCACAGAAGACAGTATCTCCTAGAATAAAAGTTAAGTTCCTTTTTGCAGTTTGTTTCTCTGGGGAGTTACTCCCCCATCAAACTCTGTATTGCTTCTGACTTTTTATTTATATAGTCTGTATTACATTCAGACAGGCTGCCTATGCTGTTCAGTTTGGGTTCAGTTTTATTTGTGCAAAACATTATAGGATATTTAAGACTAGTCCTCATACATACTAAATGACTGGAATTCATTGATGAGAAAAAAAAATGTACCCATGGCTATTGTCACCAGCGTAAAATGGTTTTGCTTGATTTTTTTTTTTTTTTTGCACCTTCATTTCACTAACAATTACTGTCTCTGAATGGCTCAGGTACATCCATTCCTCATTCTATGACCTTTCTTCAAATGTATCAATTAGTGTAAGTTTGCTCTCCTGGATCTAGCCTCTAAGTCCTGGATCAGGTGAAATGATATGTGTACCCCACCCATCTGTATCCCTTGAGCCATGTTATTTAACTTTATTCCTAATGTCTTTACAGAATCATTAAGTATGTCAAACAACTTTCACATCCCGAGGCTTAAGAGATTTATAGATTTAGTATTTTTAAGTTTTAATATTGGATGCCATTCCATGTGGCTGCTCTAAAATTAAACTTACCACATTCTCATATATCAGATTATGAAGTCATTTTCAATATTCAACTCTAAAGCTTTGTTGTCACTCTGAAGCAGGGAGGTACACCCCCACACCAATAATATTGAGGCTGGTTGCAAAATAGACACATTACAGGATATGAAACGATGTCTTGCTCATATAATGAGCCTTTTCAGAAGGACCCGAGGGGGCTCCCAATAGCTTGAGAGGACAGGAAAGAAGGGTAGCTCAACTTGTTTGTTTATTTTTGTGCTTGTATTTTAATTACAGTGTCTCTCTCTTCCCCTTTCTCTCTCCAATCCCTCCTGAATATCCTTCCTTGTTCACCTTCAAATTCATGGCCTCTTTTTCCATCAAGTGTTATTGCAAGCATGCATGTATCCTGCTCCCCAGCTTTACTTACTTACTGTACTTTCTTGTGTAGAGTTGAGGCCTCATGGCCTCAATCCATCCAGTTTGGCATGACCGTTGGAATCCTCCTTGTTCAGCTGCCTTGGCTTTTATACAGTGGTGGTAATGGGGGGTGTAGAGTGGGACTAGACTTGGTCCCATATGTTGTATGGGGCTTATATAGTCTTCTCTGGTATCCAAGATGGGAGGAAGCTAGCTGTCTTGGCAGTTTGCCCAGATGTGAGTCTGAAGAGGGTAAGAGGGCCACAGGGCTTATAAGCTTTCTGCAGTTAATATCCAAGGTGGATTTAGGACCTTCATTGCAACCCACTCCTGACACTGGACCGCTGGAACATGAACTGTTTTCTTAAATGGAATTTGAAATTGCTTGAGTAGCATTCATGGCTGTCTATCAGATCTGAAGCATGTATCTGGGAGGAAGTGGAAGTCCTAGTAAGTCCTTTCCCAAGAGGCATGCTCACTAGTCGCCATGCCTGGAATGCTGGATGGAGTGAGAAACACATTTGCATAGATTTAGTATGGGTGTGGCTAATGTTGATTTATATTATGGAAAGCAATTCAGTGTTATTTCACCAAAGAGGCCATCTTGGGAAGGGACCTGTTTGCTGCCATTGGTAGGGACAGATAAGCAGGTTGCTGGCTGTGGTCCAGGAGTATAATGGTTCTGGGCAAATGGGGCTGATTGTAGGCAAGGATATGCAATGCTTAAAGGACCACATGAAGTTTGGCTACTTGTGCCTACTCCTGGGTCCTTCCCCATGATCAGGGACAGCGCAGCTCAGGCCTACACACTGACAGTTTTCCAACAAGCTTCTTTGCCTATCATGGTGGTACAACATTTGTGAAGTGTATAAACACACTTTGTTGTTAATCAGTTGACCCTAGGACTAGTCCACTTACCCAAGTGTCTGGGAATGCAGCAACTTTCACCAGTACCGAAGTATCAGCAAGGACTAGGGGAAACCTTCTACAACAGATGGGCTACGCCATATGGCTCTATGGTATAATAAAGAGCCCTCACTAAGTTTTCATGATGCTGTTTCCATGACCCAAAGTTTAACAGGCAGCTAAATGTGGAGAGTCTCAGGCTCAAATCCCATGACATCCAACCTACTTCTAAAATAGCTGAGTGTGTAGCCAGTAATTGTATCCTAATGTCAGATAGCAGGAGCTAAAGAGACATCAGATGTAAAGAGGTAACTTACAGCTATCCAATCTGGTCCATAGACTTCAGGAGGCATGAGAGATTTCCAAAGCATTGCCATATAAGACTGTATTACAATTATAGAGCCTTCTGTTGCACAGAAGTCCAGTTAAGGTGGGCACATTTGTGAGTCACTAGATAGAAAGGCTTCAGTAAAACTCAAAGTGAGAAATATTTTGTCTTCAGAAGTTAGACATTCTAGAAATTAACCAATGTGTCAAGAATTTTTACCATGTGAGTCAATGATCCATCTTCCTTGATGAGATTTTTTTTGCTGAAGATTTATTTGCATGCCCTTATTGGAGGTGTCACATGGATAGTTTGGAGAGGGATATGATCAGTGTGATATCATCACTGTGCTCCTGAAGAAAGATGGGTGTGCTTAAGATCTGTATACAAAGACTGAGTGAGGGCACAGCCATTGAGGTGCCCTCCCAACAGGTAGCCCAATAAAAGAGTGTTGTGTCCAGTGAAGGTGAAGGCCAACTGGCCCAGCCTGTTAAAATAGGCACAGAAACTTAACTCCTTTTTTCCGATCTGCAACTGCAAAGTATTTAGCAGTTGTTGGTCAGGCAGAGTTAGTAATTTCAGAAATAATTAGCATGGTAGCCTCAATAGGTGTGCCCCCAGCATTAAAATTACAACAATGCACTGTGAGGAGCCATTTGTTATGTGTGGGTTTAGGAACAGTCTAAATTGAGCTATTAGTTGGTGAAGCTTTGGGGATAATAACTCTTCTCTAAGTAGGTCTGCTATATGGGTTTCAAACCTCAAAGGCCTTCTTTTCATTTAAACTGGGCCATATTAACCATTTTACTTAACAGGAGGATGGGGAAGCCCATGCAGTCCTATTTTGGCAAGGCAGCTGCTTAGAATCCAAGACTTAATTCAACTTTATTACTCATTTGGTCAACATGTCCATGCCCACTGTGGGACAGTCAGGGTAATGGGTAATCTGGGTGATAGGGAATTTAGCCAAGGCTGTATGTTTGTTGACTAAAATGAGACATACATAGTTGTCTTCCTTACGTCTCCTGAAATGTTCTCAGTAGAGCTGCCTTAAGATTACAGGGCACCCTATTTAAATTCAGGAGAATTCTCAGATAAAGCTATCTTAAGAACACAGAGTTTTGCCAATTTCAGCAAATATTAGAAGTTAATTTACAAGGCAGGTTGTAGAGATATAAAGGGCAATTAACAACTTTCTATCTTGTTTTGTTGTGGCAATATAAATCATTTTAATAAAGGTTGGAGTTCCAAGTTTAGTAAAGTTTGGAGTTTAGTAAAGTTTGGGTCACACCATGGACCTGTTTCTGTCTTCCTGTTCGGGCAATTACTAGATGTAACTGGGATGGGGAATCCTAGCTAACCTGCTTGTTTCCTCCTCCAGTCCCAGACCTGCTATCAGCAGGACCAGGATCTCCTCTGGCTACCATAGCTACTTTTAAAGGGTTTAAGATACTAGGCTTACGTTATGTTTGAATTCATCCCTTGGCCACACTGTGCAGGTACTATGGGTGCTTTAGGGATAACGTTTCTCTAAGTAGGTCTGATATATGGGTTTCAAACTTCAGCTCTAAGTCTGAGGACCAAACCTATTTTGACCAAGTGGCACATTCTATTCAGTCATCTGGACCCATCTGCTTTGAGAGCATTGGCTTTCATATTCCACAAAGCTTTCCTCCACATGGGTAATCTATAGGCCCCCACAGTGCACAGGCTATTACCATTTCCTGTGAGTATTGTACAGAATGGGGGTAATGTCTGGTAGGGACAGGGACCAAAGGTACAGGCTAAGAGTCATTCATCAGAGTCTTCGTTTCAGTCACAGCTTGTGCTAGTATTCAAACTTTTCAGAGACCTCAGGTCTGGGCTGATACATTACGAGCAGGATTAGTGCTTTGTTCTGAAGTGGCTATCAAAAATTCCAACCTAGTTGAGTGTATCTGTGATAACTGGAAGGGCTCAGCAAATGTATCCAGTCAGCACAGCCCAGGTGACAAAAGTATGTTAGCAAGCTAAACCAAACCGAGAGCCCTCTAATGGTAGTGATTACCTAGACCGACAGCCTGCTGTGTCAACTATTGTAGTCATCCCCATAAAAATCCCCTTTTTACCAAAAACTTGTTTCCAATATTGAAATCAGCACTACTCCCACTAAACAGACATGAACATGTTTATTACCCACACAGAAGGCTTTCCGGAAGAAATGCTGTACGCCTAAGAAGGTCCAAGGATTACTTGAGCAGCAAATCAGATCAGCTTGGTTTTACTAGCCTGGAGGTGGGGAGGACAAGGGATCTTCCCGTTCACAGGCTGTGGCCTGTAAGATTTAAACACAGTGCAGGTACTAAAGGCAGAAGCGCTTGAGCTTTCTTACCAGTATGTCTGGTTATGGGGCAAAAGCGGCAATGGTGAATTGTAGAAATTTCCAGCAAAAAAATAAAAACAATAAAAATAAAAAATGGGTGAAACTCGACTACAAAGTAACAGTACAAGACTCATTTGGTTTATGCTTTTGAGAAGTGGTTTCACATTATCTCATGATCTTAAAAATAGAAAGATAATTTAGGGGACAATACCAAACCAGTGATTGCAACTAACGCTGTCTTTGCCTTCTATCACCGAGACTCCTAGATTCTGATCACAAGGGAAGCCTCGCTGAGCCTCAAAGTCAGTGACAGGAATGGGGAGGCTCATTAATAAAGAACCCTTAATACTTCCAAGGCAAGTGGACTGATCTTTGGGGCCCTCACTCTGCTTTTAACTTGCTGGCACATTCCTATCCTTCCCTTTAACACTATTCTTTGTAAAGTTTCTCTTACTTTGAAGGTGCTTCAGCAACCAGTCCCTCAGCCAGCTTTTTTTTTTTTTTTTTTTTCTTCTGCAACACTTGGCATACTTTGTCTTATGCCATTTATCTTATCCTTCGGTGTATTTGTTTGGTTTACATTATTTTATTTTGGCAGCCAGACTACAAGCTATCTGACTGTGTGGGTCATGATTGATCTGTCTTTGCTCTCATTACTCATCCAACTATTGCTGATAATACAGTAGATGTCTCATGTGTTTAATGAGCAGTTGAATGAATGAATGGGATCTCAGGCCCTATTATTTCTGAAAATATGCAATGCTGTTATAACCAAGTAAACAGTAAATCACTAGAGGAAACTTCTGATTTCAATTGTATAGAAAACAAAGGCCCATGCATTCGACAGTACCAACTGTTAATGTCTTTCAGTCAGGATTTCTGTGAGTTACTAAATAATTTTCCTTTGGTGTTGGGGCCAAGAGTTTCCTCACCAATCCCTATCCTCACGTGACAGCTTTCAGGTTCATTATCTAGTTCACTTGTGGTTTCAGAGTGCCCTGTAGTCGGCTACTTTACACCTACCATTTCTTCATCACTGTGCAGGAGAGTGGGAACCAGGAGCATAGAGTGCAGAGGAGGAACTGACTGCAAGGCCCTGTGGCTGGTCATAGAGCTAGTAAGCAGGGAAGCAGGACCAAGAGCAGCACCACCCCCCATCACTCCCACCCCACCCCCACCCCCACCCCCCGCTTCTGAAGTCCAGGGTATAACCGTATGTCTTAACACCTCTTCCTCGGAATGTGATTTGTGGCTCTTACTTCATATGATTCAATGAATACTGGATTGAAGGAAAACTCATTTAATGCTGGCTGAATAGGAAACATGCATGATTCCAAGTTACAAGTTTTCCTCCATGCCCTCATTTTAAATCCCGACTCCCTGAATCCATCTGCTTCTCAGAGTCAAGATGTCGCCTTACTGGCTTTACTGAAATTAGACTAGGATCTCTGCAGCTTTCCTAGTGGGGGAGCTCTGCCTGTACCACTCCAGTGGTCCCACTCTTGGCCCAATCATCCTTTTAATTAAGAAGCCAAGCCATGTTGAACAAACTGCTGCTTCACCAATACAGGCCTGGAATTTCCAGCATTTACATAAAAAAACGTGGACCAGCTTCCCACAAAGAGCAAGTCTTTGCCCTCTACAATAACAGTCATTTCCTTAATTGGGCAGTTTTACATATACCATGGCATTATTATCTTTTAATTCTCATAACCTTCACCCTTTGAGATGTAAACTGTCACTTCCTTTTACTAGATAAGGAAACTATAGTTTAGCAGGGTTACAACTGGCTAATAACTGAGACAAAGTTATAACTGCTGGAGAAGAGAAACAACTGGACTGAGCTGAGGCACATCCCAAAGTGCTGGTTCTTTTGTGCCTTCTGCTTTCCATGAACACACAACAAAATTATAGCAAATAATATGCAAAGACATTGGAGGAGAAACAAACCCCAATTTATGTTAGAGAAAACTTAGGATCATAGCTAAAAGTGGTTTTACTGGTTTCTCCCAATACCCTGGGTATGGAAACTGAGGTTGTGAGGTCACCTACAGCACTCCAGATACTTACATATGAGACAAGAGCCTTAAGTCAGACACAAGCCTGACTAACTCCAGTGATCTTCCCACTTGGAAACATTGCCAGTCCCAGGACAGCCTCAACAAGCTTGCATTCAGATGGGGTCCCATCAGCATTAATCTTGACAAGATAAAGCCACAGTCTGCAGTCTGCCGCTTTTTATCTCACCACCATCCTGTTTGCTAAATTCACCCAAGCATCCTTTGTTTCATGACTGTGATTTCTTGTGCAATCCCTTGAGGGGCTGTACATCATCATTTGTAAACCAACTTCCTGCTCGGATGCAGAGGAAGACCTGAGTGTCACATCAGACCTGTCTCCCAAGCTCTCCTATGGGGCTGGGGAGTGCTTCTCTTAAAGAGGCCATCAATTAGGACTACACAAACCACATGACCACTTCAGCATTACTTGCCTTGCCGCAGAAACACTACACAATTCAAGCTAAGTTCACCGTGATTAACAGTGGAGTGGTCCTCTGTATTCTCAAAGAGTGAACTGCACTCTTGCTGTCATTCAGTGTATGCAAAGAAAAGACACAGTGGCAGAACAGGGACTTTAAAAACTATGGACAAGCAAGATGCTGGGATAATTACAAAAAAGTTAACTAATTAATAGTCTCATTTTTTTTAAACACTTGGCAGAGTACCTAACCTCTAGCACTTAACAAAAGCAGACAGAATGAATCTCTCTGTATTTTAAATTCTCCAAGAATGACATGGGAGCAAGAGTCAGACCAATTGCTTTTCTTATACATCTTTCAAAGGGCTTGCCTGGCCATCTCTTTATCCAGTGTAGGGGAACTGCACTACAAGGTCTTAAAACCAGGTAGAAAACTACATAATGAAGTGAGAACATATTTTAAATGAGGCACAGTGCCCTGTACAGACCTCAGTAAAGCTCTGACACACAAAGAGTGGCATGGGGATTTTAACATTAACTAGCACCTAGGAAGGAGCAGACAGACTTATAAGGACACTTGTGCCTGGGGGAGGAAACATCTGAGGGAAATTCCAGCTGTCAAATATAAGCCTAGAAAGCATGAAGGTTGGCAAAAACAAACAAAAAAAAAAAAACCAGTTACAACACCAGACACTTCTGCAACTAAAGAAATGGTCAGTATTTATGAGTACTCTGGGACTGGGAAAACACTCTGGGAACCGGGCCAGGTGTTTTCACATCCATATTTTCTTACCTTTCCCAGACACAGAGGCACTATTTTTTTTTGTTTTTGTTTGTTTTCTTCATTAAGCAAACTATCCAGTCTCCATGACTGATACAAAGGAACTAGAAGATTACCATGCTGGAGCTTGATGACTTTCAGAAAGTATTCTATAGGCTTGCGGTGGTGGCATAGGAGTTGTAGTGAGGAGAGCCCCCCACCTACAGCTAGAGCCATTGTTCTTAGTTGATTTCACAGGACAGACTTGTATGTCAGACGTCATTTGGTTAGAGGGCTGCCACCGTGAAGGACAAAAACCGATGCTATGATTAAATGTTTCTTGGAGCCGCATTCTGTTTATTTAATCAGCATGGTAGGGAGCTGCAAAATCACTGTATTCAGCACGGCCTGAAATATCAGAAGGGAAAACCAGCCAGATCACACCATCAGACACCTACCTACTGTTTGAAAGCCAAGGCACGACTGTGCTGCAGAGATGGGAGAAATGAAAATGCCGAATGGAAAGGCAGTTAGAGGGTTCCTGGCCCTGCTTATCTCAAGCTGACCTAGAGCCCTGCATTCATTCTCCCACTGTACATCATGTCACAAAGGCTTCAGTCACGGTTACTGCCTACACAAATGCCCCACCTACAGCTAAGAGAGTCTGCTTCTGGGAGCCACCAGACAGAACGGCACTAAGAGCCGTTGTGATGCACTTTTTTTTTTAAATTGGATCGACTTCTTCTCAGTTCTATTATTATGGAATATCAGATACAATTTCATCATCAAGATATGGAGCTTTCTCAGCCGGGTGGTGGTGGCACACGCCTTTAATCCCAGTGCTAGGGAAGCAGAGGCAGGCAGATCTCTGTGAGTTTGAGGCCAGCCTGGTCTACAGAGCAAGATCCAGGACAGGCATCAAACTACACAGAGAAACTCTGTCTCGAAACAATTAAAAAAAAAAAAAAAAAAGACATGGAGCTTTCTCTAATTGAAAGCAAGAAAAGCTAGTTCCCACTATTTCTTTACTCACTCTCTGACAGTGCCACCAATAAACAATTTGGAGTCACTCAGTTTAGCAAGCTTGTTTCTAGGAAAGCAGAAGTGTGGCTCTTTGGCTTGTAATCCCTCCTGAACTAAGATCGAGGCATGTTGCTTAGCAGATGTGGAAGCCTGTGAAATCTCATCACACATTCTCACTTCTAGTCTGAAACACACAGGCCTAGCTATCTTCCTTTACATACTACAATTTTTACAACAGGCATATGGGGGAGGCTTAGTTTTGAACATGGAGATGCTAGGCTGATTCTGTTCAAATCCATGTGGGAGCGGGGGTCTGTTTATCGTTACATGACGGTATTTTGGGCTGCATTTTGAACTAAGTAAAATGCTATGCTGTCAAAGAACACAACGGCACAACACAACCCTCTGCTTCCCCAGCCCCATATGTAATTAAGAAATGAACATTAGTGATGAAGACAGCTATCGATTAGTTTAATGTTTGCTAGCACAGAGATAAATCTCAAACAGTCAAACAGTATGCACTCACTTGAAGAAAATACAGAGTTACCCAATAGTCTGTTCATTAATAACGAAAATGGATGCATCAACCTTCCCACTTTGGTGGTCGAAGCCCACGTTATACAATTCTTCCGGTAACTCTTAGCACAGGTCAGTGGAAAGAGTATGAAATGTTTTGAGACGTAGAAAAAAATCCCAAATTTGCTGGCTATGTTGTATGTTCCCATCTGCCTTGGCTATGGCATAGTTCTAACCTATGAACTCCTTTAGAAGGCAAGCGATTTCTAGACTGACGTTTTCAACACCATCTAACTAGAGTCAAACCATCTTCTGGCACATCTGCAATAAAAAGACAATCCATGGTGGCAGGAATCCCCCAGCCAAGAGGTCCTGCTTCTCAAAGGGGCCGTGTGTGTCGCCTTTGGTGGCACTTAATGATTCAGTCTCACACTGGTAAAGGTGACCAAAAGAGACACCATGCTACAGAGATACAATATCACTGAAGGGTGGAGCAGATCCCACTGGAGCATGCACACAGAATGCAGCCAGAGTTGAAGTATCACAAATGAAACACATTATAATAGGAAGGAAACGGTAGATTAGGGAGATCAGAGTCCAAAGGAGAAAGATCAATGATGATTCAATACCAATACAAAGTTCAAACACAAGGGCAAAGGCCTAAAGTGGGCTCTGTCTACTACAGCCTTGGAAGGGTCTAACTTCTAAGCAACTTCTGCTAACAGCATCATCTATCCTATTTGGGATAAGGTACCTGCTAAAGGTCTAAATTTAGGAGAGAGGGAAAGGAGGAGTGGGGAGAGGGGAATAACAGATTAAAAAGCACTGAAAACTAGAGCTTCTACGATTCTAGAGCAATCTGGCTAGATTCAGGACATAGGCCACATCTACTCTACAGTACCACCAACAACCAGGGACGGAAAGGGAAGGAAACTGGTTTGGGGGAAAGAAGAAATTGGTATTTCTCATCTTTAAGGGGTGGAGTATCTTCTCAGATGGTAGCTGTAGATCTTGACGCAGTGATCCCAACAGTCCAAGACCAACAGTTGCCCCTTAGGTGTGAGGGCGATGCCCACTGGACAGGTAAGACCCTCTCGAATAAGGACGCTGTAGCCCCCACCCTTGGGAAAATGGAGAATTTCCTTGCGGCTGCTATCAGCCACAATGAGGTCACCCCGAGCATCCACACACATGCCAGCGATGCAGCGGAAATCCTCATTTTCGGAGAAGAAGTGGCTGATCTGCCTGCCCAGCTGCCCGTCGGGGCCCACGGAGCCGATGGAGAAGCCACCCTCCAGGTGGTGTTCATTCTGTCGGTTTTCCACATTGAGACCCAAGCCTTGGGTGAAATAGACTGTGCCTTCAGCATCACAAGTGACAAATTTGGGCCTCACAGCACTGCAGAGGCAGCTGTATTTGACTACTCCTGCTCCTCGGTCCACAGTGAAACACCAAAGCTTCCCACCTTCCACGTCAGTAACCACAAACTGGCCAGATGGTAAGGCTGTGATGCCCCATGGTTTGCTCAGCTGGCTCCTGTGACAGGCCACACAGTGGCCATCCAAGGTATAGACTTTAAGGGAGTTGTCATAGCTGTCAGTCACACCAATCAGCCCGTGGCAGTTCATGGCTACTGAAAGAGGGGTGAGATTGGGCAAATCAGCTCCAAGGAAGCTGAGCACGAAGCTGTCAATGCCACTGGGGCTGCGGCGGATCTCCTTCAAAAAGCCTTTGCGGTTGAACACTTGGATACGATAGTTGCCGCGGTCAGCAACCAGCACCTCACTCTGACTGGTCACGTAGAGACTGACTGGCAGATTGAACATACCTGGCGTGCTGCCTTTTGCCCCCATCTTCTTGAGAAAGAGACACTGCTGGATACTGGAGGTTGCCTCGGAACTCCGCTGTTTCGCGGGTGAAGCCCTGGGGCTGGGAACCACTTCCTCAGGGCTCATGTCCATTTCTCTAAAGGTAACGGAGGCTGAGGCAGCAGACGCTGATGCCTCCTCCACTGCCCAGGAATCATCCATGTTCACTGTCCGGGGCTTCTTCACAGCCTGCCCGATTTGAAGAGGACCAACGTGGCCTACTTTAAGGAGCTCCACGTCTTGCAGGGTAAGCTCCCGGGGTAGGCTGGCAGTGAGCTCTGGCTCCTCCTCATCTGCTGTCTCCTCCAGTAGTGCTACATCAGCCTGCTTGATCTTGGCGAGAAAGTAGTCACAGCGAGACACGGCCTGCACCTCTGCGATGTTGAGTAGGTAGCTCTGTTCCTCTACCACTTGGCTGTTGGACTTCTCAACCTCAGCCAAAGAACCTGTGAAGAACTTCCGGGAGCGGGCTAGCTCTTCCTGGACCCGGCGCTCTTCGTGGCCATACTCTTGAAGAACAGCCTTATATCTTGCCTGCAGGTCCCTGGAGACACCCTCCAAGGCCACCTTCCGCCTCTGCAGCTCTCCCATAAGTTCCCTTAGGCGCGTCAACTTCTCCCCGAAGTCCCTCCGCCGTTCCTCAGCTGCCTCCTTGACAGGGAGTGTACAGTGGCCGGGAGGTTGGTGATCTGCCTCCCGGCAGGGTTCACACAACACCAACCCACAGCTTCTGCAGAACTGTCGAGGCAGCCGCCGGCCACAAGCCCGGCACATGAGCAGCCCGACGGCCTCACTGAGCCCAGCTGTGTCGATGATCTTCAGCACGGTCAGGTTGTCTGTCAGCTGGGTCAGGCTGGTGATGCGAGTAATCTTGCTGCAAAAGGGACAGCGGACACCATTGATGCTACTGGCCAGGAGCTTCTCCAGACACTGGCGGCAGATAGTGTGGCCACAGTGCAGCAGCTTGGGCCGCAGCTGCTCTTCAGTGAAGGACTCCATGCAGATGGGGCATTCCAGCACTTCCCGGAGGGCATCCAGGTTCAGGTGAGAAGCTGCAGCAGCGGCAGCCATTGCTCTTCCTGCACAGGTTCCTGCTAACACAGCCTGGAGCGCAACAGCTTAATATTCATGCCCCAGTGTCAAACTCCTGCTAAAGAGAAAAAGAAACCATTACTCATTTGTCCACTGCCCATATAAGTTAATCCTATCCAGAAACAACTAGCATAGAGCCATAATCATCCACTTCATCATTTACTTATTTAACAAATGTTTTATTGCGGTCATTATGTCTCAGGCAATGGTGACACACAGGGAAAAAAAAATAAAACCTTATGTATGGGTGAATTCAGGGAGGAGCCAAAACCCCCGAAAGGTCAGTTTCCCTATCTACAAAACAGAAACGACAGCATCTATCTTATATGGTTATTGAAAGGGTTAAATAATATGACATACAGCAGAAAAGCAGAGAACAACCCTGCCCAGGAGAGAAAGTCACATGAAGGTCCACACCATTTCCGGGGGGTACGGTGGGCAGTGATGGAAGCTGTCAACTGAGGAAGGTCGCCCACAAGTGCTGCTACTTGTAAGAGTAAGTCTCGAAAGCTACGAGGCAAGGAGACGGAAAGGTATTTTAAGCAAAGGATACTGTGTGAGTTTGGTGTGAAAGCCTTTTTATTCTGTCATAGAGTGTATGGGGTCTGATGTTTGGGGGCCAATGAATCAGTCAGAGAAATAGAAAATTTTAATGACTAACCCTAACAATTGATCTGCAAAACATCAGATAAAGATGCCACATCTTTTCCATTTGTTTCTCTCCCCACCTAGCCACCCACAGCAGCCTAGGCATCATAGACTATACAAGACACTGAGTTTCAGCATACACATCCTGCCCTACATTAGAGAGACAAGATATGTAAGTTAGGAACCATGGTAGACTCAATCTGACAGATACTGCAGGAGACTGATTCTTACTTAAAGGAAAACTGAGTTTTAGAGAGGCTGTAGCACATATCTGGGCCCGGAAGGACAGAGAAATGAGATGGGAGAACAAAGTAGCAGGCAGAGGGCATAGCCTTAACCAACCAGACAAAGCAGATGGCAAACACTAACTTCTGAATACTGGGATGAGAACAGAGACCACTTGATCTCTCTCTATTTCACTTTCTGCATCTGTAGAATGGAAGCAGCACATCCTTTCCTGGGTTCACAGGAGGATCAGATGGAACAACACACTGCTGTGAGTGCCACTGATAATTACCTCTGCACCAGGAAGGCCCTATGTGAACTTTGGTTCTCTGTTAGCCTTATGTTAAAACTGTAAGAGAATGAATATATGGGGCACCATGAAAATGCACAGAGGGGTAACTTCAGGATGATTAGAGATATTCAGGCTACAAAGTGGCTTTCTTGTGAAAGGAAAATAGGAAATTCCTTGGGACGGGTATGCTGGGACAAGTGCTTTGCAGCGAGGAAGTGATATGTTTAAAATTGAAAAGGCCTGGGGGAGGGGATGGTGATCAGAAAAACCAGTTTAGAAGCTATAAAGAGGTAAGTAAACTTGAACTAGGGGGCAGGTAGAAATACAGACACAGTTGAGCAATACTGCAGAGGTATAATCAGTAAGATGTGAAATCTAATGGGTTTATGGTGGGAAGTAGCAAAAAGCAAAAGATGGCTAAGCACTCAAGCCCAGATGATTTAAAAAGCAGTGGTTCCTTAGCAAAACAGCTCATTTCTGACTTGAGTACCATCCATGTCACCCCTACTCTTCTGCAGACATAATGCTTATGAAGTAGACTCTGCAGCCTTATGCCATTGTTGACTTATACCTAAAATCAGAATGAATATATCCAGCAAGGTAAGGCACATGGATAAATAAGTCTTTCTTAGGTGCAAACCTTATGTGCAGTCCTGTGACAGGCAGTCAGCCATTAAGGAGGAGGAGGCAGTATGGGGTTAGCTTGCTTTCCCAGACAAGCAGCTAGGTAAGGAAAGCCCCATCCGCATCATCAACTTTCCCCAGGTATATGAGAAGGAGCAGTTAACGGAAACATAATACCCATTAAAGTAAATATTCTGCAGCAGATGCAACATTTGCCTAACGTCAAGTTTACCTCTAGGAAGTCCCTCTCTATCTTGGTAATTGCTCTGGTATCCTAGGACCTACTACATGCTACACGGTGTTGTCCATGCTTATTCTCACTTAATCCTTGTTGTGGCAATGTAATGTGGGGGTAAGATTTTTAATGTCCTGCTTTACCAATGAGAAAACTGAAGTTTAGAAAGACTGGCTCAAACGTCTGAGTTGAAACATGGTAGGACTTTCTAGAATAGATACCTTTACTTATTTTTTAACCCTACATTACTTCTAAGCTTAAAAAAAATCATTCAATACTTATTAATGAATGCTCTTGCTTGTACTGCCTTTAAAACACACTGCCTTTAAAATACACTGCCTTTAAAACATATACTTTTCGAACAATCATCTGGCTCTGAGATTCAGCCAACACAGGGCGGGTTAAATCAATTTATTAGCTGAGGCACCCAGTCCCACAATCTTGCTGTGCAACCCATTACAACTAAATCTATGCCCCGACAAAAGAACAAATTACGGGTAGCATGAACTTTAAATGGTCTCCTGTGGACAGCACCAACTGTAACTGCTGAATCCTCAAATGCCGTGGGCCTGGGGCAGTACCACAGAGACACCAACAGAAGCCCTGACTCGGGATCCATGCAAGCCTCTCAGTCCTAAGCAGTAGCTTTTTTCTGTCTCCTGTCATCTGGGACAACAGACTGAGGGCAACATTTGGTGTTTGGATCCCAAGCGTGTTACCTTACATTGTGCAGGGACATCTGTTCTCCTTGGAGCTGGCACTGCAGACCAGCTTGCTAAACAAGTCTGCCAACTTGTAAAAATACCAGGAAATTCTTTCCCCAGATTTCTGGAATATTATACTACCTCTTTCGATTCAAAAGCTTCCTGCCCGTGTAAGCTATCAGCTTTATGAAGTGAACTGACTATGCTCACATCCAACCACAAACTATTTCTCCAGTCCACAGCTTCTCCGGGTTCTCCAAAAAGATGTCAAAAATCCATGCCCTGAAGCTTCTGGATCTGGAGAAGCTTAAATGTCAAAAATTCCAGAACTACTACTTCGATTCCCACCATCACAGAACACAGCTTTCACTGAGCCTGCAACAGGACCAGAAGCCAGGCAGACCCAGCCTCGCCCCCAGAAGGGCATGTCTGACCACTAGTAAGAATGAATCACATGAAAGCTCAATTTGACTTCAGCTTCCCTGAAAAGACTATTCAAGTGAAAGGAACTGCCTCATTATGCCCAGCCTTGAGGTGTGCTGCCCAACTCCAGCCAGCCATAAAAATCTGTAAAGTCAATACACTATTTACAATCTTGGCTGCCTCCACAACCCCTTGAACACACTTCCCATTGTTCACTTTGTACCCCCCAAGTCCTGCCCTTCCACTTTATGCAACCTCAATTTACCTTTTTCCCTTACCCCCTCAGCATAATGATTTACACTGTACATCCCATACTGATCCCAGCACATCTTGTTGACTCTAGATAATGTATCTTGTAAAGCTGTTTTGTTCTCCCAGATCTAAGACAGCCTTATCCTCTCTTGACACCCCTGAGTTTTGCCTGTCCATGAACTAGGTAGCCAGGCAGTAGAAAGAACAAAGAGGAAACAGATAACATAAACCTTAAAGTCAAACAGAACTAGACAGAATTTTAACACCATCACTTACAGGATGTGGGGCAAATGGCTAACCTCTCCAGGCCTGGCAAGTTACTTAATTTCTCCATGCCTGGCAAGTTATTCAATCATTCTGGCCTGACAAATTCTTTAACATATATATATATACACACACACCATGAGGACTAGGGATAATGCATATAGATACTTTTCTGGTAATTGATAGGCAAGCAATGACTTTTTAATAACTGATGACAATAACTATTTAACATAATTGTGTTAGCAACCAAGAACATTAAGAATCATACCCAGTTATATTATATTAACAAATAATTCAGTTTATAATCATCTATATTCTGGAGGGAATGAAGAACTGTTCATTTCATGGAGTGCAAAGGCATATAAAGATTAATAAAAGGACTGGTCAGCCTGGAAAGGATTCGATTGAGAATGTAGTCACCCAGGCTAGAAACTAAAAAGAAATCACAACTTCTGATCAAAATATAAACTGCTGGAGCCCCTTTCCACACTTAGCAGAGTGAGTAGTGATCTCAGAGCAATACAAATAAGGAAACTGAGAGCAAGAGAGGGAAATTATTCACACATCACAGGTCAGAACTAGGATAAAGGGGCACTGGCAGGAAGTGAATGGTGCTATACAGATTAAGGAAGTACATGCAGGACTTGGGCATTCTGGCTCTACCACTTACCAACAGTGGAGATTTAGACAAGTTACCCAACTTCTCACTTATCTATGAAATGGCCTCTCACGGTGATACCTTCTCACAGGGTAAGGTTTAAATGAGACCGAGCATAAACCACTTAGGACAGCACCAAGCTAGGCACAGAATTCACTGTGTAGAATAGCGTTTATTATTATTAGCAGGAGCAGTAACAGCAGTAGCTACTGCCTGCCGTAGTCACTACCCAGCTTGTATACGAAATAAACAGGCCCCTTTCATAAGGCATCAGACATACCTTTAAATCACTCAAACTCAGTCTTCTGGGAGATTGCTACCTGACCTCAGAAGAGAAACTTAAGAGCAGAGCCAAGGTACGAAATCTTCAGTCAGTGCTTGAGTCTCTATCCAATGCTATTCTTTAGGTACCTTTATTCCCCACCGCCCACTTTGTTCCTTGGGAATTTATGAGTTCCATGAGCTAAAATGAAGAACCTTAAGCAATTAATGAAGTAGATCTTTACTGAGCAATTACTACTAGTCTAGCCTTGTGGGTGGGGCCAGAGACATAATTTTTAGAAATAGATGTGGATTTTTTATCTAAAAACTAGACACAAAGGACATTCCACAGTTAATACACTCACGTGGTTTGTGGTTTTTCTGTTTTGTTTTTTAGGCTTACCACTTCCTTTCACGACAGCATTCAAGCTGCATTTACTCCTTATGCACTTTAACCCAGTTCTAACTAAATGTGAAACTGTCTCAATGCCACAAAGGCCATTCACTAACAAAGCAGATTTCCAGCCCGTGAGGTTACCACCTGCTACTCCCCTAGCTCTGGCGGTGGAGACAAGCCTGTGCACTTTAGATTGTGGGCGTGTGATTATGATGCCTGCAGATAGCTAAGATCCTGCCTAACTTTTAGCAAGCAAGGAGTAACAAGTGGCAGGCACTTTTTGCACTCACATGTATTCTCTTAAACGTGTGAAGGACGGGTCATTCCATGTCCTAAGTAACACTCAGAACAAAGTAACCTGTCTAGGTTCTCCCATGGAGCTATGCAGTGGAGCAGCACCTCGAATGTCCACATGTGAACACTCTGGCACAAAACTGCATTCACTCAAAACATGTTCTACTTCCATAGATGACCAGACTACCATTCCCTCCAGGCAAAATCAGGCTAAGTAAGAGGTTGGGAAATGCATCCAGGAATGATTTTTAAATTGTGCTGTTCTATCAGAAAGGCACAGTGGAAGGAGTCTCTCAAAGGAAACACACCTGCATACACAAGATAGGACACTTCAGCATCCTTGCCCACTGTGACTTCTGGACACAGGGACAGGGCCCTTCACAGTCAGAAGATTTCTAAAACTAGTATCAAATGGAAGTCAGGAGTCAAACAGAACTGAGTTTACATGCCAGATTAACCATCTGCTCTGTGGTTTAGGATATGACACTTAACTTTTTAACTTTCTGACTATAGAATAAGGAATAACATTTGGACTGTCAACAAGACAACTAGAAAGCTTTACTGAGAGAATGTACTTTAATCAGCACTCAATATAGCTGTGTTTTTAGACAGAGGTTGACACATGCTGGACCACCAACAAGCAAGCAGTAAAATAGCTGATTCCAAGGCTAACTCAATCCCTACCAGGTATTTTCCTAAGCAATACGTGCTGATATTCCAGCTAAGTCTTCTGCCCTCGACTCCAGTCTAATTTTGTTTTTTAATGCTGACTTCAGTAATGTTGTAGCTAGGTTTGGAGTTGATAAAGGCAATGCTACTCTTCTGTTCCAGAGACAAGACACACAAAAGAGGCCATTCAGAGCAGAAGCTACTCTCCCAGTCTAGGACTGCCCTCACCCTGAGGCCCCACTGAGGGATTCTGTCAAGCTAGTGGCCTCCTTATCTCAGCTTGGAGCTCCTTATACCTCATCTGCCTAACCTCAAGCTCTTCCCATTCTCTCTCCACTGGTTCTGGTCTAAGAGCAAACCAAAAACAAAGCCCAGGGCTTCTCCTGATTAAGAATCACTCTGCTTTAAATTACAGGGCAATCCTCCTTTTCATTAGAAATGACTGAAAAGGGAAGACAAAGCAGGCTGTAGCAAAGAAGCAAGAGGGAGGGAACATACTGTGGTGGCTATCTACATGTGTTTACTTCTGCCATTTTTAGTTACGTGGCCTTGGACCAGTGACCTCCTAAGCCTTAGTTTCATGTGTAACATTGGACATAGAAAAGCATATTTAGACGACTATATAGAGAAGCAAGTACATACAGAATTTCCTACAGCAGTAAATCCTGAGCACTTACTGGGCATCAGACGGTATGCACCCTGCTTTATTCACTGGGCCCTCACAACAATCTTAGGATGTAGGTCCCTGAAGAGCTAGGGCACTGAGAGGTCAAGTAACTCTTTAAAAAGATTACAAAGCAGGAAGAGAAAGCCAGGATTTGAACCCAGAATATCTGACACTGGAGTCATGTCCCTCCATTTTGGCAAGATTTGCATTTTGGGCTAGACATGCTTTACTGGTGGGGTTGTTATCGAGAAACCACTAGCTCCCAAACCCCCTCAATGGTGACAACTGACCGTGTCTCCATCTAGATCCGGTCAAATGTTTCCTGGCAGAACAAAATCAACCCTGGCTGAGAACCATGGCTTTCGACTGTGTGTGACACAGGCTAAATGCTTAGCACATGTGGGGCTCTCCCTTGCTCCCCTAACATTGTTTTGTTTCTCTCCCAGCCCTAATAACACTTCATTCACAGATGCACTGCCTCTGAGCTATAACTGAGCTTCTATAAGAGAAAGTCAGGTTTAAGATCATTTTTGGCTCAATACTTTGGAGGGCTTACACATCTTTCTCACAGCTTGGGGGTACAATGAAAGGGACAGGTAGCAGAAGAACTTAGGGGGTTTCCTGCTTCATTGCCCCCACCCCCTCTCTTCTTCCCCCAGGCCTATAATGCTGGGTCTACAGGGGGTAGGTTGAGCTGGTCAGAGAGTTAGTGAGAGGGTTATGCCTGTCACAGGATAAAAGGGCCTTTAGTTAGTTAAGAGGAAGACTGCCCTTCGGAGAATGTCAAACTCTCCTTCAGGATTTCTCAAGACTCGTGACTTTATTCCCAAAGCCCTGCATTCTCCTAAATTCCATCCATTCATACACGGTTCATTTATATATTATTTTCAGGTCCCTGGGTCTCCAGAACACCCTCTTGGTTCAATTATGCAGGGACCAAAAACAAATGAACAAACAAAGAAACAAATCTTCCTTTAGGAGCCAATGAACCAATTCACAAACTACAATCTAGTTACAACATTCATTCCCCACCATTCCCAACCCTAAATCCCAAATCTAGAATTCAACCTTCTAGACTGTATGTTGCAACCTTGCAACTCGCCAATTACTTTTGTGTCCCACATCGCTCTGATATATCCTTTATTCAATCTATTTTCAAATTTCCACATCTATTACTCCTGTATGCCAGCTCCAAACTCCAACCCTGTACCTCAGATTTCTGCCCTCCTTCAATCTGAGCCCTCATCTGCATTTCCCCATCTTGCACTGTGCAACACCCCCCACCCCCACCCCCGCCCTACCTCACGTGTTGCCTTCAAGCCTTTGCTGCGATTTGCTAACTGAATACTGGTTCCCCTGGGAACTCACCCCTCAATCTCTTCCAGATTCTACTACAGAAATCCCTTTCTCTTCAGCAATCAGGATTTTCCAAGACCCTGACTGTTCTGATCTCAGATTTCGCTCCCATTCCACCGATCTCCTCAAAAAGCCCCTGAGATTCTGCCCACCAACCCCCAACCTATCTCATCCATGCCTCCCAAATTCCTTTCTCTTTCTGATATTCTGCACCCAGATCCCTCCAGGGACTTCAGATCCCCCCATCTCCCACATGCTTCACACCGTCTCTCCGCACGGCCCCCACATTACCTCATACCTCCCGAGATGCTGCAACTGCAAATCTCCTCAGCCCCTTTGCTCCCCTCCCCCAGCTGCATCTCAGCCCCGCCGAATCGCTCCCGAGCCCGTCCCTCCCCCACCAGTCCTGCCACTCCGATCCAGTCCCCAAATCCTGCCATCCAGTCTCGGAGCCCCGCGACCCACCACAGGCCCTGTTCGCAGACCCTCCTTCCCTCCCCCTACCTGACCGCCCGCGGCTCCGACGCGAGTCCACCGCTGCCAGCCCACCCGCCCGCCGCCCTTTGCGCATGCGCCAGCGCGCACTTCCCACGTCGGCCGCCAATTCGCAGGACGGCCTGTCCGTCACCGTGCCCCGCCTTCCCGAGGCATGCTGGGGTTTGTAGGCCCGCAGGCCCAGCGCTCGCGGCCCAGCTGAAGCGATGGGTGGCTCTGGAAACCTAGGCCACCGCAGCGTCGTGAGCCAGTTTTCTGCCCTGTGTCGGAGTCTAAACCCAGCCAGTCAATGCTGATCTCCCAGTAGCAGCCTACAGAAAGCTCGGGCGCCTTGCAGAAACGCCCCTTTGTACCTTTGTTCAGCTTGGGAAGACAAACACGCTCCTTTCAAAGAGCTGGTCCTGGGGCTAGGTATTTCTGCCCTGACACATCCCTCACCCTAGTCACTGAACACACTACGTTTAAGAAGGAGGTTTTCTTTGCCAAGTAGCGTGATGGTGGACAGTAGAGGTAGAAAGGGGCAAAGCCCTGCATTGAACCTTGTCAGGTGAGAGGTATTTGTGGCCCACTGACGAGCCAGGACCTGCTGGGTCCTGAAGATAATTTGAGGACAGGTATTACCCGCTCCTGAATGTGAACACACTTTACTAGTTAGGAATATGAAGAAATCTGAAATATTATGTTTTCAAATTTAAAATTTCACCCAGCTGTGTGTCCCCTGCACAGTGATAAGACAATAAACAAAAACAGTAATATCTTTGAGCACTTTCTGACCAACTACATCTAAGCACTTTATTGGCTTAGCCCAATCCTCAGAACAAGTCTGAGATAAGGAAAGTGAGGCCTGAGGGTTAAATGCCAAAGCAACCTTTCAGAACCTGGATTTCAATCCAGCCTTCAGAAGAATACTTATCCTTGTTTTATCTTTTTGTCTGCTTCTTTATCTCAAAGTAAAGTCAAGTGTAGCTAGAGTTTTCCTGCTTTGCCCACAGTCAGGACAAATCTCTGTCACCCACCAGTCCCACAGCCACTCAGACCCAACCAAGCAAACACAGAGACTTATATTGCTTACAAACTGTATGGCCGTGGCAGGCTTCTTGCTAACTGTTCTTATATCTTAAAGTAACGCATTTCTACAAATCTATACCTTGCCACGTGGCTAGTGGCTTACCAGCATCTTCACATGCTGCTTGTCCTGGCAGTGGCTGGCAGTGTCTCCTTCTGCCTTCCTGTTCTTTTATTTCTCCTCTCTGTTAGTCCCGCCTATCCTTCCTGCCTAGCCACAGCCGATCAGGTTTTATTTATTGATCAATCAGAACAACTTGACATACAGACCATCCCCCAGCACAGCCAAGTGCAGACCATCTCAGACACCTGCACTCAGGCCCATGGTCCTAATCATCCTCTATGCGGACCTGCTGGGTAACGCCACAAAGAACCCAAGAAGGGCTCCCACAGGACATACAGAACATCCCACAGCAGTCAAGGGTTGTTGTGATGATTGAGTGAGGCTATGAATAATTCACACTTTATTAACAGTAGCTTTAAAAAAAAAAAAAAACTAGAATAAACTGGGCATAGTGCCACATACTTGACATCCTAGCACTTGGGAGAATGAGCAAGGAAAACTGATAGTTAAAAGGCAGCCCGTACTGTTCTAGTTTGTGATCTAGTGCTGTGATAATGACCATGGCCAGAAGCAACTTAAAGAGGACAAGGTTGATTTGGTTTACACATCCTGATCCCAGTCCATCATGGAAGGAAGTCAAGGCAGAAACTCAAGAAGGCCAGGGACTTGGAGGCAGGAACTGAGGCAGGGATAAAAAGAATGCTGTTCACTGGCTTGTTCACCAAGCTTGTAGTTAGCTACCTTTCTTATATCTCCCAGGACCACCTGTCTAGGGCTGCCACAGCTCATATCAATCATCAGTCAAGAAAATGCCTCACAGACTTGTCCACAGGCCAAGCTGAGGGAAGTCTTTTCTCTGTTGAGGTTCCCTCATCTTGGATGTGTCTAGATTTGTGTCAAGTGGACAAAAAAAATTCACCAGTACAGATACATAGTAAGCTACAGGCCAACCTAGGTCACACCACAATCCCTGTCTCAAATAAACAAAACAGGAACAAAGTTGTAAATAGCTTTAACAAGCTGTCATACAGCTAGCTCTGTTGTCCCAGGTCTCTGCATGTCAGATATCAGGAAAGGAAAGATGATGGGACACTGTATTTCTCTACTTTTTTTTTTGCTCCCAAAAGAATTGAGTCAAATGTGAATAACTATGCTCTGCAAACACAGATTCCTGTTGTCCAAAATAACACACCCCACTGTGCAAGAGGCCTATGTACATTTATATTCACAGACTAAAAGAGTCCTAAGTCAACACACTTACCAAATGCATTGTGGGGGATATCAGATAGACAAGCTGCAGCAGGCTAGGGAAACTCTTTTACGTTTTCCAGATGTTATAACATTCTTTTAGAATTAGTGGAAACTAGTGGTCTGCTAAGTTTAATAATACATTCCAACAGTTTTACTTCATAGTCACAAGAATTTTCTATCAGATTCAGAGGTTGGTAATAAATGGCTATTAAGAGGACCAAAGATTGGACTTTAGATATCCATTTGCCTATTTATCTGTCACCTTCACCAGTGAGCTGCAAAATCCCTGAAGGACATTGTCTGCTTACAGCCACATCTGTTAGCACGGTGTCTAGCATCTAAGATTTTCAGAATAAATGAGCCAGACTCAGACATGTGACTCTAGGAAAATTACATCCTTGTCTGACCCAGGGCTATTGTAGCTGCAAAAGGACCCAGTGGAATAAAACCAGTAAGAGTTGGACATTTTCTGAGCACTTCATAGACACTCACACATCATAACTGAGCCTTTCAATGATACGGTAGGTATATACAAGAACTATATAGCATGTTAAATTTACCTCCTGGAAGCATAGAGCTAGAGTCCAAAACTAGGTCAATCAGGCCCATGAAATGCTCCAAACCACCCTCCATAAACAACCTCCATTTTATAAAAGGAGCTATCTTTCTATTTTTTTCTATTTTGTTAAGTAAACATTGTTCAGAATACTAAAAAGAGCTGATGAGAAATTACAGTGCTAAATCAAGGAATATGCCACAGACTTGACTATGATCACATGGTGATCACTTTCCTCTATCTTGAGCCATTCTGAGCAACATCACCAGCAAAGAACATGATTTCTCTTTGTTCTGGATTTCTGTCACATCAGAGGCTTGCTGTGGTGTCTTCCTCTAGACAGGTAGGGAAGCCTTATGGAAAGGGTCCTAGGGTGGTTCTACTCACTGTGTTGTAGGTAGAGAATATGGGAGAACTACTGTCAAATGGTTTCTGAATTAAATTCAATTCTAGAACAAGGGGGTAAGAATTAGTATTCTGTTTTCTCAAAACTACAATTAACAGCTGTCGTGGTTTAAATAGGTATGACCACCATAGACTCATGTGTTAGAAAGCTTGACCCGTACGGTGTGGCATTATTAGAAGGTATGGCTTTGTTGGAGTAGGTGTGTCCTTGTTGGAGGAAGTGTGTTACTGTGGGGCCAGGTTCTGAGATCTCTTATGCTCAAGCTACACCCAGTGTGGTACATAGTCTCCTGCTGCTGCCTGCATATCAAAATATAGAATGCTCAACTATCTCTCCAGGACCATGTCTGTCTGCATGCTGCTATGTTTCCAGCTATAATGATAATGGACTAAACCTTTGATCTATAAGCCAGGCCCAGTTGAATATTTTCTTTTATAAGAGTCACCATGGTCATGTGTCTATTCACAGTAATAGAAACCATAAAGACAGAAATTAGTACCAGGTACTGGAGTATTGCTGTGATAGACCTGACCATGTTTTTGTTTGTAGGAATGTGGACTTTGGGAGTTTGGATGAGAAAAGCTTTAAGTGGGCCTTGTAGCTGAAGTTTATCTATGTCCCACCCAGTCCACAGCCACTCAGACCCATGTAAACACACAGAGGCTTATATTAATTAAAACTGCTTAGCCATTAGCTCAGGCTGACTACTGACTATCACTTACACTTAAACTCAGCCCATTTCTGTTAATCTATATGTTGCTATGTGTTCCATGGCTTTACCTGTGTGCCATTACATGCTGCTCTCTGCAAGGTGGGCTGGCATCTCCTGACTCAGCCTTCCTCTTCCCAGAATCCCCTTGTCTGCTTATCCTGCCTATACATCCTGCCTGGCTACTGGCCAATATGTGTTTTACTAAACCAGTGTACAAATGCATTATTCCACAGCAGGGGCTTAATTGGCCATACTAGTAGGAGCATGGAAGACAATGGTACTATACTGTGGAATAAATCCTCTTGTACGCAGTAAAGAATTGTCAATTGAATTGGTTAAATAAAATGTTGATTGGCCAGTACCCAGGCAGGAAATATAGGTGGGGCAACCAAACTAAGAATGCTGGAAAGAGGAAGTGATATTCAAATCTTAAGTGGTGTTATTAATTAAAAAACAAAAACTTGGAGCCTGATATTGGGTGAAAACTGAAAGATCCAAGAAGCAGAGCAAGCCACAGCCAATTTCACCAGGTCACCTCCTCAGCCAATCCTGTTTCCAAAATTTCTCAGACTGAAAGCCTCTGAGTCCTCACCCAAAAGGGTCTCAGCTGAACTGCCTTTTTCCTATCTTTTCACGCCTTTCATATTTTTCTCTGTCCAGCCATGTCACTTACTGGGATTAAAAGTGTGTATGTTTCCCAGTACTGGGATTAAATTGTGTGCCACCACTGCCTGACCTCTATGTCTAATCTAGTGGCTGGCTCTGTCCTCTGATCCTCAGGTAAGCTTTATTAGGGTACACAATATATCACTACATTTCTCCTTTTCTGTCTAAAATAATAAAAGGAGGTTATAACTAATATAAGAAAACTATGTACAATAAGTATATACAATATATACAGTCATTAATTACATTAACAATGTCTAGTACATTAACATTTGACAGAGTCAGAGAAAATGCTCCATTATTTATCCTACTTGGTGAGTCCAAAAAGTTGTACCTAATTTACTTTCTATCCTAACTTATTACCAATACAAAACTTTCTTTTGATGTTTTCCAAATTTATACACTTTACACCACTTTAGTGAGTTTCTATTCTGAATTTATTAACAAGGAAAACTATAACCATCTAATTTTCAACTCCCTCAGAGAGTTTCCCAATGGCAAAGGTAAAGGATTACCTTGTCTGTTGCTTGTTGATTTATATTCATTAGTCCAGTGTTTGCCTTTGTCACACCTTCTGCATAATCCAGAAAGGAGTTCTGTCCTGTTGGGATTATTCCTTGAAAAAACATTGTTCCTAGGAACTTCCTCTTTACAATCCCTTTTTAGGTGACCTTGCTTACCTCATTTGAAACATCTGACATTACTGTTTTTCTACAAACCTCTGGAAATCACCTCTCCTATCCAAGTATCATCATGATCATGAGATTCAATATTCATTGTATCTCAGATCCATTCCTCCAAGGGTGCTGATTTTGCCTTTAATGGCTTAATTACTCTTTTGCATTGTGCATTAGCATTTTTAAAAGCTGGAGATTCAATTTTTATCTGTCTAGCTTCTGAATTTGATATCATTCTATTTACTGCTGAAGACAGCCTTTGTAAGAAATAAGTGAAGCTTTCTTTTGGGCCCTGTATAACTTTTATAAATGATTCAATTTTCTTTCCTACTTCTTCAATTCTTCCCAGGCATTCAAGGCTGCCATTCAGCATAAAGCTAGGATGTGGTAATCATATAGAGATTGCCTTTCTACATTAGCATAATCTGCCTCTCTAAGAAGTTGATCTTGAGAGATTTCCATACTTCTAGTTCTACTTCATTGTTCAACAGTTTTAGCTTTATTTTGCCACCAGATCTCCCATCATAATTGGGGACCAGCTTCTAAAACAGATGTAACTAAACTCTCCAGTCTTTAGGGATAATTCTATTACACGTTGATAACGAGTTTAACATCTGCTTCACAAACAGGCAATGCATACCATATGACACTATGACTTCTTTGAATCTCCTCAAATCTAACATTGCTCAGGAGTCCAGTCAGCTCTTACATAGTCTTGAGCATTTAGCAGTTCCTGTAAGGTTACTGGATAGATTAAGTTTGGCTATTTGAAAGCCTTAGGCTGTTTCTCTGTAACCATATAATGCAATGCTGAGATTGATTTTTCTGTGTGGGTCTGAATGTCTCTATATTTGGTTTTTAACAAGTTTTTCTAAAACTTTTATCTTGGCACTCATATTAACCAACTTTTTAAAGGATAAAACAAAAATGATCAAACAAATAATATTTATAATTGACATTACATCTATCCCTTCAACATTAATTATCTTCTCATTTAATTGTTCTATTTTCATAACGTCAATTGTATTATCAAACAGACCAAACACTCTCCATTGTAAAAATGTTTCCCATTTTTTAATGTGGGGGAAAAAAAACTTTCTTTTAACTAATTTCTCCCTTTAAGAAATCTTAATTGACTCACCAGATCTGCTGATAATGACAATTCAGATGATGGTGTGGTAGCAACCGAAGGAGGTGGCCCAGGGAAAGCCAGAATCCACCAGGAGAGGAAAAAGCCAGCTTTCTGCACTGGAGAACATGCAAAAGCAGTTAATTCTGGGATGTGTGGAGCTTAAGCCTAGGGAGTTTGCTACAGAGAGGCTGCAGCAGAAACTTAGCCAGTGGGGTGGAGAATCTGGCCACATGCAGTTCAGGCTTGAGCTGAGGCCTACAAGACCACAGGCAAGTGGCTTTTTCATGAAGTTGTGCCCCACAACACCAGATGTTGTTCAAATGTTTAATGTTCTTATAACAAAAATGTCTTTCTGTATGCTATGAATATGTGTTGCTGTGATTGGTTAATAAAGAAGCTGCTCTGACCTATGGTGAGTCAGGTTATAGCCAAGCAAGAAATGTAAGAGAGAGAGAGACAGGAAGAAGAAAGGTAGAGGCAGAGGAGCCACCTTGCCACCACCCAAGGAACAGCAAGATGCCAGCAGACCAATAATGCCAAGTCCACATGGCAATACATACATTAATAAAAATGAGTTAATTAAAGATGAAAGAGATAGCTAGCAAGAATTCTTAGCCATAGGTCATATAGTTTGTAATTAATATTAAGCCTCTGAGTGATTATTTTATAAGTGACTGTGGGACAGGGTGGGACCAGAGAAATTTACTACTACAAGGAAGGGCAGGGTCAGGAGTTGTCACCAGGCAGATGCAGAGGAAGCAAGATGAGAATGTTGTATTGTGAAAAGGTACCAAGACAACTGGCTAAACACAGATATAAATTGTGGATTAATTTAGTAATAAGTTAGTAATAAGTCTGAGCTATAGGCCTAGAATTTGTAATTTATATTACTACTTCTTGTCAATTATTTGGGAAGTGGCTACTATGTATTTGGGAGCTGCTGTTGGGACAGAAACTTCTGCCCATAGTACTGA
The DNA here is from genome assembly GCF_049852395.1 of Peromyscus maniculatus bairdii. Taxonomy (NCBI): domain Eukaryota; kingdom Metazoa; phylum Chordata; class Mammalia; order Rodentia; family Cricetidae; genus Peromyscus; species Peromyscus maniculatus. The sequence goes on along the minus strand of NC_134853.1, from coordinate 87,697,117 downwards.
GGGTGATTTGAACTATGGGGGCCTAGCTTAAGAGGTTTCAGAGAAGAATTTTAGTATGTTGCCTAGAGACTGTTCTTGTGATATTTTGGCAAAGAATGAGGCTGCTTTTTGCTTTTTGCCCTTGCCTGAAAAGTTTGCCTGAGGCTAAATTTTTGGATCAATTCCTTTGGCAGAGGAAATTTCAGAAACAGCCTAGGAGTGACTCTGCCTTGTGGTTATTAGTGTTCATTCTTATTGAGATTTATAATGAAAAGGAGCAAACTGAGTAAGTAAAAATACACAATGTAAAGATTAAGGAGAAAAGGAGCACTAGGAAGTGGAATGGAAGTAAGTGCTATATTCAAAGATACAAACAGATTAAAGAAGAGTTGGATGTTAAATGGAATAAAGGGAGTGGTTATAGGGTAAAGGGACCAGTCAAAGAAACCCACCCTGGCCCTGAAACTAGAACAAAGAAACATACCCTGACCCTGAAACCAGAGCCAAAGAAACACACTTTGGCCCTGGAACCAAATTCAGTGAAAGAAACACACCCTGGCCCTGAAACTGGAACCAAAAGGCTAAAAAGACCAGTGAAAGAAACACACTTTGGCTCTGAAACCAGAGCCAAATCTGCTCCTGACCAAGAGAGCACAAAACCAATCAATCCCTGAGCAGGAAAAACCTACCAATCCTTGAACAGAAACCAACCTAGCCAAACTGAGCTTGTCTAAACTCAAGGGGATTGAAAGATGACCGATTCCCACCCTGAAAATCTTGTCCCTGGAAATACTCCACACCCTAAGAATCCCTATGTAAACCTGAGCCCCGTCAGTTTGCTGCTGCCTTTTCCCACCCTGACAGAGGCAGCCTCCCTCCTGGATTCTTCCCTCCTAATAAATCTCTTGAATAAGGTTTGGGTGAGACCTTCTTTCTTTGGAATGGAGTGGAGCAGAGAAGTAAGCCTCTCGCTGGAGCAGAGTGGAGCAGAACTGTAACAACTGCAGGTCAGAGGAGAGCTGTATGTAACAACTTCTCTGGGGAAGCCCTCCTGTGGTGGTATTGTGTTCCCCAAAATATTGTGTACCTTAATAAACTTATCTGGGGTCAGAGAACAGAAAAGCCACTAATTAGGCAGTGATAGCACACACCTTTAATCCTAGCATTTCAGAGGTAGAAATCTCTCTGGATCTCTGTGAGTTCAAGGCCACATTAGAAACAGCCAAGCATGGTGACTCACACCTTTAATCCCAGAAAGCCAGCCTTTAATCCCAGAGAGTGGTGGTAGAAAGCAGAAAGATATATAAGGCGTGAGGACCAGAAACTAGAAGCATTTGGCTGGTTAAGCATTTGGCCTGGTTAAGCTTTCAGGCTTTGGAGCAGCAGTTCAGCTGGGATTCATTCTGGATGAGGACTCAGAGGCTTCCCGTCTGAGGAAACAGGACCAGCTGAGGAACTGGTGAGGTGAGATAGCTGTGGCTTGTTCTGTCTCTCTGATCTTCCAGTGTTCACCCCAATAACTGGCCTCAGGTTTGATTTTATTAATAAGAACTTTTAAGATTCCTGCTATACCCTCCCCTGCTGGAGCAAAGTTGTTTCATTGGGGAAACCTTTTCCTGGGGCACGGCTGTAGCTGCAGTGCTTAAGAGGGACTTTGTGGTGCTCCTTGGATCCTGACTGACTGCCAGGATCCCTTTCCATCCGTGCTTACAGTGGTGACCTAGGGACAGACCACACCCAGCAAAGATTTCATCTTGTGAAAAGGAATTAAGGAAAACATTAGGTCCAGGCTTGCTAGTACAGGCCTTTAATCTAACACTACAGACACAGAGGCATGCAGATCTCTGATTTCAAGGCCAGTCTGGTCTATAGAGCAAATTCCAGGGCAGCCAAGCTTAGGCAGTGAAGGAAACCATGGAAATCAGAAAGCTGGTGAAAATGTAGCAACAGCAGCAAGCAACCAGCAGAACTTGGCAGCTTCAGTCATGTGGTTCTGGCTTTGCAGAGTCAAGGACACAAGAAAGGGGTCATGGAATGAATCCCCATCTCTGACTAAGGAAAGCTGCTGAGGCCAGGTTTGTGGCAGGGGTGTCCCTGAATGGAAGCCTAGCAAGGCTATTGCATGAAGCTGTGGAGGTGAAACCTGGATTGCCTTGGAGGCTCCAAAATGTTGGAGATGGTAGAGTTGTGGGATAGGGGCTGAGAAGGGCTGCTGGCTGGGAGTGGAACCAGCCCAAGAGAAAGAAGTATGTTGCAGTCAACAAAGCTGAAAGGATTTAGAGATTCCAGGACTGTTTTGACATCAGACATGGAGATGTAGAGTTTGGTGTTTGCCCAGCTGGTTTTTGGTCTTGTTTTGGTCCAATATTATTTCACTGTGCTCCCTTTGCCCCATTTTGGAATGGTAATGTATATCCTATGCCATTATATGTTCAAAGTATGCTATCTGGTTTTATATTTGATTTTATAGGGGATTATAGTATCATTTCTATATCCCCACTTTTCTTTTTAGAATCTAATCTCATTTTAGTGCTTTTTTAATTATTACCAATAAAAACTTATAACCAGTTCCCTTTAAATGATAATAAATGTCCATAACCTATTTTTTGGGAATGTGGGCATAGTTTTTTAGACTACTTCCTGTTGATTAAGGGTACTGGTAATCTTTGAGGGAAACATGAGAAAGTCAGGATAATTGTTAAGTCTTGGTTGTAGTATTTTGTGAGGCTGGATCATCTCAGTCAACAGCCTGGAAGCTGTTCTGGATGCTGGATCACTTTGACCATCTGTTTTCATTGGTGTCTAGTCTTCTTGCTCTGAAAATACATAAACTTTTAAAAGTAACATACATATCTACATTAATAAAAATATAGACTATGTATTATACATAAGTTAGCCAAAGATTTTTTTTTTTGTTTTATGTATGAGTAGGTAAAATATATGTTATGTGTCTTGTAGTTCTTCTAGGTTTTTTTTTTTTTTTTTTATGTTTGTAACCAGGATTTTCAGGGTGTCTTCCTGGATCAAAGCTGAATACCTTTAACCTGGAATGAATCCACAGCGTCTCATTTCCTGTGGAAATAAAAGCATAACCTTTCTCCCAGAGTTACATTATCATTTGGTTTAAATTTTGAAGTCAAAGTATTTTAAAATGTATGGGTTGGTTGAATCTAGAAGGTTTTATAATCCAGTGTCTCTTAGCAGCCAGAAATTTCAAAGACAACAAAATGACATACAGGATCCATATTCTCTGTGTATTCCCCATCTTTATGTGACTTATTTATCTTAAAAAAATATTATTTTAAAACTATATATTTCTTTTTATGACTGTCTATACCTTCTCTTTTCTCTCCCAAGCCTGTATATATTTTAAACACATTGTAAGCCTTTTAGGGTTTTTTTTTTCTTCTGAATCTTACTGCATATCTCTATCTTTTTCTGACAACATGAATCTTTAAACTGCTAAATGGTGTGACTAGGACTTCTACCTCTGCCCTGGGTGCTGGCTCTGTCCTGCCTGGTTCCCTAGGAGCCCAGCTTCATGGTGGAGGCACTGATGAGAACCATGTTCACAGCCCCAATTCAGGGAAGCTTCTGGATCCATGCTACCATTGAACAGCACACTGCTCCCTGATGCTTACAAACCCCATCCAACTGTCCAGTAATAGGGCCTCTCAAAAGAACCATGCCACTTTTGCTGCTTGCACTGAGCTAGGAAGCTGTCTCTTAAAGGTGTTGCACCTCTGCTTGCTGCCAACAAGCAGCCTACCTGAGAGAAAATGCTTACCAAGAAGCAGTGCTTGGCTCTGTTCTTTTGTGTGTTTAGAGTCAAAAAACAAAACAAACCAACAAAACAAAAACAAACTCAGGTTTTATGTGGAAATTCTTGATTAATGTTTGGGTGTCATATGTAGGTGGAGTTTTCACATCCTGGCAGCTGCTTCCAAATTACTATACAAGACTTATATTAGTTGTAAATGCTCAGTTGATAGCTTAGGCTTGTTACTAGCTAACTCTTACATTTAATTTAATGCATCTCTAATAATCTATGTATTGCCATGTGGCTCATGGCTTGTTACCTCATTTTGTACATGCCCTGCTCCTTGTGTGTCTGGCTGGTGATACCTCTAAGTCCACCCTCCTTCTTCCCATCATTCTCAGTTTGGCTTTCCCACCTAACTTCCTGCCCAGCTACCAGCCTGACAGCTTTTTATTAATCAATGAGAGTAATACATATTCACAGTGTACAGAAGGATTATTTTACAGCAGGCTCTGTAGACCACACTGGCCTCAAACTCAGAGATTCCCCTGACTTTGCCTCCTGAGTACTGGAATTAAAGGCATACACCACCACCACCACCCAGCTAATGTTGGATATTATTATTATCATTGCTAATCTCAACAAAAGAATCTCTTTCCTTTCCTCATTACCAAATTAATTATAATAGGAAAGAAGAATGAGTGTCTTGCTTGCAAAGTATAGAGAATAAAAGCTTAAGGAACTTATATTCTAATGTTTCATGTGCAAATTTGTCTGAGAATACCTATTTATAATTTTAATAAAAGACTTTTTATGAAATAATATAAACTCATGTAATTCAGTTTATCTGCATTGTTTGTCTACCTGTACAATAAGTGACCTACCCAGTAATACTTGAAGTCACATACATGTATTATCTCAAAGTTTCTGTGATTTAAGGAATCCAACTACAGATTTTCTGGCCCCCATGTTTCATAGTATCTTCCAAGGTTGAGGTCAAGTTCTTGGCTAGGTTGGGAGTCTCAGATGAGGGTTGGAGTTGATGAAGTATCCATTTCCAAGACCATTTTAATAGCTGTCGGCTAGATCCAGTTCCACTGGACAGAGACAGTCTCTAGTGTTTGATCCTATCACCTTTATTCCTCATATTTTTTTTACATCATTGTATATTGAATATTCTTCTATGTTTTGAAAGTAAGAACAGGTCACAACTATTATAAAATTTAAAATAAAATACTGAGAAATAATAAACTGCTCTTATTAAAGAATTCTGGCCTTAGACAGCATGAAGATAGTAAGTAGGGGTGCCACGGCATGAGAAAAACATTACAAAAGAAATATCTGGTAGAGGATTTTAGGAAATTTTAAAAAAAATCTTAAAATGCAGCTATAAGAAAATAGACAGGGCCTTGGGAGATGGCTCAGTGGGCAAAGTACTAGCAGCACTGAAGCATGAGGACCTGAGTTTAGAAACGCTGAGCATGGTGCTGCAGCACACCTCTAATCCTAGTACTAGGAGTGGAGACAGGAGGATCTTGTGGACTCACTGGCCAGCCAGTCTAGCCAATTAATAAACTCCAAGTCCAGTGACAAATCATGTTTCAAAAAGTAAAGTGTAGGCCTATAGCTAAAGACAGCCAACATCAACTCCTGGTCTCCATGTGCACACACACAGATATGTACATCCCCTCTCCCCATGCATAATACGCGCGCGTACACACACACACACACACACACACACACACACACACACACACACACACACAGAGAGAGAGAGAGAGAGAGAGAGAGAGAGAGAGAGAGAAAGAAACAGACAGACAGACAAACAGACAGAGACAGAAAGATAGAGAGACAGAGGCAGAGGCAGAGACAGAGAGACAAAACAGACAGAGACAGAGAGAGTCAGAGATACAAATGAAAATATGTAGGAAAAAGCAAACATCTTGATTTATAAGATGGATCAAAACCTTAATATATAGCTCACCAAAGAAGATGCACAGATGGCAAAAATATACCCCGTATCATATACACCAAGGAAAAAACCATAACTAGAACAAGACACCTCCACATGACGGTTACAACACCCAAACCCAGAACACTGACAACGCCAAAGGCAGCTGCTGACAGGAAGTGCACCACTAGGAACCCATTCATTGCTGATGGGAAGCAAATGACATAGCCATTTTAAAAGACAGGTTGGAAGCTTTCCACAAAGCAAAGTATACTCCCATCATGAGACTCAGCAGCCATGATCTCTAGTATTCATCTGAAGAAAGTGAAAACATATATCTGCACAGAGCTTGCACATGGATCTCTCTAGAAGCTTCATTTGTAATAAAACTTGGGCACATCAAGTGTTGTTTGCTATATAAATGGAGAAACTGTGGAATATCTTCTGGTCCACACGCCTCAATGAACATTAAAAAAAAAATAGTACCTAAGTCATGAAAATACATGCAGGAAATGTAAGCCAAAGAAACCAATCTAAAAAGGATAATTTTAAATAGCTCCAACTATATGCCATTGTGGACAAATCAAAACTGTAGAAACCCAAAAAGATCAGTGGTTGTCATGGGTTGAGCAGGAGTGAGAAAGCAATAAGTAGAACATTGATGATATTTTAAGGCAGTGAAAATACCCTGTATGACACACTCATCATGGGTTCATGTCATTATATATTTATCCAAACCTGTAGAACAGCATCGGGAATTTCTCCTAATATAAACTGTGGTCAATGGGTGATTATGATATATCTGTGAAGGTTTATCACTTGTATTATATCACACTTGTGGAAACTGTGATAATGGAGGACAGTTATGCTTAGATTAGGACGGGAGCATAGGGAAATTCCTATACCTTCCTCTTAATTTTGCCATGAACCAAAAATGCTCTAAAATTGTTTTCAAAACAATATAAGTGAGCATACTTGTAAAAGAAAGGTAATGGTACTGTGGTGGTTTGAATGAAAATAGCCCCCATAGACTCATAGGAAGTAGCATTATTAGGAGGTGTAGCTTTATCAGAGGAAGTATATCACTTGGGGTGGGCTCTGAGGTTTCAGATGCACAAACGAAGCCCAGTGTCACTCTCTGTTGCCTCAAGATACAGATGTAAAACTCTAAGCTACTTCTCTAACACCATGTCTTCCTTCATGCTGCCATGCTTCCAACCATGATGGTGATAGACTAAACATCTCAGAAGTTGGTACCAGGGACTGAGGTATTGTTATGACAGGCCATACCATGCTTTTGTTTGGAGGAATATGGAACAGTTTGAGACTTTGGACTAGGAAAGCTATTGAAAATTTTAAGTTGTACTTAATGGGCCATACTAGCAGGATCATGGAAGACAGTGGTGCTGAGGGTGATTTGAACTATGGGGGCATGTTCAAGAAGTTTCAGAGGAGAAGAATGTTAATATGTGGCCTAGAGATTGATCTTGAGGTCTTTTGGTGAAGAATGTGGCTGTTTCTGCCCTTGCCCCTCAAAAAACCTCCCTGAGACTAAATTGGAATGGTTTTGGATTAATTGCATTTTCAGAGGAGATTTAAAAAACAGCCAGTGTTGAGTGCGTCATGTGGTTATTAGTGGCTAGTCTTAGGTGGATCTGTAATGAAAAGGTGCAAGCTGATCAAGGAACAATACAAAATGTATAGTTTGAGGAGAAAATGGGCACCAGAGAGTGTAAACAAGCTAAGTCCTGTGTTCAAGGAAACAAAGAGAATAAAGAAAAGCCTCAAGCTAAGGGAAATAAGGGAAGTGGTGACCTAGGGGTTACCCCCACCCTGCTAAGTTTCCACTGTGTGAAAAGGAATTAAAGAACAGTTTAGAGCCAGGTATGGTGGTGAATGCCTTTAATCCCAGCACTAGGGAGGCAGAGGGTGATGAATTTGTGAGTTCAAGGCCATCCTGGTCTACAGAGCAAGTTCTAGGACAGCCAAGCTTAGGCAGTGAAGGAAACCATTGAAAATATAAAGCTAGTGAAAATATATTTGAATGAGGGGGGCCATATTCCAGCCTCAGCAAGCAGCAGAACTTGGTGTCTTTGGCCACATGGTTCTGGCTTTAGAGTCAAGGATATAACAAATGGGTTATGGAATCACGCTCCACAACTAAGGAAAGCTGCTGAGGCCAGATGTGTGGAAGGGATGTCCCTGTACGGAGTCCTAAAGAGGCCATTGCATGAAGCTATGAAGGCAAAGCCTGGATTGCTGATGGAGACCCTAAGATGTTGGAGATGCTAGAGTTGTGGAATACCTGCTGAGGAGAGCTGCTAACTGGGGGTAGAACTAGCCCAAGAGAAAGAAATGTGTTGCAGTCAGCAAAGTTAGAAAGAGTTGGAGATCTGAAAGGAACTTTGACATCAGACATGGAGATGCAGTGTTCAATGTTTGCCCAGCTAGTTTTGGGTCTAATTTTGGTCCAGTATTTTCTCACTATGCTCTCTTTCCTCCCTTTTGGAATGATAATGTATACCCTGTGTCATTATATCTTAGAAGAATGTAATCTGCTTTTTGATTTTGATTTTATAGGGGATTACAGTTAAGAGATTGCCATGAGTTTCAGAACAGACTTTGGGCTTTTAAACATTGTTTACACTGTGGGGACTTTTGAAGTTGGACTAGATGCATTTTGCATTCTGATATGGCTATAAGCCTATGGGGGCCAGGGTGTGCATGTGGTTTGGGTGAAAATTGCCACCATAGATTCAGAGGACTATTAGGAGGTATGGCCTATTGCAGAAAGTGTGTCACTAAGGGTGGGTTTTGAGGTTTCAGATGCTCAAGCCATGCCCAATATTACTCTTTCTTCCTGCTGCCTGTCCATCCAGAGGTAGAACTACTTCTCCAGCACCATGTCTGCCTGTGTGCTGCCATGCATACTGCTATAATGATGATGGATTAAACCTCTGAACTGTAAGGCAGCCCCAATGAAATGTTTTTCTTTCTTCTTTTTCTTTAATAATATAATTGTTTTTCTTTCTTTCTTTGTTTAGTAGGGGTTGAGACAGGGCTTCTTTGTGTAACAGCCCTGGCCTTTGTAGATTAGGCTGACCTTAATCTCACAGAGATCCACCTGCCTCTGCTTATTGAGTGTTGGGATTAAAGGCATTCACCACCACTCCTCACCCCTGCAGCGTTCCCCCTAAAGAAACCCCCCAAATAAATTAAAAACCAAACAAACAAAGAAACCACTTCTCTCCTCCATTTTTCCCATCTCTCCAGCACTTCTTCATTCAGCTTAGTGGCATTGGGAGCTGTGGTGTGTCACACAGTATACCTTTATTTCAATCAGCCCCAACTGCAACTGTGCATTGTAATGAGACATTGGTCTGGTTCAAAGTCTCTGGCACACCATGATAACTAGACCCTCATTGAAACCCCTCTTGGCTATCCTGCTGTTGTCCCGAGTTATAGAGATTCTGTGGCTATTGTTCCATGGGACCAACAAGTTATAGACGGGGTAAATGTTAGGGTGGGCCAACCCAAGGCCCAGGATGTAGATCTCAGTGGTAGTAGCTGATCTGGATCTGGTCAGTCCAGGCCACTGGGACTGTCCCCCTCTGGTGAGAAGTGGAGGCTCTCCCATGAGGGACAGGACCAGCTCTCCTGCTGCAGTGTCCAGTGAGTTGCAGGGCCAGCCATCCCAGATCCAGTGAAGGGTGGGGCTGCTCATCATAGCCCTCGGGTTTCAACTTGTATGGTTCACATGATCCTCTATGGTAACATGAGTGGGCCATGAATATCAACACAGATCCTGGTTGCACCAGAAACATGGACCCAAACATGTCCCTCGGCAGCAGCTCAGGCCCAGACATCACCATGGCTTCTGTGACAACACAGGTCACCCAGGTCACTATTTCCCCAGTGGCAGCAAGGCCCCTGGACACCAACATGTGGTTGACCAGACCTCGATCATCTGCACAGCCCCTGGTGGCAACAGGAGCCATGGACATCAACTCAGACCCTGGCTGCTTTAGAGCCACAGACCCAGATACGGTCTTTGGGAGCAGCCTTGGCTCAGATGACAACAAGACCCAGTGTGGCAGCACAGGCCACTCAGATCGGCCTTGCCCAGGCAGCAGGATGGCTCTTGGACACCAACTTGGACTCAGGTGACTCACTGGACCCTAGGCATCCTTGTGGCCTTTGATGGTAACATGGGTCATGTATGTCAACACAGACTCAGGCTGTGTGTGGTAGGACCATGGGCTCAGACATGGTCCTAGGTAGTAGCCTGGGTCCAGACATCACCATCACCCCTGGTGATCAACAGGCCACCCTCATTTGCCTATTACTTACAGCCTTTGCTTCTTCATTTCTGCCTCTCTCTATAGCACATGAACTCTTCTGCCTCTTTTTCTCTCCCATTCCTCCACCATATATTTGCTTATCTTAATGGCACCTTCAGCCAGTCCAGACTAGAAGGACCCAGGCTGACTTGTGGGTGTCTTTCATTCACCTGAGTCAAATCAAAATGTTTTCCTCTTTAAGAGTTGCTGTGGCCATAATGTGTCTTCAGAACAAGAAAACCCAAACTAAGAAAAATATATAGCATAGAATAGGAAAACTCCCCATTATTTACTCCCTGAAGGGATTGCCTTTCCAGCTTTATGCAGTGTGCTGACAGGTGTCAGACGGTTTTGTTAAGGAGCGTGTTAAGTACACACACTGGCAGGGGAAATGGCATGGAGAATCTCTGTGTGCCCATTACCTAGCTATGATTGCTGCCAACAATCTTCCCAACATGGTTTCTGCTTTTCCTCATCCCCAATTTGTTTCAGTTGACTGATAAGTTTTAAATCAAATTCCAGATACTATATTCCTCATCCTATAAAAACCCCAGTATGTATCTTCAACGCTATTTTAAACATAATTTTGACATAGCTGTTCAGTTTTTAAAATACATTTTAATTGTTTGTATGTTTGAATAGTGATCAAAATGTCTGCATGTTGCGTTAGTCTTTTCTGCTGTATGGTGGCTACAGTCTCTATTGTTGGCTATGCTGTTATTTGTCAAAGACCCTGCTTGGGTCATTTGAACCTTTAACAGACTCTTTCCTCCTGGGCTTAACTTATGCCACTTTCTTAGGGTGTCAACACTTTGTTTGTTTCCTAGATTGCCTTTCTAGAACATTGAGTTCTTTCTCTTAATATGATTGCAACTGCATGAACTAAAACACATATATGGATCATAAAGAAAGAAAGGATGTCAAGATAGAGTAACTCAAAATATTTTAACATGTAAATAACACATGTTCATTTGTTAGGGATAAGATCCAGTAGAGGACAATGGCTCTCATGATTTCTAAGTAACACTGAGCATAAATAACTTGAGGCAATTGGAACTTTTGTTGTGTGATACAATTATATGCAAATTGAATTATATCAAAATCATAGGGAATGTTTGAGTCTTTCTGGTATGTTACTTGCATATACAATGTAAAGAAATGCTAAAATCCCATTCTAGGACCCTAAAAAAGGATTATTGTTTCTCCTACATATTCGTAAACCTTGAATTCTTCTAGAGTAGACAGACAGACCTACACACTTACTGCAGAATTATATCAGGACTTACTGTGCACATGAGTGACATTTAGTAGGTTTTGTTGTTGGCAGTTTAATCTAGCCATGAGAAATTTTCACAGCAACTTTCCCCTAATAGTTTTAGGATACATTGATGATAGCTATCTAGACAAATTCTTTTAATAGACATTGAAAACACAGCACTTTTATGATTATCTCATTCTTCCTTCTTTCTTTCATTTTATTATATATATCAGGGTATTTTATTCAAGTGTCTGTGCACCATGCATGTGCCTGATTGTAGCAGAGGCCAGAAGAGGCATCTAATCCCCTGAAACTTGAGCTAAAGATAGTGAACTGCCATGTGGGTGCTGACTTTATTACCTGTGATATAATATTTCCATAAACAAAAGTGTGAGTACACCCAAATACAGTTCATGTGATAAAAATATGATTAACACGTGGTTCCTTTATTCGTTTTCAGAGCAGTATGCTGGTCTCTTAGCAGTCTCCTACAGTGGACCAAAAAAGTGGGGTTTTGGGATATAGCTCAGTTGGTAAAGTACTTGCTGCCTCAGTGTGAGGACCTGAATCCAGATCTCCAGAATGTACACAAAAGGCCTGGTGAGTGATATCAGCCTGTAAACCCAGCACAGGCATCTGGAGACACACAGAGTACTGAAGAACATTGTCCCAGCTTCATAATCAAGAAGGAGAGAGCTTCAAGTGATAGGCTCTGTCTCAAAATTAAATGTGGAAAGACACCTAATGTTGATATCTGGCCTCAATATGCGCGCACACACACACACACACACACACACACACACACACACACACACACAGAGAGAGAGAGAGAGAGAGAGAGAGAGAGAGACAGAGACAGAGACAGAGACAGAGACAGAGACAGAGACAGAGACAGACAGAGACAGACAGACAGACAGGAATGAGCAATGATCTGTGTTTGTTGACTATTTTATTTGCTCATTTATTTATATCTGCTTTTATTTTGAGGAATAATATGAGTTCAAATAGAAATTTCTTTTTGGATAAATCTCCATCAGTTGCGATTATTCTACTTCATGTTTAGATTGCTTGACTTTAACTCTTTACAGTGGCTCCCATGTCCCTTTGAAATGACCCATTGTCCTTGGCCTTTTGGTACAGAAAATGTCCTCTGCTTAGCTTGTTCTACACCTGGTCTAACTTTGAAATCAGAATTGTTTAAGAGTCCTCAGCTGCTCTTGTCTGGGAGCCCAAGTCTGAGTGGGAGGGCTATTTGTTTTCAATAGGTGGTCATAATTTCCAGGCTCTTTCAGTATATACAGCTATGGAATTTTGATTTCTAATCAAAATGGTAACATACAGAATTTTTCTTAACATCTTTGTCTCTGTATCTAGACTGTTTTTGTTATGCTGAAAATTGTAATTCCTAATGCCAATATAATGATGGCTTGTTTGCTGTAGCCTACAATATATATGCAATAGTTTCAGAATAACAGTCCCAGTATCTCAACTGGGAGGCCCCTTAAATCTGCCTTATCATTTGCACCTAGATTACTTCCTATTTGGAACAGTATCACTAAGCATATAATACACAAATACTGTGTTTAAAGACTAGCCATTACTCTTCTCATGTAGTTTTTTATGTTTATTTTTATTTTATGTGTGTCTGTGTTTTTGCCTACATATATGTCAATGCACCATGTGCATGAAGTACCATGGAGGCCAAAAGAGGGTTTCAGATTCCCTGGAACTGGAGTTACAGACATTTATTACCTGTCATGTAGGTGCAGGAAATCAAACCAGGGTCCTCTTCAAGAGCAACAAGTGTTCTTAACTACCAAGTCATGTTTCCAGCCCCTCTATTTATTTTTTTTTAATACTTGGATGTACAGTAGATATCTTTCAGTTTGTATATAATATGAAGATATATGTATTTCTTCTCTTTTAAAAAAATATAAAAACTGTCTAGAGCGTCTATAAAGTTTAATTTTATAAAACAAGATATAAAATATTATTGGCTTTGTTTCTCTGCTATCCCTCTAGGTAACCATTTTATTAGTTTGATTAGGCCTGTCAGTATTTCTTAGGAAAAAACAATATATATATTCTATGTTGTCCTGGATATGCATCTTTGTACTCCTTCTCTTTATTCACAAAGAAGAACTTTAAATACTGCTGTGCACATTCTTTTTTCCATTTGATGAAATGTGCTTCTGATTGCTGCATCTCATACATAACAAAAATTGTTCTAACTCCAAGTTCCTGGTAGTGATCCTATTATTTTAGATGCACCATGGTTTTCCAATCAATTTCCTGTTGATTTTCTATACACTTCTTATAGATTTTTTTTAAAGATTTATGTATTTATTATGTATACAGTATTCTGCCTGCATGTGTCCCTGCAGGCCAGAAGAGGGCGCCAGATCTCATTACAGCTGGTTGTGAGCCTCCATGTGATTGCTGGGAATTGAACTCAGGACCTTTGGAAGAGCAAGCAGTGCTCTTAACTTCTGAGCCATCTCTCCAGCTCTTCTTATGGATATTTAACTTCTTTAAAAATTTGTGTGTATTCATGTGTATCTGTGTGTCAGTATGCCCATGGAGGTCAGAAGAGGACATTGGATTCCCTGGAGCTCCTGGAGCGGGAATTTCAGACAGTTGTGAGCAGCATCAGGTCCTCTGCTAGAGGAGCAAGCCTTTTTGAACAATGAGCCATCTTGCCAGCCCCTCCTGTATTTTTTGAGACAGGGTCTCCTATATCCCAGGGTTGCCTTGAACTCACTATGTAGCAGAGGATGACCTTGAACTCCCATGCCTCCTGCCTCTGCCTTCCATGTGCTAGGATTACTGTAGTGCACCATCATACCTGGTTTGTTGTAGTGCTGTGAATTAAATCCAGGCTCTGTGAATGCTAGGCAAGCAAGTCCTCTAAAAACAGAGCTGCATATTTCTGTTTTTTTTTTAATTTTTCTTTATTAAGAAATTTTCTACTTACAACACATACCATCCACAGATTCCCCCTCCTCCTTCCTCCTACCCCCAGCCCTCTTTTCCAAGCCACCCCGCATCCCCATATCCCCCAAATTGAGGTCTCCCATGGAGAGTCAGCAGAGCCCAGCACACTGAGCCTAGGCAGGTCCAAGCCCCTTCCCACTGCACCAAGGCTGTACAAGGCGTCACACCACAGGCACTGGATTCCCAGAAGCCTACCCATAGACCAGGGACAGATCCTCATGTCCCTGCCTGTGTGCCCCCGAAACAGTTCGAGCCAAACAACCATCTTCCGTATCCAGAGGGCCTAGTCCAGTCCCATGGGGGCTCCACAGCCAACAAACCACAGTTCATGGGCTTCCACTAATCACTTTTGCTAATATCATGAACAGAAAAAACAGAAATTGCATATTCCAGTTCTGGAATGTATAACTATCCAGACCTGAATCTTTAGTACCACTACAGAGGGGAAGGTAGTTTACCAGAGTGGAAAAGTGCTTAGAAATAACACCAGAAAATGTCAATCCAGATTTTCATAAACCCAGTGGTATTTTTTTGTAGACTGAACTCAAACCTGGACATACCTAGGAAGGAGTCTCACTTGAGGGATTGCCTACATCAGATTGGAGTGTAGGCTTGTCTATGGGGGCATTTTCTTGCTTGCTGGTTGATAAGCATAGGCCTAGCCTATTGGGCATGGTACCAGCCCTGGGCAGGTTTTTACTGCATAAGGAAGGTGGGTACCTGAGCAAGCCAGAGGAAGCAAGGTAGTAAATAGTGTTCCTTCGTGGTCTCTGCTTCAGTTCTGACCTTCACAAATTAACACTTTCCCCCAAGTTGTTTTGTCAGTGTTTTGTCACAGCAACAAAAAGAAATCAGAACAGACCCCAACTTTACACCTATAATTGGCCATCTCCTCCTGTTTAAAAAGCAATGCTGCTGGGCGTGGTGGCACACGCCTTTAATCCCAGCACTCGGGAGGCAGAGCCAGGCGGATCTCTGTGAGTTCCAGGCCAGCCTGGGCTACAGAGTGAGTTCCAGAACAGGTGCAAAGCTACACAGAAAAACCCTGTCTTGAAAAACAAAAATAAAACAAAATGAAACAAAAAAAGAAAGAAAGAAAAGAAAAAGAAAAAGCAATGCTGCTACCTACTTCTCATGGCTATCAGGATTCAGAGGGACCAAATGTATGCAAACTAAGTACATAAATTATGGCCTGGTATGTGCATCTGTAAAATTTGAAGTAGTTACTATTCATTTTACTCATTGTTGCAACTTTAAGAAAGGGAACTTATGATGGATTGCAGCCCTTTAGTTTAATTTTATTTTATGTTGGATGATCTGATCAGTCCTCTGATGCCAGATGGTGTACAGTTACCAAGAAGAACACAAAGAACAAAGGAATCAATGCACTCGGGAAATTTTTATAAAATGCTCTTGAATGTGTCTGAATATGTCCTTTGTAACATGGGTAGAGTTGAGATTTGTTAAAACAGAGAAATGTGAAAGAGAGGCTATGGTTCTTCTCTGAAAATGAAATGGCAGTTGGCTTGCCATGGTTCCTCCAACCAAAGCCTTTAGCTGATTCCTACAACAGGGATGGGTAGGTTTGAACCTGGCTTCCTCTTTTTGAGCTGAGGGTGCCTGGTATACCTTGTGACCTGCTCTCCACCTCCAAGCCTCATCACAGCAGGATGATACAGAAGTTCCCATCCAAGGCTGAACGTTAGCATCTTCAAGATATGTTTACCCTTAATCCTATCTAAGATTTATCCCCCTGGTCTCCCAACCATCTAAAACTGGAATGAGGGAGAGGGAACTGTGGAAGGACTAGTCTTTGAGTCCTGGGGATTGAGTTTTAGCAGGACATGAAAGGGCAGTGCATGAACTGGATCCCAGGGAGAAGAACTCGGTACTGGTAAAGCTGTGATAAATAACACACCAACATGCACGTAACAAAACCTGGAATGTTGGGAAATGTTGCTTTTCTTCTGTCTTCCCCTTTCATTTCATCTAGCTGCATATTAGAAAGGTAATAACACTTTTATTGTGGGTGTAATAATGAGGCTAGAGAGCTGCCTCAGATGCCAGGAGTACTTGCTGCTCTAGCAGTGGACACTAGTTTTAGGGGATCTGACATCTTCTTCTGGTCTCCACAGGTGCCTACAAAGATGTGGTGCACATATATACACTCAGGCACGCACACACACACACACACACACACACACACACACACACACACACAAATTGTAAGACCTGTGGAAAGTCATTATATTAAAATTTAATAGCTGTATTGTCATTCACCTTACCCATATTTTACAGATAAAAAAATACATATATTGGTTTACCTAACTGTGGTCACATAGAAGCCTGTAGATAGCCTGTAAGTCATTTTTATATGGAGTAGGCAAAGATGGTCCTCTTCTTGAATTCAATTGCATGGACAGTAGCCTGGCAGGCAGAGATCAGACTGAATGACGTCTTGATCACATGGCTTAGTTTTGAGCAGTCTGAAAACAGCTTTTTACCCTTTCCTCTCCCCTGCCACCTGGAAGTTGATCTTCCCTGTTATCTTTGACCTCTTCTGTATCTCTAATCTCTTCCCATCTCTGTTTTTTCCATCCCAGCATATATCCTCAAATGTCTATACTTGAGGCCCACAAGCCCTGAACACATGGTTATTCCTATGCTCACCCCATGGTGCCTACCTCCAAACCTGGTACTGTGTGGGTCTCCTAAGCAAATGGCATTCTGAACTGTTAGTTATCACAGTAGCTTTGACTCTGTAGCCCTGCACCTTGTAATCATAATCTTTCTCTGGGAAAAAGCAGTCGTTCCTAGGAGCAACCATCTTAGGCAGGCACTAGAGGGCAGCAGGAGATCACACATGGCCTAGTTTTCAGCCGCCTTTGACTAGTCACAACCTGGTCTCAAGAGGCAGAAATGAATACTATAAGCACATGCTGACTGCTTCCTGCCTCTGGCCAAAACATTAGCTTCCACTTCCTCCTGAAGACAGGTGCTCTCTTCTAGGTCATGCTTGATTACTCTAAGCCTGGAGAAGATGACAACAAGATGCGACTTTTATTGTATGATAGGATCTCATAGGCATGAACTTCT
The DNA here is from genome assembly GCF_049852395.1 of Peromyscus maniculatus bairdii. Lineage (NCBI taxonomy): Eukaryota > Metazoa > Chordata > Mammalia > Rodentia > Cricetidae > Peromyscus > Peromyscus maniculatus. The sequence goes on along the minus strand of NC_134853.1, from coordinate 87,679,739 downwards.
CATTTGGCTTTCAGAACACTTGCATGGGGAATGAAAATCACCAATTTACTAAAGTTGGAGAAGTGAAATTATGTGCCTGTGGAATTGTGCTCAGTCCTTGCCTGATCTACTCAATAGACAGGAAGAAAGCAGTTTAAGAGAAATTCCTCATTGTTAAAGCACCAAGCAGGTGTCAAGAGAAGACTTATAGATTCACATTTGCTCCAGAACTGAAAAATGGTGTGATGGAGCAAGAAGGGCCAGATTAAATGAATTTTGATAATGCTTTTGACACCATTGTCATGGACAGTCTTCCTTGAGTTCTGTTTTCCATTAATCCCTCAAACAATAATAAAAAAAAGAACTATTAAGACATTTCAAAGCTGAGAAAATAGTTCATTAGAAAGGTAAATAACTAATCTAAGTTGCCAAACTGAAAAACACAAGGAGCTGAAATTCAAATTCAGGCAAGATGTTCTGTTGTAGCTGTCCTACTACCTGTATGCTTAGTGGAAAAGCCACCAAGTTAGCTTAGATCGCAAGATCATCAGATCATCTGTGTGTCTGCTTGTAAACTTACCTTCTTCTTGTTTGGGGACTCTGTGTTATTGCCTCTCTTTTTCCCAAATGAGCACATACGCATAGTATAAAACACAGACACTTATTTTATGAGAACCCACTCCACAGTGCTCTACAGTCTCTGTGGTGTGGATTTCATCCATCTAGCTAGTTTGCTAGATTTAGCATGTTGAGCAGGAGGCAAGTTTAGATACTGCAAGTCTCCCAAATAGCATAAACTCTGGATTTAAGTCTGATGCTTAGCATGAGAATGGCCACAGTTGGAATGCTAGCCTTAGTTTAACAGTACTTAACCATGAAAAACCCAGGAAACCAAGAAAGTTTCATGCCATTAAAAGTGTCTAAGAAATAATTGGTGGGTGATTTCATAGTAAATAAAAGATTGGGTGGTATTTCTGACTATGTGACCTTTAAAAGTCCTTTTGTCCATGAAAACATACTAGCTCATGAAAGTGGTGGGAAAGGCCAGGTGTATTACCTGGGAGTGACAGGAACAGAAAAGAGACACATGTGTGAAACAGAGGGAACTCAAGCAGGACTCGTGTAGTATGGAAATTGGCACCAAGAATTTCTACAAGAGGAAATACATATGAGAAAAAGAGAGTATTATGGTCTAGAATTAGCTAGACTCTTTACCAGTTATATGGCCTTGTGCAGTTACTTCACGTTTGTTAGTGGGCATTGGTAAAACACAGTTGAGACTTGCTGCCTTTGGCCTGCTTGGTAAGCTGAGATAGGTTTAGACTCTAACATATTGTCATACAGTTAGGAGCATTAAAGTAAAGGGAGTCATAAGTACAATTCATTCATTCATTCATTCATTCATTCACTCAGATATTTCCGTCCAGATTGTGACAATGATACAAATAATACTTTTTTGTGTGCTGAGAATACAAAATTTCATTAAAACTGGCCATGGTCCTTGTTCTGTGGTTGGCATGACAGATATTTATTTAATTAGCACATTAGCTAAAGTTACAAATGTGGCAAGTACTGTCACAATTACCATTTCCATTGAGAGTTAAGTGTGTGTGTGTGTGTGTGTGTGTGTTGGTTCCCATATTTCTTTTAATTCATTCATTAGGACAATGTTCCTTCACTTTAGACACAAATCACATAAGATCACATCTGCTTGGTTATCACTTGTAAAATAGTGCAATAGACATTTTTCACTGTTAACATGCTTTCAAGTATGGTAATCCAGTTGAAGATATTATCTTTAAATAAATCCCCCTGGCCTACTCACCGGTGGCATGGAGGGGGTATGAGTGGCCTTTGACGGAATTCTTGTGCTTCTTATTCTTCTACCTCCATTATCAAAGCAAAGAAGAGAATGTTAAAGATCGTGATGGTTAGACTTTGTCTGACTCTGCCCTTCCCAATTCTAACAGACTTTTAAAGCTGCCCTATTCTCTTGGGTAAATGCCTATGCTACAATGCCCAGTGTTCGAGATTTCTCCCAAGACCAGGGACATTGTGATTTCTCTTTTACTGGTTAATGCAGGTCTGCCTTACTTACTGTTTTTTTTTTTTTTTTGATAATTTACTTCATGAACACTAACTATTAGGAATCCTTGGGGGAAGACTCAGAAAGCTTCCATGTGATCAGTTCTTTCCCAGCATCCTCTGGATGTCTTGGAATCCCCTTGCAGTCCTTTCTGCTCTTCTAACAGAGTTTCTCTGAAGATAAACGCTGGCCTACTGTCTTTTCCAGTTTCTAACAAGTAACAAATTCTCGAAGTAGCACTAGCAAAGATCCTTTCGGAAAAAGTTGGCATCAGTAGATAAAATTCTCTGATGTCCCTCCTAAGATGCTGGAGACTGCAAACATTGTAAAAGTTCTCTCAAAGAAGATATCCCTGTATCTTTCCTTTATATTCTCTGGGCTCTTTTTGTTTGTTTGTTAGTTTTTGATTTTGTTTGTTTGTTTGTTCTTGTTCTTTTGCTCTAGCTGAGGTTTCCAGAGTTATGAAAGTGGTTAAAATTCACTTCATTTTTAAGTTCTATGTCTATGGGCTTGATGTTGGGATCTCACTTCTATTATGTCTTGGTGTATCAATAGAAATTTCAATTTTAACATCCTGTTACAACAGTGACAATGTAATTATAGCCACCGCAGCACCAACGAACAACAGCAGCTCACAGGGGTTGAGTGTGTAGCCTGTGACAGGTACCTCATTTAATCCTCACATGGACTTTTATTGTATACTGTCATGTGTAAAGGACACACTGACGACCAGGGGGCCGAGTTAGGCTGATAGGTTCGCACTGAACAACAAAGCAACATAGAACTCGCTGACCACATTTCAGGTGGGTATTCTCCCTTTGTTTTAGATTTCAGTGTGGGTCAGGCCTTGTAGTAAACAGCTTTCCTCCATCAGGGCATGATAGCTCCTCCTAAGAAAGGATTCCATTTCAGTAATTCCTGGGAGGCCTCTGCTGAAGAAAGGCCGCTCTTTATGATGTAAACGTCTCACCCTTTTCCCTCCTCCCTTCGTGTTTCTAATTTGAGCTCCTGTTATCCCTGAGGAGCCTTTAAATGCTTCAAGTAGGAGCCCATTGCTAAAGCAAAGTTTGTCTAACTAGGGAGGCAATGTCCTGCACCATTGCTGAATACTGAACAAACACCCTCGCAGCTCTGACTCTCCCAGAAGCCTTTAGTCTGATGCCTTTGTTTTGTTTTCTGGATGAGGGCAAATGGTGCCATCACCTCCTGCTGAAAAGCTCTGGCTGCTCTCCCAACAAGGAGTTGTCACTTCAACTGAGGCTTTTTTTTTTTTTTTTTTTTGGTGGCAACAAAATAATGCCCAGCAGGAATTTGGGAGCAGAAAAAAGAGAGTTCATTTGGCGGGTTCTCAAATGAATGGGTTGTAGTGTCATTGGGACTGAACTGGGCTTGAAACCAGACATGATCCTATTTTGGAAGCATTGTTCAGTGGGATGGGAAATGTGAGCAGAGGGTAAGTCTCTTCAAAATGTTCTTTATCTTTTTCCTGTTGAAGGCAGACAGTCTGTTTTAACTCAACTCTCCCATCCTCTCCATGCAAAAAACCATGTGTAAACCCCCGAGGTCGAGACACAGGAAGTTAACCAACTGCCTTATCTGTTGGCTTTCCTTTGAAAATATGCATCTTACTCTGAGAAGTGCTCCCATCTCCCTTGTGATTCTTGATTACTTGTCATGTTTCTGACCCCAAATCCTAACCCTTGTGTTCAAGGGTGCTCTGAAAGTCGAGCACAGTGGCCAGGGCACACAAGCACGCTATGTTTGCAACAAACATTTTTTGAAATACAGTTAAAGCCAGGCCTAGAGGTGAGGTCCTGTGATCCTAAGTACTTGGAAGTCTAAGGTAGTTGGATTGCAGTTCTCAGGATTACAAAGTAAGTTCAAGGACAATTTGTGTAACTTGTGAGACCCAAACTCAAGGCAAAATTGAAAAAGAGTTCAGTGGGAGAGTGCTTGCTTAGCATGAGGGAGGGCCTTTGGATTAATCCCTAAACCTTAAAAAAACAAAAACAAACAAACAAAAAAAAACTTTTAAAATCCTGTCATGATTCATGAAGTGTGTGAGGTAGATCTGGACATCAGCAAAAACTGATACTGCTTTTTCTTTCATGGACTTTATACTTTTGAGACATAAGATATAAAAATCAGGGTGCTATGAGGATCTGTAATAAGAAATTTTAACATACTTTAATGATATTAGGAAGTCCAGGGAGATTTTTTTCTGAAGTATTAATATTTGAATAAAGTTTTGTGTCATGAATAGAAGTCAGCCAGGAGAAATCAAGGGCCCAGGATGAGATGGAAGGAAGACTTTTGTAGAAGAAGAGCAGAGATGCAGGGTGTAGGCGATGAATTTAGAGGTCAGTGCAGCCGATAAAAGGAGAGAGGTGGAGCAGTATGTATGAGAGCTCAAACTGGAGAACAGTGTGTTGTCTAGATCTCATACTGTATGCCCACCCTAAGAGTCTACTCTGTCTTAAGAACAGGGAAGTATCGCAGATGCCTTTGAAGCAGGAGACAGCTACGTGGTTTGCTATTTGGAAAGATGACTTTAGCCACAGGGTGGGGCTGGATCAGAAATTTAGCTTTCACAATTGTAATGTCTACAGAGGAGTAATTAATGGAATGGCTAATGGTCTTCCCCACTGTAACTCTCATCTAGATCATAACTTAGACATGGCACAACCTTTGAGAAAAGAATCATTGTTAAGAATTATGGGTGGGACCTAAAGGTGGGTCTCTTTTCCTATTTTGTTTTTCATTTCCTTACCTGTTAAAAAAATAATATTGGCCGGGCGGTGGTGGCGCACGCCTTTAATCCCAGCACTCGGGAGGCAGAGCCAGGAGGATCTCTGTGAGTTCGAGGCCAGCCTGGGCTACCAAGTGAGTTCCAGGAAAGGCGCAAAGCTACACAGAGAAACCCTGTCTCGAAAAAAAACCAAAAAAAAAAAAAAAAAAAAAAAAAAAAAATAATATTGGACCAAATGACTGCCAATCACCCTCCTTTTGTAAAGCCAGCTCTTTGGGTCATCTGTTAATTCTACACTGCTGTGGTATTACTGTTTTTAGCCTAAGTTGTTACCTTTTAACCCCACTTACTGAGGGTGATGAATGGAAAAAGCTAAAGATTTATTGATCAAAGCAAAGTACCAAAGACTATCGATTATTTGATTAGTAAATGGATAGTTATATCTTTAACAAGACACCTAGGTATGTTTGTTTGATGAGGGATTTTTTTAAAACTCTCAGCACCAAGTAACATGTCTTTCGAAATAAATTATGTGCATATGGCATGGTGTCACTGGGGAGATGCCTTCTATATTTTAATATTTAAGATATTTAGCCAAGAGTGGTGGTACATGAGGACTAACCCCAGCACTTGAGAATCAGAGGAGGAGGAGCATGAGTTCAAAGCCAGACTGAGAAATAGGAGACCTCCTTCCTGAAAAGCAAGCAAACAGATAAACTTACCTGGAACACTAATAGCCTGGGCTTAGTCCTCCAACTTGTAAGAATTAGACAAATAAATAGAAAAGAACAGAAATTCATGTGGTTAATTGGTCACCAATTTTGTTGTTTAGTCTTGGAAGGTAATTTTCCTTCATGAGATACCTGTTCTAGTTTATAACAGGAGGGTTATATTCTATAAGAGTTTCTAATGAGTATCTTTTAAATAGTTTGTTGTGTCTTGATTTTGAAAGGTGCCCGCTACATTTTCACTCTTTGGAGAGTAATGGTCCAAATGTATTGATTGTTTGTTTGTAATGTTTTACATTTTTACCCAATCCATCATACTTCAGTACTTACTAGAGGTAAGCCCCATGGATCTGAAACTCAGTGTTCTATTCTGGGTGCTAGAAGTACACATAGGAGTTGCTGATGATTTCCTGTAAAGAGACATAAAGCACATGGTTTTAGCCTTTGTGTACGTAGAGTCCCTAGTGTTCAATTCTACTGGTATTGTCATATATAATATATAAATGAATGGGCATTTTATTTTCCAATAAAACTTTATTTACAAAAGCAAGAAGTGGAAAGGCTTTGCCTCATGCACCATGCTTTTGTAACTTCCAGGGCAGAATGTGGACTGATTTGTAATATGCTTACTGTTTGGATTTCTTCCTGTTCATCTCTCCAAATGGTTGTTCTCTTCCATGCTCTCCTTCTGTCTGTACATAAGACTCTCTCAGTCTCCCAGCTGCTGGGATGCCTTTTTCACAGCCTTGTTTTGTTTATCTTAGTAACTACCCATTTTTAATCCCTCTGAAGCAATGCTTAGCTGGAATTCTCCTAGTCTTCCTCCCCCAGAGCCTTTGATCTGAGGCTCATATGCATTTGCTGACAGCCAGACAGAAAAGGTGGAGCCCGGATCCCAGACCTGAGGGCAGAAAGAATAATGAATGAAGGCTGAGTTTATTTGTATTTCTACTTGGCAAGCCCATTTCCAGATCAGCTGCATGTCACTGCAAGCCAGAGCAAGAGCAGGAGAAACCTCTTACTTTTCCTTCTGACCTTACTGCCTAAGGCCTGCATGGCCACTGAGGTAGGGATTTACCTTCATTTCTCCAGGATTGGTAGAAGATGCCATCTGGAGGACCATGCTCTATCCCTTAGTGTAGGGTCCCTCTGTTTTGGCATTTAGATTGTACCTTGCATATATTTGAAGTCACTATCCACATAACACATACTGTCACCCTCTGGGTCATATGAACTGCTGTGTATCTTGGGACTTTTGGTATAGCATCAAGCCTCCATTTTTTTAAATATAAAATCTTATATAGAAAGCCATTCTACTAAGGAAATAAAAGCAGATCTGCTGTATTTGAAGCTGAGAAGTGGGTAGGCATTAGCTCCTAGCTATTTAACTCTTGTCCTTTGGAAGCAGTTTGTTGAAGCACTGCCTAGCATTTTATTATCTGTCTGTCTGTCTTTCTGTCTGTCTATCTATCTATTTATTTTTAAAGTCTATGAGTGTTGGTCTGCAAGTATTTGTATGTACCAGACATGTGTCTGGTACCCAGAAAGGCCAGAAGAGGGCTTGTGATCCATTGAAACTGGAGTCACAGATGGTTATGAGCTACTGTGTGGGTACTAGGAACTGAATCTGGGTCCCCCGCAGGAGCAGCAAGTGCCCTTAAATGCTGATCCATCTCTACAGCCCCTACTGTTTCCATAAGGTGTAGTGTCTTTTTGTATGTGCATGACATGGGTATGGGGGCAGGAGGACAACGTTGTGGACTTTGTTTTCCCCTTCCACCATTATGTGGATTCCTGGAATGGAACTCAGGATGTCATGTTTGTGTGGCAAGTGCTATTTATTATATACTGAGGCATCTTGCTGGCCTGCTTCTTATGAGTTTTTAAGGGATTCTTCAAAAATCTCTGAATTGGATCATCAATGTATTTTCCTCCATTCATAATTTCCCAAGCTCCCTTTATGAGTATCAAGCATATCCCAGCATCATGTTAGATACCAAAAGTAGACAGGTGACAAAGGCCTACGTCATCCAAGGTTGGTAATATAATTTAAGAAGTCAGAGAAAATGAAAGGAAAAAAAAATTAAGATAAGATCCCCTCCCCCCCAAAAAAGAGAGATGTATTTATTTAGATTTGATCAGCTGGGACAATAAAGAAACTATTCTTGAGGTAGATTAGAGCATTAATGGATATAAAAAATTTACAGAGGCAGAAGAGAAAGTCAGGACACAGTGAGCAAAGCCAGAGAGACAGGAACTACAGACCACAATGTAAAGCACAGTAACTGTCTGTGCCCAGACTACATCCAGGGAGCTCATGACAAATACAGGATACTAAGTTTCCCAATGGAACAGGTAAGCATCAGAAGAGGAAATAATGCCCATTCCAGATGATTCCATCCATCTCCTTCTGTATCATTTGCTACTTATAACTGATTTCATTGGTTTATTAATCCCATCTCAAACAACTAGTGATCCAAATGCCCGGACATTAAGAGGGGTTTTTTTTTCCCCCAAAGCTGAAGAAGTTTTAGCAAGCAGAACTGTTATTTAAATCAAAATTGGCTTGACCCAATGCTCATGCTTCTCTCATTATATTGTTTTATGGAAAATATAAAACTGGAGCACAAACTTAAAAGAAGGGTATAATTTGTGTTAGTTGATGATAGAAGAGAATGTCTGGTTGGGAAAAATATCTTTGAGTATTTACATCTTGCTTGTAGAATCATTTCGTGTGACCTACAAATTTAACATGTGGAAAGTAAGGGCTACACAAAACTACAGACTATCTAGTATAAGTAGTACGGCAAGACATCATACTGTCCCCTTAACCATTAGGCCAGTGGTCTTTCCAAAGAAATCACTTTATTATCTCTCTCTCTCTCTTTTTTTTTTTCTGACCAGCTCCTCAGTAAATGCTCTTTATGGGCCCAGGAATTTAGTCATTTAAAGAATATTGGATTGACCTATGCTACTGCTTATTTTTTATAACCCTCTAGAGACCACGGAGCTGGGCAGCAAAAAGGAACTGAAGTCCATGCCCTTCATCACCTACCTCTCCGGTCTACTGACAGCCCAGATGCTTTCAGATGACCAGCTCATCTCAGGTGTGGAGATTCGATGTGAGGAGAAGGGCCGCTGTCCATCTACCTGTCACCTTTGCCGCCGGCCAGGCAAAGAACAGCTGAGCCCCACCCCAGTGCTTCTGGAGATTAACCGTGTGGTACCACTTTACACCCTCATCCAAGACAATGGCACGAAGGAGGTGAGCTTCCCCGGCCCAGACGCCAAGTAAAACCTGACCCACCCTCCTAGCTCCTGACGTTATGGACCCTTTGTCCATGTGGATTACCTTCCTTATCAAAAATGACAACATGGTGATTCTGCCACTTATTTACTCATCATTCTATCCTATATAGAAGGTACCTATATAATACCTATACAATACCAAGTACCTGTATAGCACTCATGGCACTAACAGCAATAACTAATAAATCCGCAAATCTTAGTGTCCCAACACAGTATTACTTTATTTGTGCAAAATCCCAAATTGATGCTCTTGGTTAAAGGTGGCTTTGCTCTGAGAGGTGGTTTGGGGCCATAGCCTGGTACACTTTTGTACCATTAACCTGACATTGCCAAGATCACTGTTGAAGAATATATAATTTGGGGGGTCATATATCTAAGCTTTCAAAGGCTTTGAAGGCAGCAAATGTCAATTCCAGTCCCTTGAATTATAGCAACTCAGTCATTCTCTACATCTGTCTACAACAGAGACAGAGAAATGCATTTTACCTGAGGAACCTACAGGAAGAATTCATGGTAAAATTGGTAAAAACCTAACAATGCTTGCCTCATTACTTTCAAGTCTACAATATTCCTAAAAATATTGATCCATATGAAATTGCTCATGTTTGACCAATTTTTTGTTACATGATGACAGTTCTATGTGATTGATCCTGCAGAGAAAACCTCACAGATGTGGTATTTTTCTCAGATTCACTCCCCTGTAGAACTTACATGATTAACAATGAAATGACACTAACTCTGTGTCTCTTACTTCTTAATTACAACATATCAGTACTTGGAAGGGGCCATATGACCTATTTGGTTCACTGATCTACAAACTTATTTTTATAGAACACCTTTTTTTGACACTTTTTATTTTAAAATACAGACAATTTTATTGGAGTTTAGAACTGGACTGGCAAGATTTATATATCAGCAGGTACCCAGAAGAAGAGAATGAAAAAGCAGGGGAAAGAGCATGCCGTCTGAGTTGAGCCACCATGAGGTCATCCACGGTGGGGAGGAGAGATTCAGAGAAGGAGCAAATCCCAAAGCATTAGGGAAATCATGCTTAGGGTAAACAAGAGAAATAGCTAAGGAGAAGACATGCTTTTCTGAATAATTCAGGAAAAGAGGCAGAATTACAAAGCTTGAGTGGCCATGGCTCTGGAAGCTACAGTGTTAGTGGAGGGAATTTGAGGAAGTGAAAGTACATCATCTCAGTAAAGGGAATCTTATTCTCTTTACTAGTATAAGATAAACCTGCCTTCCTAGAGAAAGTCTAACCTTCCTGAGGGGTGGTCCCCTGGCCACATGATTGGCTAGACCATCTGGAATGTTAGATCATGAATTGAACAGTTTTTTTTAAACACAGCATTTCAGGAACCACAGTCCCATAAATCAGGAGTAGTGACACTATTATACTTTGATGAGGAAGATAAAAGTCGATAAAGCATACACCAGTTAATCCCCATCCTTCTCTCTGTGGTGACTCCTAGGCCACTGAAGAAGTCAACTGGTAGACCCAAAGAACTCCATGGTGTCTGTTCATCTTCCACAGCACAGTACCAGGCTAATAGGTAGAAGGGGGCATAGATGCATAGAGGGCTTTTTAGAGGGCAGAAAAGGGATGCAAGTAAGAATGTGAGTAGAATATCAGGTCGATGACCTGAAAAAGCCTGAGCTTTACATAGATTTAGAAAACATTTCTCATGGTTAAGGCCAAGAGATAGAGAGAGATCCAGGTGAGTCCAAAGCGGCTGAAAGGAGTGTGACCATTTGGGATGATGCAAGGTTGGAATTCATGGACTAATTTTAGAGCAATGAGATATTAGAAATGTATGATTAGCAGGAAGTTGGTAGGATTGGATTTGTGTCACAGATTGATCCCTGTGTAAACAGCCCATATTACCATCAATGGTAGAGCTGTCATGTAATGTAACGAAGTAGACACTTAAAAAGTTCCAAATTAATCAACTACAGTGACATTTCTCAATGTGATATGAATGAACATTGCATGACGTAAGGAAAATATATTCCAAAGATAGATTTCTATATAGAACATACGCTTTCTCCTTTTGTAAGTTAAAGCAAACATTCACCTCATCAGTTCAAATGTACTTCCTTTTATGATTAAATATAACATGGTATGACTGTATTCAAAATCAAACAAAGAAATGGCAAATATAAGCATGATGAAAATCTTGGGTTGGCAAAGTTATGAAATGGTATGAGGAAACAAATGTATGTTCTTAGACAAGTTTATAACTTGCATTTTTGTTGGTAGATTTATTGGAGTTTTTGATGACATTAAAACTGACTTGTGTCTTAAATAACCAAATAAGTAAATGCATCCTTACATGACATTGTAATGATCTTGAGTTTATAGCCAAGCATCATATATCATGTGTAGTCTAAATCTATAAGTGCACTGAAGACCATCAAACTAACAGTGGTTGTGTGAATGAGTAGTCCCCCACACGTTGTAAGCATTTGAGTGCTTGGTTCTCAGTTAATGGTTGTCTAGGAAGAATTATGATCTGTGGCCTTGCTGGAGGAAGTACATCAGGGAAGAGGTACCAGACTTTGAAGTGCCAATTGACTTGTACCATTTCCTGAGTGCTCTTTTCCTTCCACTCTTAGTTCTGGCTGCTGCCATGTCTTTGCTATGATAGCATGGACTCTAACCCTCTGAAACCATAGGTCCAATGAAATATTTTCTTTTTTTGAGTTGCCTTGGCCATGGTGTTTTGTTACGGCAATAGAAAAGCAACTAATACACTACCAAAGACCAACAATCAAACAATACAGGTGTTTTGTACACCTCTGCCTATAGATAACCTATAGTAATCTGGCTTCAGATCAAGGGACTATAAAACTGGAATCAGGGATGCCTGTGAAGAAACCCTTGCACTTTCTGATGAGCAACACAGGTGGTCTAATGGGTGTTGTGTCAGCATACTGGTACCTATGCAGGATTGTCTCTCTGGGACTTCATGAGTGAAGCCATGAATATCTTATTTACTGCTCTGTGAATATTTCCCACTGGATGCCTCCGTAGGTCAAACTTTCTTCATCTGCATTGTGGTACAGTACAAGCTAAGCTGTGCAGCCTTTACAGCTTGTTCTTAGTATATGTGTGCAGTTGAGATGTTTTGGGTTTCTTTTTTTGGCTTAAGATCAAGAATCCCCTGTCTGGATTTTATGCCTGCTTTGCTTAGCGTTTTTGAAATGCTCAGTGTTTTGTATTTCTAAATTTCTAATGTAAAGTATTACTAAAATCAATTCATGGTACACCAGAGAATCTCAAGTTTGGGAAAGTGGTCACTAGATGTCACTGTGCTCCTTGTAAGAGACCTGATAAGCTGCAAGGACTTGTTATTCATTTATTAGTTCAGTAAATACTTTTTAGTGCACTCTTTATTTCTAGTACCATGAGAAATGAAGAGTACGACAAATAGATGTGGTCTCTACATGCCCCAATTCTGGGAATCTAAGCCAGCTCCTTATGTATAAACTGTAAGAACTGTAACACTGAACAACACCTATTTTCGCTATATGGTCTTTAAGTTCATGGGATATGCAGACTTGTGGAGAAGACAGATATTCATGAAGCAGTTACATATAGTGAAGCCAGACTGTACAAAGTACTAGAGGCAAGTCTCAGTTGGTGGGTTGAAAGTGCATGCCAAGGAACTTTGTGGGATCCAAGAAGGCTTCTCTGAGGAAATAACATTTAAACCAAGTCCTTGTCATTAGCTACATAAACTGAATGTGGAGAACTGGGCTTGTTGGAGGAGACAGAGCACAAGGACATTCCAGATTGGAGATCCAGGTCTAGGGAACACTTGATGACAAATACATTTTATTTTAGGAACTGAATGAGAACCAGCGTGGCTGGTCTCAAAACTGAAAGATTTCTGTGTCAGTGCTGTGAAGAGTTCAGGCAGAGTTGTGACAACTATAGAGAAGAAGAATTTGCTTCCAAAGTAGCAATGAACCTTAGAGAGTTGAGGCTAGAGAGGCAGGCATGGCTGCTGTCTCCTTGGCACCATGACTTTTCTTCTTAGAGATTCCTGCAGGAAAGGTTACTACACCCAAGTTCCTCTAAGCCTCCAGTTCTTCCTGCCTCTCCCTGAATCAAATGACAGGCTTTTCTTAAGTGTCATGGCAGTCCAAGGACAGAGATGCATCAGATATTTTCAAGACATGCAGACTGTAGTCAGAATATGTAGAAGAACCCTGCTGCCTATCCTCAAATGATCCTGACCAAGGGAAACATGGCCATCCAAGAAGGTTGACGTGGTGATAATATTCCCTTGGCATTTTGTCAGTTTGCTTTCCCATTTCTGACTTAATCCTCTATCACCCCTTCTTCTATGGCTTCTCCCTCTCCTCACCATTTCTAATGTTGAGGAGGGACTGTGTAGATAAAACACTAAAAGGCCTAAATTCCATGTTGGGTGTCATGACTGCACCACCTCATCTGATTCCCTTAGAAGTAGGTATTATAAGATCACATCTCAGGGCCGGGCGGTGGTGGCGCACGCCTTTAATCCCAGCACTTGGGAGGCAGAGGCAGGCGGATCTCTGTGAGTTCGAGGCCAGCCTGGACTACCAAGTGAGTTCCAGGAAAGGCGCAAAACTACACAGAGAAACCCTGTCTTGAAAAACCAAAAAAAAAAAAAAAAAAAAAGATCACATCTCACAGATGTATAAACTGAAGTTTGCAAATATCACTGAGAATTACACAGTAACTAGGGGTAGAGGCAAGATTCCAAGTCAAGCAAGAATAGGACAGAGCCTACACTATCAGCTTCTATGAAGACAAAGTTTCCTGTGGCAAACTCAGAACAACATTATTTTTATCTCATTCAATCTGTCTTCTTTTTCTGGTAGGAAAAGTAAATCCCTACAGGGCAAAGGACTTGCCAGGGCCTTGCTGTGATTCAGAACCCAAGTCCCCCTGCTCTAGTCTTGACCTTCTAGTATTTTATCTATGAGATTCAGAACAGTGTGACCATTTCCTGTGCTTGCTTTGATACCTCCTCTTCTAGTTAATACTTGATGATTTTGTTGATGCCTAAACTGAATGTTGTGTTCAAGTCAGAGTCACAATTTGTATGGGACATCTCATTGGTTGACTGAATTATAGGTGGAGTGTGACTTACTGGATTTTTGTGAGAGTGTCCTGACAGCCATAATACGATCTGGATGGTTTTTTTTTTGGGGGGGGGAGGGGGAGGGAAGGGTCTGTTGGATACTACCACTTCTGGTGACTGGGGGTCTCTTAGGATCAATTCCAATGAACATGTTAGAAAAGATGATACCAAGAAGCAAATCTTTTTCCCCTTTTCCTTTTTTTTTTTTTTTGGTTTTTTGAGACAGGTTTCTCTTTGTAGCCCTGGCTGTCCTGGAACTATCTCTGTACACCAGGCTGGCCTCAGTCTAAGAGATCTGCCTGTCTCTGCCTCCAAAGTACTGGGAGTAAAGGTCTGTGCTGCCACTACCTGGCAAAAAAAAGAATATTTATATTTTGTGCTATGATTTTTGATCAAGTAAAGTGTTAAAAAAAAAAGGGCCTTTGCAATGGAGAATTTGATTAATGCGTAATTCTCCTCCCTCCACCTGCTAAATGGCCCATACAAAGCCCAAAGTCACGGATCTTGGCTCAGAACAACTGCTACTTAAGTGTACTAGACTTTGTGTGCTTGCTAATTTAGCCTTTGGGTGAAGTAGAGTCTCCAAGTGGGGAAGACAGGAGTGTCACAGTAAAAAGCCAGACAGCTGGATTTGAGTCCCACATCTAGCATTTCCTGTCTATGTGACCTTTCTTTTACTCATTTGTAGAGTTACAATTATAATATCCATTTCAGGGCTGGATGTTTTGTTTGGGTGAAGTAGACAGTTGAAACACTAGGGGTCTAAATTAAGCATTCTCCTTCATTGTTATATGCCATCACAAGGACTTCCATGGTCTAGATCTGGTCTCTGTTTATATGAATGAGAAGAAATACAAGCTAACTTTATGCAAAGTCCCCTTTTGGATATGATAAAGTTAGGTCTTCTTCCCCCCACTCCTTCCCCTTCTCCCTGTCCTCCTCCTCCTCCTCTTCTTTTTCTTCTCCTTCTTCTTCATTTTTTTTTTCAAGGCAAGATTTCTCTGTGTAGCCCTAGCTGTCCTGTAGACCAGACTGGCTTTGAAAGCACAGATTTGCCTGCCTCTGCCTCCCAAATGCTGGGATTAAAGGCGTGTGCCACCACTGCCTGGCTTAATTTCTTCTTTTTAAACCTTGTTTATTCAGTGTTGTTTGATTAAGTTTATTTTATGTACTTCAAATGTGTGTGTTTGTATACATGTAATCCACATTCAACACACCTCTCCTTATATATTATCAATCTCAATAGTGAAAATACCGTGGTTTTTTTTCTCCAAGGAAACTGCCCCCCCCAATCAATTAGAGCATATCAAGATCATGGTCTCCTCTAAGAAGTTATAGGAGAGTAGCTTCTGTTATCTATTGCTATGTACCCAGTATTGTGAACATTTTTATAGTTCAAAATGAAAAGCACAGATATAAGATTTTGAATGACCAAAATTTTAAAAAGCAAAAATATTTCAATATATTACTATCCCAAGAAGACTGATGAGTAATAACAGAAGCTGAACACCATCAATCATTAGGGAAATGAAAATCAGAACCAAAGTGAAATGCTCCCTTACCCTCAGTAGAATGACAAATGACAGACAGACGTTTTGAAGCAACAGAGAAATTTGGAGGCAACACACACTATGAAAACAAATATAAAGGAAATCTTTTGAGGTCAAAAGAAAAATGGAATCACCTACAACTTACTTCCCCCACAGAGGCAGTGCCAATTTTACTTCTCAAATTTAGGAATGAGAAGAAAAAGATGTGATTATCTTATACCCCATCCCAATGGAAACCCATTTACTTGCTGAGATGTATTAAAATCTTATTCTGTCCATCTTACAGGCTAACCTCTTCATTTTACAACTAGTAAAAGCAAGGCTTAGACATGAAGAGTAACCTTACTTGGACTTTATCTCAATGATATCTTTGTTTCTCTGAAACTCAGTTTCCTCATCTGCAAAGTAGGTGTGGATAACTTGACCCTCATAGGTCTCATGTAGAATAATTAAGAGACCATGTGATAGGATTCTGAAGGCTGTGAAATACTTAAGATCTGATGATTCACTTCCAGTCCAGTGAGAATTTTTGTTTTCGTCTTGCTGTAGGAAAAAAATCACATGTAATTTTGGTCTTGTGGTTGTTTGACCTTCCTGCAGATCTTTATTCTCTGCCAAGAATACTTATTTGCTTCATTCCATTTCTTGGCTCAAACTGAGAAGAAAACTATGATTAACTTTTAAAAAGAAATTAATGAAGTCTACCTCAGATATTACCACCACATGGATGATGTACCACAACTACTACCATCACTACAAAAATGACAGCTGCTGTTATCACCACCATCACTTTGCCACCACCACCAAAGATACCACAGCCACCATTACCACAAGCATGACCATAATCATTACATCACTAACCACCACCCTTACCATCATCAAAGCACAGCAATCATTACTGTTATCACCACCGCCATTACCATCACCACAACAATGATCACACATAACTTCACTACCACTATCACCACAACAATGATTACAACAATAACTTGACCACAATTACCACCATAACACTTACCACCACCAATCATCGATACTGTCATCACCATCAATATCACTACCACAGCCATCACCACCTTAAATAACGACTGCCACCACTCATGGTATCACTAGCATTAGTGTGCCATCAGCACCACTACAACTACTTCTAGCACCATCCCTATCATCACTGCCCTTAGCACAGGTACCAGCACCACCATCACTGTACAATTACCACCATCACTCTTCTTATCAATGGCCATTGCCATCACCCCATCATAGTCGCTGTGCCATCATCACTACAGCCTTGTCCCAATCATGTTCTTATGTAACATACTTACTATGTGCCAGATACTGTGCTAGGAAATGTGACACCGGAAGCATTAGAATGGAGACTGTGACTTCAAGGATCTCACAGTCTAGTGGATAAAGCAGCTATAATCACTTGCATATGCTATGTTAATGCATGACTTATTTTTAAATAATGAAATAAGCATTCCAAATGCATTAGAAGACAGTGAGATGCTTTGACTTGGTGGATCAGGAAAATATTCCAGGAAACTGAAGGTATATAGAGGCAAGTAGTAAATATATCAAATAGCTTGGGGTAGGTTTATTGATGATGAAGTTAATAATGTCACATATATATATATATATATATATATAATATGTTATCATACATAGACACACACATATATACTCACACACACATATATATAGTGTCACACCTTTACATTGATCCAATATCTTAAATGGCTCCAGATATCTTACACAGACCCTACATTCCTCAATGTAACACTCCAAGTTACCCTCACTTCTAGGTACTGGGCTTCAACTTACCAGGGAAATTGCTATTATTACTCCGATTTGACAGATAAGAATATTGAAGTTCAGAGAAATGTACACTAACATGTGTATTTTGCCAAACCTAGAGGCAGTGGAAGATGATGTCCCTGCCAAGTGCCAATCCAGCCTGTTTTCTATTTTT
Organism: Peromyscus maniculatus bairdii; assembly: GCF_049852395.1. NCBI lineage: Eukaryota > Metazoa > Chordata > Mammalia > Rodentia > Cricetidae > Peromyscus > Peromyscus maniculatus. The sequence continues at coordinate 87,662,231 of NC_134853.1, read as the reverse complement.
GCAAACAATGTTTTTATTAATATACTCATATCTGTTGTTGATTTCCTGCTAAAGTGGCAGGGTTAAGTCATAACCACAGAAAACACTATGGTTTTTTGATAATTCCCAAACTATTTTTGATAATTGGTAACTATGATGATTTCCAAACACCCCCTCTAGGACTTAACATTGAATATTTATCAAACCATTATCTGTACTAAAAAAGACATTGGAAGGAAGGTGAGAGGAGTATATCAATGAATCAGTGAGTAGAGGCACTTGTCATTAAGACCGATGACCCACATTTAATGCCTGGGACCCACATGACAGAAGAAGAGAGGTGAGTCTGGCAAGTTGTCCTCTGACCTCCACACATGTCCTATTGTGAATGTGTGCCCAGCCATACACACACAAACACATGCAATAAAATAGTATGTGACACAGAGTAGAAAAGAAAGAAATATTGATAATAATTAACACCAAATGTGTGTCTAATACTTTAAAATTATGTTATGTGTATTAACATTCTTCCTTACTCTTTTTCCCCCACAGCACATTTAAAGAATGCACTATTATGCTAATTTCAAAACTGGAAAAATTAAAAACCCTGAGGTTTCGAGCTAAATGAATTCTCTGTGATCATACAGCTATTGAATTGAAGAGTGAGAATTGGAACCCAAGATGGCTAATTGAAAGTTAAGGATTTGGGCTGGATAGATAGCTCAACAGTTTAGTGTATACTGTTTTTACAGGGGACCTGAGTTTGGTCCCTAGCATCTGCATTGAGAGCCTTACAACTGCCTATAATTCCAGATCCACAGTATCTGAACTCTTCATAAAGACTCTGCAGGAACCAGAACCCCCATGTGCATACCCACACAAAGACACACACAACTACTCAAAATTTAATAAATTAATAAAAATTAAAAAGGAACTTAAGAATTTAAAGCCAAGATTCTTGATTCTAAAATTTACATATTTAATAAGTCACTATTTGAATAGTTGTAAAAGACTCAGGATTGAGTAAGGGTACTTGTTGGTAAGAAGGGTTCCAGTGGCAGAGGAAATGGAGGTGAATATGACTAAACTTTACTATATAAATGTGGAAAACTGCCCATTGAAAATGGGAAAAGAGTAAAACAGATTGTATAGAAAACTGAGTTGTGGGTAAACTTGAATGCTGTGTTGAGGAATCCAAGGTCTGAAAGCTGTATGGAGTACTTTAAGATTTGGGTCAATTGAAAGGTGTGACTAGTGTGGTGATACTTTATTTGTGCTGAAATGTGATATTTTATTTGTATGTTAATAAATAAAGTTGCCTGGAGATCAGAGGTCAAATAGCCATAAACAGAAGTCAGGCAGTGGTAACCCACACCTGACCCAATCACATGGCAGGTAGAGTCTCTGTGTGGTCAAGGACACAGCCAAGCATGGTGACACAAGCCTTTAATCCTAGTACCAACCATAGAGACCTGGAGGTCTGTATAGACAGGCAGTGATGAGGAAGTCATGTGGCTGGCCTTAGAACCAATGAGAAGGCAGAATAGGAAGGCAATAAAAACAAAGGTTACACAAGAAGAAGCTTGCTGTGGAAGATACTGCTGGTGGTAAGCTAAGGCTAGTCATGGCTATTGCTCTGATCTCTTTGGCTATTACCTCTGTATTTGGCTCTGTGTTTCTTATCTAATAAGACTGTTTAGAAATTCGTCTACAGACTAGATGTGAATGTTAGGCTAAACATTACAGCAATACCAGACATGAATTTCAAAGGCGAGACCTACTTTTAGAGCAGTGCTATTAATTTGATATTTCTATATCTTTGACTGTAAAAGGGTTTTGGATCAAAAAGTTCATTCAAAAATGCATGTGTGTGTGTGTGTGTGTGTGTGTGTGTGTTTTCATGTGTGCGGGGCTGTAAGTATCTATGGAGGTATGTGTGCATGAGTGTGTGTATGTCCTTGTAGAGGTCAGAAAATAACCTTGAGTGTCATTCCTCAACACTGCCTACCTTTTAGCTTTTGACACAGGGTCTCTCACTAGTCTAGAACTTCACAGGTAGGCTAGGCTGGCTGGCTAGCAAGCCCCAGGTATCCATCTCTTTCTGCCTTCTCAGAATTGGAATTATAAGCACATTACCATGCCTGGATTTTGTTTTAAAGATGGATTCTAGGGATCAAATTCATGTCTTCTTGCTTGCAAGGCAAGCACTTTACCAGCTGAGCTATCTCCCTAGCCCAGAATTATGCATTTTTATTATTGTTTTTCCCAGGAAAGAGATCTATGGCATCAGCAGCTTCCCTGACTGCTCTTCTCTCAAAAGTTAGAACATTCAAATAAGTAGATCAATTAGTTGGGAGAACCACAGCAGATGTCTGCTTTTGTGATGTTTGGGGAGAGTGGAAATCCAGTTCAATTCATTTTAGTAAACATTGACCAAGGATCTCTGAGGTGTCAGGTACTGTTCCAAGCACTTGGGATACATCAGAGAGCAAAGTGGATATATATCTCCATCATCTGGAAGCTTTATTTCTACTAGAATATATACAAGGAAGAGGAAATAAGCAATTTAATAAATAATATGAAAAGGTAGTTTAAAAGAGTATGAATAAGAGAGATGTATATGTGTAGTCGAGGACAGAGTTCTGGGTCTTGGGTATCTCAAAGAGGACCACAATCACTGGAATGATATGGAAAAAAATGCAGATTCATGTCCTCTTTAATCAATTATGTTTCTCTAAGAGCTGAGAACCTGCCTTTCTCTGAGTTTCCCAGGTTCCTTCTAACACTTATACTTGATATTCTTGGACCAAAGTTTTGCTTCATATATCTTTGCCATTTTGAAACTCATACAAAGGATTCTTTGTTTTACAGATTAAGAAAGTCAAATGCTTCTTACAATCTAGCTTAAATATTCCCTGCTATTATGGGCCACTTCTTCTTTATCTCAGCTTCTGAGAAGGAGGTGAGTTGGCTAAGAGTCAGCATGTCAGGCAATCCTTGGCAGCAGGAAAGATCAAAGAAAAGGAGGGGAATAATCATATATTACTCAACACACACACGGTCAATTACAAAAGAGGAACTTAATGCTTGGCTTGCCTACTTATGGAACTGAAAAAGGAAGCTCTTTCATGGTGCTAGAAGACTACCAAGTTAAAAAAACAAAACATGCGGGACACAAATTATTAACAAATGCAAATGTAGAACAATTTGATGGGGCATTGGATTTCATTATTAAAAATAATGAGTAGACCAACGAGCTATTTCTTCTCTGTACTTTAACAATAACAGGTATTTACTAGCACTGCCACAGTGCCAGGAGCCCAGCTACAACACGGGATGCACTAGCTCATTGAACCCTCCCATCAACTTCACATGCACATATCATTATGATCTTCCTTTTCCCAATGTGAAAAACAGAAGCAGTGAGAAGTTTGATCACTTGATCCTAGCTGGTAGGATTTGTCCTCAGCACCTGGTTGCTTCTCATTTTGCCTGATTTTTCCTTCCAGATTTTACAGTAAAGTGTAATGAATGGTTGCCTAACATGTACTAAAGACATTATCATTTCATTCTGTTTACCATTTTCAGCTACCATCTCTTCTTTACTTATTGGCCAGATTCTGGAAAAGTGAACCACATCCGTCTGCATCAATTCATCTTCATTTACTCTGGCTCATTGCAGTTACTCAGCTTCTCCCATTTGTATCCCTGGCAGACTTCTGTGCTTTATCTGCCATGAGAGGCCTCATCTGTTTTCTCATGGTGCTTTCCATCTCAGTTTTCATTATCCTGAAGCCAAGGGAACATCTACCATTTATGTTGTTCCATTCTAGCTTCTGTATCTCTCCCTACCTCCAACCCATTAACAGATCCTGTAGATTTGTCTTCTTCGTAAGGGTTCATTTGATCCAGCCTGCACCAAGTCTTTCCTGTGCTACTGCCTCCTAATAACTAACTATGATTCTGTCCCTTCAAATACACCCCTTAGCATGTAGTCAACTTGATATTTTCAAACTAGGTCTCTCACAGAGTTTTCCTGATTAGATTTCTTATTGACTTTCAGTTGCTTTTAGGATCCAGACCAAACTCATCATCATGACCGATGAGGGGCTATGGAGCTGGACATTCCTACACTTTCCCCTTCCTTGTTGCCTTGTAGTGTCCTCCAGTTACAGTGATCTTCCATTTCCTGAAAACACTTTGATTCATTCATACAAAGAGATTCTGCATGTGCTGTTCCTTTGAAGATATGTATGCCTATCCTCCCAACTCATACTCTTCTTAGTTTTGCCCACTCATCAGTTTGACCAAAACTTTATATTTGCTGAATCCACCCTCTTGCTTGTTCACTTATTTTTGTGTCTCAGTCTTTTCCTTCTATAGGAGTTATCACAGTTAGTAGTTCTGGCTTCATTTATTTGTTTGTAATTGTTTCACTGCTATGTGTGTTTCTTCCTCTACATTGTATTATTTATAATTATGACAGTGTTTGTGGGAAAGAAAGAAAGAAAGAAAGAAAGAAAGAAAGAAAGAAAGAAAGAAAGAAAGAAAGAAAGAAAGGAAAGAAAGGAAGGAAGGATGGTAGGAAGAAAAAGAAAGACAAGAAAGAAAGAAAGAAAGAAAGAAAGAAAGAAAGAAAGAAAGGAGGGAAGGAAGGAAGGAAGGAAGAAAGAAAGAAAGGAAAGAAAGAAAGAAGGAGAGAAGGAACAGGTGACTTCAGGAACAGAAAGAATTATATAGACATTTAGTTTTCTCTCTCTCCCTCTCAAGAGGCAGTGTGTGCACCTGTATACATATATATATATGTATGTATACAGGTGCACACACACGTGCATGACATGAGCAGAGGAGGATGTTCAGGTGTCCAGTGATTTCCTCTATCATTTTCCTTTATTGAGACAAATTATCCATGTGACCTGAAGCCTACGATTTTCATTAGGTTGGCTGGCCAGCAACTTCTGGGATTTGCTTGTCCCCATGCTGCGGTGCTGAGGTTACTGCCATGAACAAAACATGCCTGGCTCTTCCCTCGGTCCTGGAGATTTGAACTCAGGTCTTTGCTTTCCCAGAAAGCAGTTATTCACTCAGCCATCTCCCTATCCCTAAGTATGTTTGTCTGTTAATGTTGTTGTTGTTTGATACATTCTCAATAGGGTGATCCCAGATGGCCTATAACTTCCTATGTAGACCAGGCTGATTTAGAACTCATGGAGATTCATCTGCTTCTGCCTCCCAGGTGCTGGGATTAAAGGCAAGTGCCACTACATCTAGCATCTTTATATTTTTTCATACTTTTCTACCACATACTGTTAAAGGTATGGAGCTTATGATTGACCATTCTCAGTTTTAAATTTTTTTTCAGTGCTCTCTGAGAATTGTCTTTCTCTCCGTGAAAGAACACCGTTTCTGCCATTTAGTTAAAATATTTTCCTATACATTCAGGAGATGACTTCATGAGGTCAGAGACTGGACCAACTATATTGTACCAGTGGCTTATAAACAATATAATGCATAGTACATAGTAGAAACAGCAAATACATTTAAAGGAGAACAAATGAATGAAAATTAATAAAGGTCACCAATTTGCAGTGGTATATTTACAGTGTACTTTCACTACATGAACTACACCAATTATCTCAATAGTGTTATACATTTATCTCCATTTTAGAGAAAAAGATAATTAGGCTAAAAGCATGCAGACAACCATTCCTTAAGGTCCATCAAATGCCAGGGCCATAATTAGAACCCCCTTTCTAGCTATTCTACAGCAACACGTTCATCACAGCACCATCATTTATCTGAGGGTATCATGCAAAGGCTGCCCCAGCCAGAGAAGTGGGAACTTCCAGAAACAGAGCAAACTGCAGGCCTCATCCCTGCTGGAGTTTAGTCCTCTTCATCAGGGGGCTCTTGTTGGGTCATTAGACAACTTGAGTCAGTGGTGATGCCCAGGACCCAAAGAGAATTTAAAAAATAACAAACCAACACTCTCTTTAGATTTATCTCTAATCTAAGAGGAAGAAGAAAAAAATTCAATCCAGATGATCCTCACAATTTGTCAGGCATGTGCACTTGAAGGCATCAGTTGTACAAATGGCCATTCTATAGAGGGTTTTCTGGTCAACAATCATGGACTCCATGGCATCTCTGAGCAAAAGGGTTTTAGGGTATAAAATTATACCCTGAGCTGAGGGGGAAGGATATGAGGAACATAGCTTCTCCTTGCACCATGAGGTGTTGTTCTTGTTCAGTTTCGTCCATACATTATACCACTTTTGGGGAACACTGTCAAATTCCAGAATCTTCTGTCACCTTAAAGTTAATTTTGTTTAGAAAATCATAATGGATATAAACACAATATCACAGTGGATTTCCATATACCTGTCACCAGATTTCATCAATGAACAGCTCATCCCAAGCTTGTCTCTCCAGGCCTTTCCCCTGTTTTGAAAAAAAAAAAAAAACAAAAACCCTCAACATTAGGTAATGTTTTGTACAAATGTTAAAGTCCACGTCTCTAAGTGATAAACATCAAACTAACTCAACATCACTACCAAACTTCCCCAATTAACAGCAATTCCTTTATATCACTGGATTCAGGTGTTGTTCAAGGTTAACAGATTGTTTTTGTTTCCAAATTATTTGTTCAAATTGAGACCTAAATGGAATAAAAAATCAAATGTTCTGGTTGGCCTTTATGAAGGTTTCTTCTAATCTCTCTCTCTCTCTCTTCTCTCTCTCTCTCTCTCTCTCTCTCTCTCTCTCTCTCTCTCTCTCTCTCTCTCAGTATTTTATGATAAAACTCCATTATTTGTCCTTTAGGCATCTCCATAACCTGGATTAGTTAGATTTCCATCCTATTGTGCTATTTAACATGTTCTCCTGACCTTGTGTTTCTAATAATTCTATCATAGGTCTAGAGAGTTGACCACACTTGTATTTGTTTTGACTTTCACTGTTCATTTGATTTTGGTGGTCCAGCAAGACCAGTATTAGGCCACATCTAGATCTGTTTGACTTAACGTAAGAACTTGAGCTTTGTGTGTAATTAATGGTCTATCTTTGGCCAGAATGAACATATCCTCAAGCTGTGTTGTTCCCTCTCGCCTGTGTGGCTTTTGGGAGGGCACTGGGAGTTCTACTTCTCTCACATATGATGCAAGCTTCATACTGATTGCTAATTTATTGCATTAAGTGAGTCAAATAATAATATGTTGAGCCTTGTGCATCATGTGTAATAAATGCTAAGTAAGAACAAGCTGTTACTTGTCTTGCACTTTATCCTTTCTTTTCTCCCTCTTGGTCCTTTCCATCTCTGTATTTCATATATTTTTATGACCACAAAAGTGTCCATGATTAAAAAAAAAATAGAGTTACCCAGGCATCCAGGACAATCTATCTCTATTGCTTATTCTTTATTGGCCTGCCTTGCAAGAAGTTATGACCAACTATCATCAGTAATGGCTTGTTCAGTGATGACCAAGTAGCCTTTTCCTTACTACCAAAGTCACCACCTTATGTTGATTAAAAAAAATCAGTCCTATACATTGACTGTCCTTAGCATGGGGTAGTGCACATGCCTTTAATCTTAGCTCTTGGGAGGCAAAGGCAGGTGGATCTGTGAGTTTGAGGAGAGTTTGGGCTAAAGAGAGAGTTCCAGGACAGTCAGAGCTACATAGTGTCTTAGAAAACAAAAACAAAACCTAAACCAAAACATTTACTGTCCTTGCTGTTTGTTATTTCACCCATCAATACTCTCCATAACACACTTTAGCTATTTACTTAATAGAGCTTATGTGTTTGAATAAGGAAAATGAGAGCTCAAATATAAGCTTTGCCACAAAATGTCTGTGTATCTGCATATTTAGATGTATATATTTTAAGCTTTTGTTTCATTATAGTAAAATGGGTTTAGTAATACCTGCTTTTTAGAATTGTCTTGCAGAGTAGCTAATAATATACAGACAGTGTTTAGTAGCAACACTTGACATGTAGAAGAAGATCAATAACTTAGTCCTCTCTCTTACTTCTAACAGATAATGTTTCAGATGTGTGACCCCATTTTAGGTCTCTGCTGGACTTTCTTTTTGGCTGGCATTCATTCGTGGTCCTTGAGCAGGTTTTTAATTACACAAATCCAAGTTTTCCATTGGACACACCTTAGTCTACTTGTGCTGATAGACGGAATTACTGGAGACTGGATACTTTATTGAGAACAGAAATTCATTTCTGTTGTTCTGGAGGTCAGGACATCCACAAACAATCTGCCAGAAGGATTGCTGTCTACAAAGGGCTACTGTCTGCTTCCAAGATGATGGCCTTGCTGTTTACCCTCTAGAGAAGATGAGCATTGAGTCATCATGGTAGCTGGACCTGAAGAAAGCACTTTCTTTCACTTCAGGCTCTAAGAGAAGGAACCTCATTCATAATGGCAGTGGCCTTATATCTTAATTACCTACCAAAGACCATGCCCCTTTTTTGCCACAAAGACATGATTTCACTATGTAACCCAGGCTGACTTCAAACTCATGATCCTCCTGCCTCAGCCTCCTCAGTACTGGATTTAACAGTTATGATCCACCTAGCCCAGTAGAGTATATCTCTTAACACTGCTCTATTGGGGATTTTCAACATTAATTTGGGAGCCATTATTGAAACTACAGCAAACATAATTTTCTGCCAGTCATCCATATTAGTCCCTAAAAGAAGTTAATCAGCTTCTAAGTCCTTAATGATGTATTACTTACGAAAAGATTAGTTAAGACACACAGAGACTGTGCTACTGCCCTTCAGCATTAAAGATAAGTCTTTTGTTTCTTTGTTTGTTTTTACATCCAGACTGCAATTTTCCTTCCTCTTCTCCTATCAGTCACTCCCACCCGCACCCATTCACTCTTCCTCCTCTGTTTCTCTTCAGAAAAAAGATAGACTTCTGATGGATATCAGCCAGCCTTTATATATTAAATTGCAGTGAGACTATGCACCTCCTCTCCTATTAAGGCTGGACTAGGCAATCCAGTAGGAAGAAAGAGTCCCAAAAGCAGGTTAACAGAGTCAGAGACAGCCCCTGCTTCCACTGTTTGGAATCCCACAAGAAGACCAAGTTACACAGCTGTATATGCAGAGGGCCTAGTTCAGTCCCATGCAGGCTCCTTGGTCATCAGTTCAGTCTCTGTGAGCCTTTATGAGACAGGATTAGTTGATTCTGTGGATTTTCTTATCGTGTCCTTGACCCCACTAGCTCCTACAATCCTTCCTTCCCCTCTTCCACAGGATTACCCAAGATAAGTCTGTCTTTTAGATTTTGGGTTTGTCCAGAGTCATAATAACTATAATTTTTATGACCAAAAGCCTAGTAAATATTTAAAATATAACTTTTAAGTAAGCAAAGAAAACTGAAGGTCAGGAGGAAAAGCCATATACTTCAAAGACTATTAGCATATAATGTTGATAAATAAAGTTGCTTGGGGGTCAGAGCTAATAGCAAGCCATAGCAGAAGTCTGGCAGTGGTGGTACAGGCCTTTAATCCCAATCACATGACAGGCAGATCTCTGTGTGTTCAAGGATACCACCAGCATGGAGACACACGCCTTAATCTCAATACCAACCATAGAAGACCTGGAGGTCTGTATAGATGGGCAGTGATGAGGAGGTCATGTGGTTGGGTTTACAACCAATGAGAAGACAGAAAAGAAAGTCTATAAGAAGACAGATAGACAGGAAGTAGGTTCTTGCTGAGAGGAAGGACAGCAGTGGCAGTGAAGGGTAAGCTCAGCTCTCAGCTACTGCTCTGACCTCTTGGGCTTTTAACTCTGCAATTGGCTCTGTGTTTCTTATTTAATAAGACTGTTCATCTACAATGCAACCTCCTGCTTTTGTGTATATCTTTGACTAGACTTATAACTTCAAGGGCCACTGTCATTCATGGGTCTTTCTTCTATACCTTGGCATGGACAACCCTCTTTACCATCAGATGCTTTTTAGCAGATACAAGAATCCATCCTGTCACTATCATCTTCTTGACCTTTCCTTTATTCTCATGTCTTAGTTACTTCTCAGCCTATTAGAAGACTAGGTCAGTCCCACCATCCAAATGACACTTTTTTTGCCATTTTATTTAAATAACTTTTTTCATTTATTTTACATACCAACCACACTTTCCTATCTCTCCTCTCTTCCCTGAACCCCCTTCTCCCATCTACCTCCCTCCCCTTTCACTCCTCTGTCTCCATTCAGAATGTCACTTTTATCAAAAAAAAAAAAAAGAAAGAAAGAAAGAAAACCAAACTCATCAGGTACCTTTGATTCTTCAACCCCAATTATTTTTCCTCACTCTTTTTAGAGAGCACCCATCTATTTACAGAATAGTTTTGACTTGCTGCTTCAACTTTTGCTTACTATAATATGACTTCTTTCTCTTAACAACAAAAGGAATTATTGGTTCTCTTAAAAAAAAAAATCAGATGACAGGCCAGTAATGGAAACTTGTTCTAATCTGAATCTTTTTCCTTTTTTTTTTTTTTTTCATAATTTGATCTCTTAAAAAGTTAGATGGGACACCAATGGTAGAAACACAGTTGGTAATATTGTTGCACTGGGGAATTGGTATTAGTAACGATGCTCACCCAAGGGCTTCCCTGGTTACTGTTTCTCAAATGCACATGTACCTAGTTTGAATGGAACTGGAGGTAGATGTATACTGGTATAGAGACAACAGTGTAAATGTAGACAGGATCATCATTTTCTTACTTTTAATATATCCAATGTGGTGTTAGCTATATCTAAGACAGACATAGTTATTAATGGTGTGTTGGGAGTTTTAGGGGGGTTAGTAACATAGCATCTTGGTTTTGGGGTCAGATAGATCTAAGTTTCAATTCTGACTTCTCACTTCTATGCATTTCCTATGTGTCAGCGTGTTAAAGCTCCATGTCTTATCTCTTCTGTGAGATGAAGATAATGAAGGTACCCTTCTTCACAGGGCTCCTACGTGGTATAGTGAGCATGAAGAAAAGGCAGTACACAAGTCAGATCTAGGTTAGAGGTCTGTTTCACCACATACTGTGGGGATATAATTTCATTCCTCAGAATCTGAACAGGAATGTTATGATAATGGTATTTAGCTCACAGAGTTGGTAGACTAAATAAGATTATGTTGGGAGGCATTTAGCAAATTCCTTGTCCATTAAATACTTGATGTAAACCAGTTGCAGCTTCGTTCCTCTCTTTATGTTCTTCATAGCCCCCTCATAGTATTTGTCTTTGCCCTCTTGTCATCTGCAGCTCTGGCCTCTGATTAAAGCATCTAGTGCAGAGTACATACAACACATAGCAATTGCTTCACCTTCACAACATTCACTTATTTTAACAAACAAATGAGCAGTCAGCTCAGAGAGACAAGAAAGCCATTCTTTCTGAAAGGCAAAGGCAGTATCTCTGAAAGTTGTTTCAATTGACATGTTTTCCAATTGAAAATAAATATAATTAAAATATTAAAATACTAAGATAATTCTAGGTGAATGTAGATGTGTCTAGACTTGCTTATATCTGTAAACCAATGTGCCTAGCTGCTTTTATGGTTCCATTCACTAATATTCTTTTATCTGTAGACTGTTACTACTCAAGACTTAGGCAGTAGTTATTATTTTATCAGAATGTGTCTATGTGCAGCAAAGTGTTAAGTCTGGCATTATTTTAAGGCATTTTTATGAATGATACAGTGGTACTTACAAAATTAGATATTAATATACACATTTCAATGTGCAGAAAGCTAAGTACTTCAACATGCAAGGAGTTGAAGTTACTTGTATCAGTATTTGAAACAAGAGTCTTGTTCCAATCACCATGCTCTTGACTTCTCTGTTCTGCTGTCCACCAAGCCTGTATAACATTTTACTCATTCTTCATTAAGTAACTTAGACTTTTCCGATTGCCTTGTTTGAAACATGTTTATAATGAATCTGATAAGAGTCTCTCTCACTAAAAGCCTGGAGTTGTTGCTCAGTGGTAGATCCCTTGCCTCCTATGCATGACGCCCTGGTTTTAAGCCCAAGTATTACCCAAGAAATAACAATAAAAAAGAATTTCCCCATTCATAACTTTTCTGTCAAATTCACACATTTTCCTTTCAAATGCCAAAGTAGGCTCAGTATGGGTCTAGACCTTCCTAATTCTGCGATCCTTTAATATAATTTCTCATATTGTGGTGACCCCCCAACCATAAAATTATTTTTGTTGCTACGTTATAACTGTAATTTTGCTATTGTTATTAATTATAATGTAAATATCTAATATGCAGGATATTTGATATGCAACCTTGTGAAAGGGTCATTTTGCACCAGAGGGGTCATGACCCACAGATTGAGAACCACTGGTCTAGATTAAGCATGCCCCTTCTTGTGCTCTGAATTTTCTCTTTCTACCTTTTCTCTTACTTACAGTCTTAATTATGGAGTATCCACAAACAAAGGAAGCTTCTTCTCTTGGATGCTTCCTACAGGATCATCATAAAAGTACTGGAAAATGAGGTCACTAGTGGCCACAGAAAAAAAAATTGCCATTAACTTCAGCTAACATTTAGCCACGTAATCTCTGCAGTATTAGACAAATCATCCCCTTGAAACCTTCCCACCCGCCTCTCATCCCCAGATGTTCTTACCACAAGGGAGAAACATTACTATCTGTCAGAGAATAGAAAGCTTTAGAAGACAGATCTTGTCTGTCGGGTGGGGCAGAGATCCTTGGTTAGTGGCTTCCCTTAGGAAAAATATATGTGTTCCATCCCATGTTCCCTTTCCAGGACTCAGTGGGCCAGGAACAACACTTTGTAGAGGACAGTTTGAGAATAGGAACTTAGATCTGTCCAAAACTATGAAGCCTTTGGCAGTTCAAGGTCACAGGGCAAGATGCCTTGGGAAGATGACTCACAGTTAGATGGATGAGGCTACTGATATGGCTATGTCTTCTCCCTGGAGTTATAACTGATGTTTCCTATTGTTTATAATTGGTCTGCTATTCATCACTTTCACAATTGCTATCAGCTCAGCGACAGGAAGGACAAATGGTCTGGAGATAGTTTAGAACAATGTCGGCGCAAGCTGTTGTCCTGACGACTGAGGAATTTTACTTAGGATCACACAGCTAGCTATGCAAGGAGCTTCTAGCCCTCAGACTTTCCTACACACTCCTTCAATACTTGTTCATACCCTGAACATTTAAACAGTTCTTGATAAAAATAAAGAACTCAGACCCAGTGGAAGGGGAATACAAATCAATACTTCAATAAAATGGTAATTCAACAGATGTGCAAGATGTACAGTAGGGCTTTTAGTTCTGAAAAGCATAAGAATGATTTTCAGAGAAAATTCCAGTTGTCATGAGTCTTTTAAGTTTGACTTGATCAAAAGTAGAATGAGAAGATTGTAACATCATATGTTATGGCAAAGGGACATAAAAGTGTCCCATCTTCCAGGATCATGACTAGTGATTAGGTTAGTTGATGTGTGGGGTGGGAAGAGACCAGGGTAGTGGGATAGGAGAATAGTGTGGTTGTTTGGTATCATTTTGTGAAGGGTCCTATTCAAGTCAAGAAGAATATTTATACTTGTCTCAGTCCAAATACTTTAAATGACACAAAATAAGAAACAGTTGAAACTTTCTAAGCATAAAAGGAGATGTTGCAATATTTTAGTTGTTTTTTGTGTAATTAAAAGATGGAGCATGGATGAGCCACGACAATCCACATTTCAATTCAGCAGCTATCCTGGTGTCTGTTGCTGCTTCCCTAATCATTTAAGCTTATTCTTATATTATCTTATAATCCCAGCTTCTGCAAACCACTTGTGCATCTAATACAATTTAAAACACCTAATAGTCCACACCTTTAATCCCAGCACTTAGGAGGCAGAGGCAGGTAGATCTCTGTGAGTTTGAGGCCAGCCTAGTCTACAAAGCAAGTTCCAGAACAGCCAGGACTGTTACACAGAGAACCCCTGTCTTGCAACAAACAAACAAACAAACAATCAAACAAAAAGAAAGAAACCACCCAGCAAAACTCAAATCCAAATTCCTAAGAAAAATCCCTGCTGCTATAGTGTGTATTAACCAACTTTGTTCCTATTAGCCTTGGTTAGAATAGTAGGTTTATTTAGTTCAAGTTTTGCCAGCAAAGTTTCATATTTTATGTGATAACTAGTTTTTAAAATTTAAAAGTGAGGTGCTCAAATCCAAATTGATATACTATGAACTGCCAGCATATATACAAAGCCAATGATTAAAAAGACAAGAAAGATTATTGAATTTCATCGTTCATGAGCATACCGAAGGAGTTTATGAAAGTGCAAGGTTCGGAGCCATCTGAGTCCTTCTGCAAAGAGTGTCAGTGGGTCTGAGGTCAGCCTAGGATTCTAAATTGCAGCAGCTTGTTTTGGCCATTAATGATACAAGCTGCAGGGGGTCACCATGTGAGGATTATTTGGAATAAGAAAACCCAATTATAACCCAGTCCATATGAACCAGATAGGTGGCTTTTCCTGATATCTCAGTATTTCACAGTCTGAAGCAGGATAGTCATGAGTCCAAAGCCAGTTTTGGATACCTAGTGAGACCGAATCATAAGCAAATGAAGAAACATCAAGGGCTGGGGAGATCACTCAGTGTTAGAACTCTTGCTTAGTATACAAGAAGCTGGGGCCTTAATGCCCAGCCTTGAAAAAAAAATAAACAAAAAAAAAATCCAAAGAACAACTAATCCATCTTTTGCAGATTATATAATTTATATAACTTTTCCAGGCAAAAAAGACTTCATTTGTTCCTACTATTATTTGTGATACTGTACACAAAATTTAAAAGAGCCTTCCATATTTCTTGGAGGGTGTGGAAAGTTTCCAAGGTACTGGTTCTTTGAACTCCCGGGCTTTTTGCAGGACTGAAGGCAGCATTAAGTAAGAATATGGCAAAGATTAAGAGCACAGAATTATCCTGAGACTGGGCAAGGGGGAAATGTGTTAAGCTAAGGCAGAGAGATAGGGAGACTTTTTTCAGTGTGCAGCAGTAACTGGAGAAACACATAACTAGTCAAATTTCTGAGAATAAGGAACTGTTGAGTACTCAACCCTAAATGATACTATTTTTAACATCCCCTCCCAGACCCAAGACTCAAAGAATGTTGGGGAAGTGGTGGCATAAAGAATCTAAGAGCCAGAGAAAGGATCAGGATGAAGCATTGTATTTGGAGCATTATTTATCAGACAGCAGTTATGATTATGATCACATGACTTACACAAGATAAAACTGTCAATATCCTGCATGGGAACTCCTAGAAACTTTGACAGATAATGATAACTAAAGATGTCAGGCATCTCTGAGTCTCTATAGTAAGTTAATGGTCTCTGGGAGATGGAGAGGCTTTTTTTCCCCATGGTATAAACACTGGTAAGGTACCCATCTTATATATAAAACCTCTCACCCATGACTTTTAAGGAAACCCCAATATAATGGAACACACAAAAATAATATCACAATTTAGAAGGTAGAAACAAAAAGACTATTTGGAAAGTCAGTGGGGATGGGAAGGGTACAAGAGAGGGTAGTGGGGGTAAATAAGCTAAAAATACACATGTGAAAATGTTACAATAAGCGCACCATTATGGATAATTAATATGTACTGATAGGTAGAAAAATGATAAGGGAGAAATATAATAGGACCATGATTCCTGATATTAACTATGATGAACTAATTGATTAATCAATTAGTCAAACATAAGAGACTAAATAGTAGGCCAAACAGACAGGGTCCCCAAAGTCAACATGTGCACATATGCACAAGTATATTGGGAAAGACAAGTTATCAATTAAATAGTCAATAATGTATAATGCAGTAAAGAACAGTTTAGTATAGGAAAGATAATAAAGGCCCAAAGATTCACCTATGCATGGACAGTTACTTAAGGATTTGGGATAGGCTTTCTTTACTGGGCACCTATTGAGTAGTGAAAGGCTTTGTGTTCAGCCTAGAATCTAGATTGGTACAACTTGAACAAGAGTTCCATATCCCCAGATTTCATCTAGAAAACAAAGTTGTATGGATGCATGATGTTGGTAAATGCTAAATTTTTATGACTTTTTTGGGGCTTCTTAAAAAATAACATCTTAACAGCTTCAAAAGTCTTTTACAGAGAAATATATTTGGTTGTGTTTGATCTTTTCCAGATTTGCTTGTTTGCTTTTGTGTTTGTTCACATGGGGTGCGTGTATGTGCCTGTGCATGCGAAGACCAGAGGTTGGAATTGATTAAATTTTTCTCAGTCACTTCTCCAACTTATTTTTTGAAATAGGGTTTTTAACTGAACCTAGAACTTACACATTTGTCTAACTAGACAACCAGTATCATTCTGTCTCTGCATCCACAATACTGGGGTTATAGGTGCCTGGTACCGGACCTGGCTTTCTTCTTAATTTGTTTTTTATCTTTTAAGATTATTTTATAATCATTTCCTCTTTCTCTTTTATCTCTCCAATCCCTTCCATGTACTCCTGTTGATCTCTTTGAAATCCATGGCTTCCTTTTCTTTAACGTTGTACACGAATGTGTATATGTATTCCTAAATACATAAATGCAACCTGTTCAGTCCTTATAAATATTACTAGTATGAACACAGAACTGGCTTCTGTGTTCATGCTAGAGATAAAACTCAGGTCTTCATTATCACAAACAAGCATACAGCCATCCTCTTCACAGCTCCAGATTTTTTTGGCCATAGAAATGACCTTCATTGGGATGGCCAAACACCCTAATTGTCGTGCTAGAAACCCCATCCAATGACTGAGGGATCTGGATGCAGAGATCCACAGCTAGGCTATTAGCAAGAAAGATGAGGGTTTATATGAACGAGAATTGTTGAAACCAAGGTTAGATAAAGCACAGGGACAAATAGCCATCGAATGGAAACACATGAACTATGAACCAATGGCTGAGGGGCCCCCAACTGGATCAGGCCCTCTGAATGGGTAAGACAGTTCATTGGCTTGATCTGTTTGGGAGGCATCCAGGCAGTGCATGAGTTGGCTGTTTGAAACCTGGGGCTTAGGTCGCTAGGCTCGGCCTGGGAGGAGGGGACTGGACCTGCCTGGACTAAGTCTACCAGGTTGATCTCAGTCCTCAGGGGAGGCTTTGCCTTGGAGGAGGTGGGAATGGGGGGTGTCCTGGGGGGAAGGGGAGGGGAGGGGGGCGGGAGGGGGGAGAACAAGGGAATCCGTGGCTGATACGTAGAACTGAATGGTATTGTAAAAAAAAAAAAAAAAAAAAAAAAAAAAAAAAAAAAGAAAAGAAAAGAAAAAGAAATGACCTTCATTTCCCCCATCCCATGTTTTTTGAACTTGGTCAATACAAGTGTATGCTGGAAGATGATGCTGGCCAATGCATACTCAGATTTCACCAAAACAGTTAAATTGTGTCTTCCAGAAAGTAAGTAGTGCACCCCCACTATCACCCCTCCTTACCATTTAGGAAATAAGATTAAGGCAGAGAAGATGCGCAAGTGTTTGGGTGTTTGAAATACACACGTTTGTGTCCTAATATTAAGTCATTCTGATTTGTGATATGAACTGTCATCAAACCACAGATGCCGCAAGTTATTAAAAATTTCAACTTTTTAAGAGTTTAGTGGAGACAATGCAACTTAAAACAGGTTTTATATATTAAGGTAGCTCACAATAGTTAAGCATTTGGGCTTAAGAAATATGTGTATGAGTTTTGCTCTGCTAAATATGGGCTATGTGAATATGGAAAAGAATTCGAAGTCTTTATGGCCTCAGTCTCATCCTCTACATAATGGAACAATGTAAGTACTCAATTCATGGTGTGACTGTGATAATATGATTTCTTGCATGCCACATACTAAATATTGTGTCATTCATATAAAATTGTTCAAAAATGCTTGCTATTATTTTTAATGAATTTCTAGTACTTCAGCCCCTGAAAGATGGATGGGAACTGAAATATAAGACAACTGTCAAGAAAAATAACTCCTTGTCAGAGGATCACATAACCCTGTCATCTTGCCTCTGTATCTCTTAGAGAACATAGAGTTGACAGACCTCCCATATGGATGTGTGTGTGTGTGTGTTGTAATTTTTTTTCATTAACCACACTGACTGTAGCAAGACAGTTGCAGCTAGCTCTAAATGCCTTACCCATGTCACCTAGATTAAGGAGCAGTTCTGTTGGGCTCTCGTCATTTAGGGGAGAATAGCTTCAAAAGTACTGTGTCCTGACAGGGGAAATTGGGTGTTGTTCTCATGATTTATAGAGCCATAGATTGAGTTGTGTGATTTCTCACATTGGAGAGGAGTCCTTACAAATTGGTATTTCATTACAGGGTTGAGGGATCTGAGGCTAGAAATAGAGGATTGGAGGAAGTTGGGAGTAAATTGTGGGGTTTAGGGCTTATCTTAGTTTGCTTTCTTTTGCTGTGATAAACATCATGACCAAAAGCAATCTGGAGATATAAGAGTTTGTTTGGGCTACACATCTCGATGGAAGGTAGTCATTGAAGGAAGATAGGATGGGTACCCAAGCAGGATCAGAGGCAGAAACCATGGGGGAATGCTGCTTCCTGATGTGCTCCCTATGGCTTGCTCAGTCTGTTTTCTTATATAGTCAATGACTACATGCCCAAAGGGCAACATCTGCAATGAGTTGGGCCCTCCCACATGAATCATTAATCGAGAGAATTCTCCACAGACTTACCCATAGCCCCCAATCTGATAGAAGCAATTCATCAATTGAAACTGCTTCTTTCCAGATAACTCTAATTTGTCTGAAATCAACACAAACTAATTAGCATGGAGCTTAATATTGAAAGTAGACTTTTGTGCTATTGGGTTTAATCTAGGTGATTCTGAAACTGTACTTTTCTGATACTTGACTTGCTTATCTGCTTAAAATTACTAGAGATAGGAAGGAGTGTTATATCCACAGATTGTGGGGAGGCTCATAGAAGTTGACAAGCAGAAGGTGTAGTGCCAGGCTTTGAGTAAGGTGAGAATCAGTAGGCATCTGTCTCCTTTCCCCCATTTCTTTCTTGGTCAAATTTTCAGTAGTATGTAGGGTAGGTGCTACCTGGCTAGATATCAAGTTGAACATTTTGTAGGTTCCTGGTAAAACTGACAGAGTGCACAGGGAATATCTGTATGTTCCCTACCTACATACTCCCACAAACTTCTCAACTCCCAACCATTTCACATTAAAGTAGTACAATTTATTATAAGTGATGAATATGCACTTACATTATCATTATCACTCAAATGCCATTGTTGATACTTTTTAGAAGTATGTATTTTTTGATTTTTGACAAATGCATATTGTATGTATACATGATTATAGTGCCATGAAGAAATCAGTGGCAATGAAACGTCTAGATACCCTTCGGAGCTTTACTTAAGTTTGTATGTAGTTGAAGGTTCCCACTTTCCTTTGCTCATCTGTTATTTATTTATACCTCCTTAAAACAGTCTTTGAGATGAACCATCACACAAACATTCTTGCTCTGTTTGGGAATACAAAGACTGATAACTAGTACTACCCACTTCTCTTCCTAAATGTGTTCTCATACATGCTACTTAATTATGCAGTCACTGATTCTTTAACAAGGTGACTAGACAATCTCCTTTTCTTTGTCAGACTGCATGGGCATGATTTATTTCATCCTATCTCTTAAAGCTCACTTATTTCATCCAAAATCACTTAAAACTACTAGAGGTGTGAATACCTGGAATTCTTTCCAGCCAATAGAGGTGGTCTGCTGATGAATGGATCACAGCACATGGACCAGTAATGATTTACTCCTGAGATCTAATGTGGCTAGAATCCTCCATTAATTGTGCTGAGCTTACACTGCTCTTTTGCCTTCTTTACCCCTTCAGTAGACCTCTTCAGTCCTAACCAATTAGACATGTGGTGAGCATGAGCTCAGCAATTAGTCTCCAAACAGATCTAGGATGCCAGCCACTGTCCCTTCCTCACATCTCTAGTATCTTCCAAGGTAACTAGAACTTCTTCTTTTTTTTTTTTTTTTTTTTTTTTTTTTTTTTTTTTTTTTTTTTGGTTTTTCGAGACAGGGTTTCTCTGTGTAGCTTTGCGCCTTTCCTGGAGCTCACTTGGTAGCCCAGGCTGGCCTCGAACTCACAGAGATCCGCCTGGCTCTGCCTCCCGAATGCTGGGATTAAAGGCGTGCGCCACCACCGCCCGGCTATTTTTTTTTTTTTTTTGGTTACTAGAACTTCTTTTTATATTTCCAATCACTTTTCTCCAAACAGTAATTACAACTATCTCCAGAAAAGATTCTAACTTTATAACTTTTGTATCATATAAACCTACTTTAAATAGCTTTAAAAATTAGCCCTTTCATTAGTTAGAATAATTAGACTCTATTAGTTACTTCTCCCATTGCTGTGCCAGAATATCTAACATAAGCAGCTTGAAGATTAAAGTATTTATTTGGTTCATATTTGGCAGGGATAGGGTCCATTATGGTGAAGTTGTGCCTTCACCTGAGGCTCCTAATGGTATCATCTGGGCACCAACAACTTAGGGTATCCCATATACCAATTCTGCCACTGGCAGCACACATACATAGCCTTTCTCTTGGGTCTGATCCTCTCCATGCTTGCAGCTTTCATTTGTGAACATCACCACCATCATGTGGACTCCACTGTCACTTAAGACCATTTTCCACATTACTCTCAGAATTTTGTTCTCCCACCCTCCTATCACAATGGTCCATTAAGCTTTGTTTATGTCATTTTAGGGCTTCTGTTAGACAACAGGGCAAAACCATTCAAATTTTCTCTACAAACCAACTCTAATGACTTAAAAATCAAATGTTAAATTTGCCACAGCAGTGACCCTTGGTACTCGTTTTCTGTATTAATTAGTTTTCTTATTGTTGTGACAAAAATACTCAACAAAAGTGGCTTAAAGCAGGAAGGGTTTATTTTGGGTGACAGTTTGAAGAGATACAGTTCATCATGGTTGACAGGCATAGTGGTGAAACAAGAGGCAGCTTGTCACATGGCATCCTCAGTGAGGAAGCAGAAAGAAGTGAATGCAAGTACTCAGCTACTTGTATTTTTTTCAGTTTTGGGACCCAGTTCATGTGGTGGTACTATCCACATTCAAAATGGGTCTTCCCTTCTCTATTTAGTTCTTGACAGAGAGTCTTATTCTATATCATTTATTATCTATATTGGAGCCCTTTGTATACTTAGTTTTTTATAGATGGAGACACATACATTACTCATATTTATAACTTTGATTAGATGATTTCACTATCTGGAAGGTAAGAAGGATAGTAGATGTTCAAATTGCAAGAAAGTATGAAATTTATAAAATTTGAATGAGAGAAAGTGGAAGAAAGAAAATGTGTCAAAGTATGTTCAGTTGAACAAAGGGATTTTCCTTCAGTTCAGCAGAGAAAAAGATATATGGAATGGGCATTTACAACTAAAGAGTATGAGAAAATGCTTGTGGATATGACATAGTGCAGTTCCCTGAGAAGTGGGATGATCTGAATTATAGAGTATGAGCAGTAGAAAATGCACAAAAGAAGAGACATAATTTATGATAAGGGATGACGAATCTCAACTTCCTGAGTAGAGGCTTTAACTGGAAAATAATGGGAATTTTGAGATGTTCAAGCAAGAAGACAGAAGAATTAGTGATGTTTCAGAAAGCTCTGAGAGAATGTGAAGCAGTATCTGAATTTGTAGCTTGGATTCTAGTCCAGAAGCTGTGACAATTGCCCACAGAAGAGGCATGGCTACCTATAAGGGGATATAGCTAGGGACCAAGGGAAGGAGATTGGTTTTGAGACAGAGAAATAAGCTCAGATTGACTCTCAGCTTTTGGATGTAGACACCAAATTGACATGCATGATATAGTTGTTCTTGGGAAGAAAAGGGTCACAAACCTATTTTCTTTTCTTTCTCTGTTTATGAATTGGTTTGTTTCATCCAACATTCCACATAAAATTTTAAATCAATTCAACAAGCACCTACTGATTATTTCATGTTAGTTGCTGCATTAGGCAGTAAAATGGAGACAGAAGATAGGAAGATAATAGACTATTTTGTCTTTAGACAACTTTCCCCTTGCTTATTTGGCAAGAACTGGGCAACCACAGGACCAAACATTAGTGCTGTACAGATAACAAAACGCATGAAGCATAGACTGATGGCTTTAGGGTCTCATTCTGGAGTCTTACATAACCCTCTCAACATCAAAAATAACTCATTTGTTGTCAACAACGAATACCAATTTTTAGTGTAAAAATGCAGTCATAAAAATACAGGCACGAGAAGTACTGAAAACAGAATTTAATTCATGGGCTTAATGGCATTCTGTGTACATTGTACTAAATATCTTAATGAAACACAGGTTGTTTACTTAGAGTTTAAGATTCCTAAGGCATTGTTATAATTTTAGAGTTGGAAAGGCCCCTTTCTTTGTCTTCCCACAGCCTCCTGTGTATATGAATTCACAACATTTGAACCATAGTAATTTTAATTCTTTGTGTGTTGTCTTTACCATTAAACCATGAGTCTTTGAAGTTAGCCCCTGGGTCTTGTTCATCTCTTTCTTAAATTTTAGCCAGTAAGTGGTAAGGAGTAAGAAGTTCAGTGACTATTTACTAAGCTTAATTCAACCGCCAATAATGTATCATTGTTCTCTCCGGTTTGCACACGGGAAAATTGAGACTTAACAAGAGGAGTCGCTTATGCAAGTTCAAATAAGAAAGTCACAATAGTGTTAGGAATAAATCCTAGTTTATTTTGATTGCTTAACATTTCTGTGGCTGCTTTTCTCCTCCTGCTCAACTTGGTTTACTAATTAGTTTGAACTTGGAAGCATTTATGAGTTCTGGAAATGCAAACCTTCTTTGTTCTGAAAACCAATGACCATGCTGAAGTTGATCCCCTCAAATGCTACGAGTCAGATTGCCTCCAGTACACATATTCATTTATTTCTGAGAACACACACACACACACACACACACACACACACACTCACACAGTACAGCCCCCCCCCCCAAAAAAAAAATACCCCGTATGATCCAAAGCAGAGAAACTAAAATTAGATTTTGGATGAAATCCTTGCATTTATTTTTCTGGATAAACTAGAATGATCAATGGCACAGGATTCCAATGGACTTCAATTCTTCATGCTCCTTCCTTCTTCATGTTCTTCTGTATACAGGGATAGAAAACCCATTGCAGAGGGTAATTTTGAGCATTGATTGAAGGAAGAGAATGATCTTATCACTGAGAATATCTATCACCTTGGGGTAACCAGCTAGGCTTTCTGGGTCACTGTATCTGCATCTGTAAACGGATTAGATTAGATGATTTACAGACCCAGTCCTGTGAAGCTGGAACATTCTATGATTTCCTTCCCCTGGGATCTAGCTGGACTGTGGATGGAGTGTTGCAAGGACTGAAGACGTAAGGAAGAGTGATCCATGCTGACACCGTGCTGGCTTCTGATGCCTTGCAAGAGCTCCCTGTTTGATGTTAGCCTTTTATCAGCCTGTGTTTGTGCTCTATCCAGGGCTTGCCTGGCCATTGCACCAGTCCCCATTCCATTCTCCAGCATTCTGGGAATCAGCCAGTGGATGTGGAGACTCATAGGCAGGATTTCTTCCCAACAACTGCCTAGATGGTGAAACTCACCAAGTCCAGGGAGATTTCCTGTTTTGTTTTCCACAAGCTCAGTTTCCTTTTGATGACAGAAACCACACATGCATTCACATGTGCATGTACACACACACACACACACACACACACACACACACACACGTGGTGGAGGGAGGACACTCACACACACACACACAAAACAGGATGTTCTCTCTCCACGCTGGACTCCAATACAGTCTTACCATCTGTGTCACTTTCCTCCATGGCCCTGGATTTCACTACTGAGGTAATTAAGCTTTTGGCTCTGTCTGGAGATGTTGCAGAATCTTTATTCATGAGCAGTTAGCTGTGCACACTGATTGCACTGAAGAGGAACCTACAAATGAGGGAGAACAGGTCTGACAGTCTGTATAAACTCACACTTTCCTGTCTGGTTCCTGTATTTACAAATGTACCTCCTTTTCTCATTCTATTAGAAGGAACGTTGGCCCCCAACATAGAGATTCTGGGACATGGTAGGAACAATGCTCATACTCTGGAGTCAATTCTGGCCCAAGTACTTTACAGCAAATATTCTTATATTAAAATAAATGTCTGAAGTTTAAATTTAACTAAGCATGTTCTGTTTTAATTTACTGAATCTGGAAGTTAATCCCACGGATCTTCATGTTTGAACCAAAAAGACCTGCCCTTTTGTAAGTGATGGAAGTATAGACTTGCATTTTGCTTGCATCATTTTCTTGCTGTGTGGTCTTGGAAAAATTGCTTCATGCCCAGATTCCTAGTCTTTTTATCTGTAAATATAGGTTGTATTATATAGCTTTCAGAACTGTTATGGAGATGACATTTTTTAAAATACTTTTTTTAGTTTTTTGAAATTACAATATAATTATATCATTTTCTCTTTTTCCTTTCCTCCCTCCATTTCCTCTCATATGCCTCTCCCCTTGCTCTTTCTTTAATTCAGGGTCTTCTTTTCTTTAATTACTGCTTTACACACACACACACACACACGCACACACACACACACACACGCACACACACATACACACACACACACACACACACACACACACACACGCACACACATCTAAATACATCAATACAAACTTTTTGGCCTACATTCTGTTACCTTAGGGCTAACCATTTGGTATTAGATAACCAATTTGAGGAGGTTCTTCCTTGGGGAAGACCATTTCTTCCAGTCTCAGCTTTGCCTACTTGCCAGTAGCTCTTTGTCTAGGCTTGAGAGCCTGTCAGCTTTCTCCTATCCTTGGTAGTAAGTGTAATGGTATCATCTTTGTTCTGGTCTTGTTAGGCAGCCATATTGATGAGACTTCATTGGTATAGCCTCTCTCATGCTTCTAGGAGACACAATCGCATAACAAAGTTCCCATTCCTCTTGCTCTTAAAATCTTTCCACCCACTTTTCTTCATTGATCCCTGAGCCTTAGGGGTAGGAATTGTGTTACAGATGTATCTGTTGGGACTGGGCACCAAATAGCCTTTTGTTCTTATGCATTTTGATTGATTGTGGTTTTCTGTAATAATCTCTGTTTGTTGTAAAAAGAAGTTTCTCTGATGAGAGGTGATAACTACACTTATCTGTGGGTTTAAGGATGAATATGCCTGATGTAGTTATAAATTAGGCTGGTTTAGTAAAATGTTAGTTACAGGTTTTCCTCCAAGCATGACTTCACTAGCCCCAGGTAATTGGCTAGGTTTTGAGTACCAGGCATAGTTTCCCTCTTGTTGAACTGACCTTAAGCTCAATTACAGAGCTGTTAGCAACAAGATGTGCACGCCACTATTGCACTTGTATGGTTATGGTGCCATGCTGGTCACTGACGTGATTCATAGGTGTCATAACTGGGTAGGACTACTGATTGCATTCCTCTTTTGGGAACTTCATTGTGCCTTCTCGTATCATGAGACCTAGTTCTCAAAGGGAAGTCTTTTAGGTCACATCCAGTTTAGGTCCTCTGCATCCTGTGTCCAAATTGTGTGGCATTTTTAGCAGTAGGGACCTCCATTTCACACCTAGGAGACAACTAAGGGCAGCAGCAATAGCCTACAGTGATTGGGGGGTCTCCTGTACAACCCTGACCAACAACTCAAAAGGGGTGTTCTCATGACTCCTTTTTTTTAAATAGTCGATGGCTCTCAGGAGAGCATTGTCAGCACAGATGGGAAAATTCCATTTATATTATATATGTATATGAATACACAGGCTTATGTGTATTAGATGTAATTGTAATTAGATAATGATTCATCATGGCTTTTTCAGACATTCTTACTGTTGTTTTACCTTCCTTTCACTTACTTATTTTTCTCCCTGCCGCCTAATTAGATTCACCCACATATTTTTCCAATTTCCCTGTTCAGTTACTTCTACCCTATTATTTCCATCTATTGCTCCTCCCTCACAATAAACCTATTTTTTCTTTTCTGGTTTTTGTAGTTATTCCAGGTTGTATACTCATATCTGAGAACATGGGGTTAAGATCCTCAGATGAAAGAAAACCTCTGTTGTTTGTCTTTCTGGGTCTGCATTACCTCACTCAATATGATCTTTTCTACTTCTATACATTTACATTCAAATATCATGATCTCATTTTTCTTTACTGCTGAATCATATTCTCTTGCATACATGTACCACATTTTGGTAATCCATCCACCAGTTGAAGGACATTCATTTTGTTTCCGACTCCTAGATAATGTCAATAGAGTGGCAGTGAATATGGCTGAGCAAATAAATATGGTATAAGATGTCAAATCACTGGGCATATGTCAAAGAATGGTATAGCTGGGTCATAAGGCAGATTTAATTTAGTTTTTGAGTGTTTTCCTCGATGATTTCCCGAGTGGCTGGACCAATTTGCAATCCCATCAACAGTGTGATTGAAGGTTCCCTTTCCTTCATCCTCTCCAGTATTTGTTATCAGCTGTTTTATTCATCTTTGTTATTATGACTGGAGTAGGATAAAATCTTCAAATTCTTTTGATTTGTATTTCCCTAATTTCTAGGGATGATGAACACTTTTTTGTCATTGTAAATGTTTTATTGAGTGGATTAGACAATAAACATATTTATGGAAGTTCCCTTAATATTGTATTGTCTCCTTACATTCTTTTTTTTCCGTTGTTTTTTTAAGATTTTTTTCTCATTTTACACACCAATCAGAAATCCCCCTCTTCCTTCCTCTGCCCCCCCAGCCTTCCCCCTCAACTGACCCCCCCATTCTTCCCCACAAGAAGGACTCCCAGGGGGAGGCACATCCAGTAGAAACAAGTCCAAGCCCTTGCCCCTGCCTCAAGGCTGCATGAGGTGTCCTTCTAAAGATATCTAAAGATACTGTTTTTGTTTGAGAATTTCCTGTTTAGATCCAAGCCAATTTTTGAATGGATAATTTGTTTTGTTTGGTTACTTTGTTTTTCAGCACTTTATTGTTGTTGTTTACACATCCTGGATATTAATCCTCTGTCAGATGTATAGGTGATAAATATTCTTTCCCAGTCTGTGGGCTTCACTAAGTTGATTGTTTTTTTAGATGTGCAGAAGATTTTAGTTTATAAGGTCCCACTTGTCAACTGTTGGCCTCAGTTCCTGGATAAATAGATTCCTCCTATTCAGAAAGTTCTTTCCTACATCTGTACCCTGTAGAGTGTTGCCTGTATTTTTTTTTCTAGCAGTTTCAGACTTCACATGTAGGTTTTTGATCTATTTGGAGTTTCTAATGCAAGGCAATAGATGCAGGTCTAATTTCATTCTTTTCCATGTGGACATCCAGTTTCCCCAGCACCATTTATTGAAGATGCTGTCTTTTCTCCAGTATATGTTTCATCATTCTTTGTCAAATTAGATGACTGAAGTTACACATACTCATGTTTGGGTTTTCAATTTTTTGTTTTTATGCAAGTAACATATTGTTTTTATTGCTATGACTCTGTAATATAAATTGAAATATGTAATGGGAGTTTTCCAACATTGCTGTTTTTGCTCAGGATCTTGTGCTTAAAATACTTTGAACTGTGAAGTTGGGCATTAGATTTTATTATAGTTCATGTTTGTGTCTTAGATATACACTTGACTCAGGAGAAATTGGTTAATTCATTCATCTCTAGCAGAAGATATTGGTGAGAACACAAAGGACAATTCATTAGAGGTTTCCTGTTTGTGCCTCTGGGAAAAGTAGGATGGACATTTACACACAACATTCTTGATACAAACCTTCTCCTTCTAGATCAGTGATTCTCAACCTGTGGGGCACAGTCCTTTTGACAAACCTCTCTCTCCAAAAACATTTACATTATGATTCATAACAGTAGCAAAATTACAATTATGGAGCAGCAACGAAAGTAATTTTGTGGTTGGGGGGTCACCACAACAAGAAGAACTGTGTTAAAGTGTTGTAGCATTAGGAAGGTTGAGAACTACTAACTTAGATTTATGTGCCTCTGAGAGGTGAGGATGGAGACCCCATAGTTGCTATATTAAAATATTCTGTTACTGAGTATTTTGAACAATTGCAGAATATAAAAAAGTGACATCATAGTAATCAGGTATACTTGATGATATTTAATATGCAAAGTCCATTTGTAAAACACATAAAAGGCAACATAAAAGGAAAGAAAACACTCATGGCTGGCCCAGCATATACTGGCAAAGGAGCAAAAGATCAACATTTTCTGGAGTCCCTAAGTTTTAAAGAGCTGGATCCCACATCCTCAATCCTCAAAGCTATGGAATGTCAGCACAAAGGAAGTGACTTAACCAGGGCATTTTCTCAAATGAGAAATGTAGAAATAACAATACAAGAAATACTTGAGCCTGTCATCCACTGGGTGCAGGAAACTCCTTTCAAGTTACCCCTTTCCACCTGATATTAATGATCAGTTTTTAAGTGACTGTTCATTTGTTCACTAAATACTAACTGAATCACAATGGGTCCTGTGAGAACACTCCTGGGAAGATAGTCTGTCTTTTGCCCTTGATAGCAATTAGGATTAGAATATGATGGGTAAGACAGATACAGAGATGTGATGATAGAGTGACCTAGTGTCACAGTGTCCAAAAGAGCATGATCGGTCTCAGGTTTAAGGGAAAGTCTTATTTAAGACCAAACACACTGAGTTGGAATTCAATGAAAGTGGAGAATTCCAAGCTTAAAAATGTATATTTTTTAAAAGAAACTGAGAAACATTAGAATTTAATAGACCAGTGACCATCATTTAAAACAAGATTAGCGAAGCAAGACCATCAAACCCAATCTACCCCACTGAATAACACTGCCAATTAAATCCTTTTTTATAACTTAGTATTCACTTAAAGTATTGTTGACATTGTTAGCATAGTACAAAGGCAGTATTAAGTAATTATAACAGAAACCACCTGACCACAATGTTAAAAATGCTTACTTCATGGCCCTATGCAGAGACAGTTTGTTGCCTCCTAATTTAATAGACAGGAATTGACTACTGGGGGCAATTATTAGTGCTTCCATGAAAGTAGATAATAATGTATACTGAAGGTCCTAAGACTTGTGTAAGAGGAGTATAAAGAGGAGGCCATGAACTTAAATAAGGAGTTTAGATTTAATCCTGAAGACTGTGGGAAGCTTCATATTTTTAAGTAGGGCAGTGAGATAATCAGATGTAGTATCTCTAGTAGGACAGGCTCTGGGACCAGGAAGCAGATGAGACTGGGTTTCTTTAAGATAGTATCCATAGATTGGAGCTAGGGATTCAATCCAAGCTCTGTTACTTCCTACCTGTGAACCTTAGTTACTTTCTATGTGCTTCAGTTTTCCATACATAAAATGAGAAATAACAGTAATATTCATCATGTGGGATTATTGTGAAGAGGATCTATGTTAGTAGGTAGAGTGCCAGGGTCAAGAGAAGTTCCCAACATGCTGTTAACATTAGGTCTCAGTGATAATTCTGGAGGCTGGGAAATGAGTATCTCAGGATGGGAGAACCTGGATGATAAGGCCACAAATGTATAAGCAGGAAGGTTGCTACAATTGTGGTGGTGTAACATTGTGACCATCAATACACCTTTATTGCCAGTCCCTATCATCGTCATCCCTTCTGTCATTCTCTCTTTCAGGCTTTCAAGAGTGCACTGATGAGTTCCTACTGGTGTTCTGGGAAAGGAGACGTGATTGATGACTGGTGCAGGTGTGACCTCAGTGCCTTTGATGCCAGTGGGCTTCCCAATTGTAGCCCGCTTCCACAGCCGGTGTAAGTATGTACGGCCCCTCTTCCTTTGCCTACCTCTTTCCATTGGCTCACACTCTTGTATTATCAGACAAAGCTATGATTTTGTTGTGTTCTCAGGGTGCCTACCCAGATCACTAAAATCTCTGGTGCTTCTCTTCTCCTTTGGGAAAGACGAAGTTCTTGGAAACAGAAATTGGTGCATGCACAGTTCCCAGTGTATAGTGTCTTAAAATGATGTCTTGTGATCCATTTCTTCTTCCCGTGCTTACCCTCTAAGCACTGTTCTGCTGGGCAACCAACTTGCTTTGCCACTACCTACTTTGACTACTGCAGCTACTGAGATAAACTATTGAATCTATCTTATTTTATTCAGTTCTCAGGCAATAATTCCAGCCAGCTTCTGTGTGTCAGTCACTGGGTTAGAAAATACCAATGATTAGGATAGAGACAAGCCACACAGATGTAGGAAGCTGGTAATGAGGTAGGAGAGATAGGTTGCTAAAAGTAACTAAGACATGGTTTATTGTTAAATTAAAAACTAAAGAAAAACAAAGTTGGTCATGGGGAGACTCATGGGAATGTTTTAGGTAGAAGCAAAGGTTAATAAAGAAAATATCTTTGAAAGAACCTGAATTACAACAGGAACAGTGAGCTAAGTAACAAGTGCTAAGAATTTTTAGGCAGATGGAACAGCCTACTAGAAGTACCTGACACCAGAAATTTATTTGAGGATGCAAAAAAAGGTCATCTTGTTTGGAGAAGTGTGGTTAAGAAGAGGTGGTGTGAGGAGGAATAGTCAGGAGCCAGTATCAGCAGCCAGAGTCCCATAAAACACCTGTGTAGGAAGAGAGAATCCATAAGATTGTCCTTGTAGAGGCAGTATAGCATAGCAGATATAAAGAAGGAATCTAGACCTAGAGTAGACAAGGTTACCATGATGATCTTGTCTGTGTCTTGTCATACAACTTTGTGCAAACTGTTTCGCTTTGGGAATCTTACTTTCCCTACTTAGTGAAATGAGGGAATGGCAAACCATTGTCTCCAGAGACCAGTCCAGTAACAATGTTCAACAATTCTCTTTCTTCTTGCTTTGCAGAAGTATTTATTCCAACGCCCCTCTCTCTTATTGAGAGTGTATTAAGTACCAATTGGAGAGACTTGAGAATATTAAAAGTTGACTGATGCATTCTGGAACTAAAGGGACTGGCAGGAAGAATGAAAGCATCTGCACTTAGTCCTTGCAGATTTACTTCTGTAAAATGAAACACCATTGAAAATGTTGTCTAAATAAATCAAACACTAACCAGTTTTCATTGAACACATACTGTGAGCATAGACTAATTTATGGAATATTGTATTGCTTTTAAAAGAGGCTTTTTATATCTTTGATTTGTGGATGAAGAAACAGAAGCCTTGAAAACTGAAGTAGTTTATTTAAGGCCATGAAAAGTTGTGGTAGCAGATGGAATCATGATTTGAACCGTGGATGAAGCTTTTGCAAGTGTTTAGGGCCCTGTATTACACAAAATGGCAAATGAGCAATCTTTTTGTCATCTCATCCCCATTAGGTTACGGCTTTCTCCAACAGTGGAGCCTTCCAGCACTGTAGTTTCCCTAGAATGGGTAGATGTTCAGCCAGCCATTGGGACCAAAGTCTCTGACTATATACTGCAGCACAAGAAAGTGGATGAATACACAGACACTGACCTGTACACGGGTAAGTACTTCTCTCTTTGCGGGGTGGGGGAAACCAGATTCTCTAATGTCTTTAGTGTCACCTGTCTTGAGAAGGCACTGAAGAGTTTTGGTGTGATTTTTAGTAAACAACAGCAACAAGTTATAGATGCAAAGAGTTCCTCTGACTTGGACAGTCACTATCTTGTGTGATTTGAAGATTACTCTATGTGAAGGGGACTTGACATTTCTCGATGTGAGAAAGCCTACATATCTTGGGTTTGAAAGCATTTGTACATAACTATACTAACCTGGGACTGAGAATATTCAAGCAATTACCTGTCCTGGTGAGATGTAATGGGGGTAGTCTTTTTGAACTAGTGTTACGGTAAAAGAGAGCTAGAAATGATGCAAGCAAGCAGGAGCTTTCAGGAATGTGGATTTTAAGAGAGCTCCATTTGGCTGTCACTGAGAACATTAACTCTGCATTCTTCTATATTCCTGACATTGCAAAGAAGATTTGAACTCTACTATGAATCTATGCTCTATACTCTGTTGAGACTTCCAGGCAGTCATTATTCTTTTCCAGCCAGAAATTGATTGAGCACTTGTTTTCTGTGCTACACACTAACCTGCCTACACTATTCAGCATCTCCCTGAACTGCTCCAAGTTTAAAGGATTGCTGTACTGTGCTTATCTCACAGATCATGAAACTGAGGCCAACCCAAGGAAATCCATCTTGTGACATCTCCATAAGGCCATAGAACAAAGCCACAATTGAAAGATTATAATCTTAAAAAGTGTAAATTCTTGCTTATTCAGTTACATTAAAAACAAAACATAAGATGAAGGAATGTGTTGCATGAATCCTAAATTGTCTTATAATAAAAACCTGGAGCCAGATATCAGGGTGAAAGCTGAAAGATCAGAGAAGCAGAGCAAGCCACAGCCACCACCTCTTACCTCACCAACTCCTCAGCCTGAAAGAGCCAGAGTTCCTGTCTTTTCCCACCTTATATTCCTTTCTCTGCCCAGCTATATCACTACCTGTCTCAACCTTTCCAGTGCTGGGAATAAAGGTGTGTGATCCCAAGTGCTGGAATTAAAGGTGTGTGTCACCACTGCCTAGCTCTGTTTCTCTTTTAGACTGCATTAATCTTATGTATCCCAGTTTGGCCTTGAACTCACAAAAATCCAGATGGATATCTGCCTCTGCATCCTGAGTGCTAGGATTAAAGGTATGTGCCACCACTGCCTGACCTCTATGGCTAACTCTGTGGCTAGCTCTGTCCTCTGATCTTCAGGCAAGCTTTATTACAAGCAATACTTCACCACAGGAATGATTTAAATTTCTTAAATCAATAAGAATTCTCAACATCTACCATAAAGAATGGCATTCAATATTTGTGGGATGAATAGATAAAAGTAAACACTGAATTGTTTCATTTTTGTTTTGTTCCTTCTCCCTGAGGGCTTTTTTTTTTTTTTTTTTGTCTCCCCAACTTTCCTTTCTGGGCTACTTTTGCTTTGATTTCAAGCAAGGCAGAATGTGATATACATGGTGAGACTTGAGTTATAGATGACAGAAGAAAACTCATTGGCTGGAACTTAATATTTTCATTTTTATAAGTTGTCTACTGGATGTGCTTAGGAACTTTGTATCTGGGTTCCTAATGGAATTTGAGGTGCATGTATCTTTTCATATGCTTTGTTCTTTGCTCCCAAAGTGCTACCAGCTTTTACTTTATGCATGCCAAACTTGGTTGTTCAGACCATTTACGTTTAATGTGAAATGGGTATATACGGCTAGGTTTTAGTTTATCATCTTGTTCATTGTTTTCTTGAATCTTACTGATTATTTTATGTTTTACCTCTTCTTGTCTATCTTCTTATAAATAGTTTTTATGGTCTCAGAGTATCTTCTTTATTGATTTACTAAATGAGACTCTTCCATTGTTTTGGGTCTTATTTTAAGTTATAGCATCTTTCTTTACATCCTTTTTTTTTTTTTTTTGGTTTTTTTGAGACAGGGTTTCTCTGTGTAGCTTTGCCCCTTTCCTGGAACTCACTCTGTAGCCCAGGCTGGCCTCGAACTCGTAGAGATCCGCCTGCCTCTGCCTCCCAAGTACTGGGATTAAAGGCATGTGTCACCACTGCCCAGTGTCTTTACATCTTAGTAACTATTTTATTAGCAGTTTTTGAGAATTTCATACATGTGCACTGTATTTACATCATTTCTAGTTTATACTCCACCCCTTCCAATTTCTGCTGTCATCCCTACTCCCTCTTAACTTTATTACTATGACTTCTTACTCTTTAATTATTATTCTTAATCTCTCTCTCTCTCTCTCTCTCTCTCTCTCTCTCTCTCTCTCTCACACACACACACACACACACACACACACACACACAACCTGCTGATTCCAATTACTATATTTGTATGCATATGCATTTAGGGATTCATACTTGAGATTAGATATCCTATCAGGTAGCTTAGCAGCCTTTAATTGGCTGTAGTTATAGCTGTTGGCTAGGTGGACAGAGATTTCCTCCATCCACATAGGAACATCAAATGGTGTTGCCATTGTTTAGGAGACAATTTTGTTAAGATTTCATGCATGTAGCTCCCTGTCGTTTATAGGAAATCATTATTTTATACTGAGTATCATGGTCCTCTGACTCTTATAATCTTTTCACCTTCTCTTTTATGATGTTCCATGAGCCTTAGGTGTAGGGAGGGTGCTATAGATATATCATTTGGAGCTGAGAACCAATAGTCATTTGTTCTCTGAATTTTTACTACTAATAGATTTCTGTGATGGTCTCCCTCTGCTGGGGAAAAATAAGCTTCTTTGAGACATGCAGACAGTTACATTTAGCTGTGGCTATAAGGAAAAGTCTTTAAAATGCAGAGAATTATACTGGCTTATGAAAATGGCAGTAGTAGGCTTACCTCTAGGGTCCATGACTTCACCCACCATAGGCAGTTGGATAGATTTGCAGTATTTGGTGTGTGTTCCCTCCTATTGAGTGGGCCTTAAGTTCAATTAGGTGACTGTTGGTTATTCCTGAGATAGAGATTGCATTATTGCACTCTTGGATCTATTTTGCTGTACTGATTGGTATGGTTTACAACCTTTACATTTGGGTAGGAGTTTAATTCCTTTTTCCTTTGGAACATTGCCTAACACCTTTGGATACTACAAGAGCTCGTCTTCAGAGAGGAGGCTACCAGGTCAGTTCAAGCTCCACACCCTGTGTCTGAAGTGTGCAATGTTTTCACCAGTAGGGTCATACCATCAAGTTCTGGGGGGCAACCAAGGACACTGGCAATAACCTCTAATGTTTTGGGAGTCCCTTAGACTTCTCTGAGCATCTACACAAAGGCAGGCATGCCTGGTACTGGAATGATGCTAAATAGTCTGTGGCCTTGCGGAAAAGCATTATCATCCAAAGTAGTGTAACTTCTTTTAAATAATTTCATATATTCATAAATACTTGTATATTATATTTATATTTAAGTGGACATGAAATAATTTGTTTCCTTTTGGCTCTTTAAACTCACCTTAGTGTCATTTACCTCGCCTTCTTCCCTTAACCTCAGTCTAGCCCTCCCTGCCACTTACTCAGATAAAGCCCACACCTTGCTTTTCCCATTTTCTCCTTCATAGCACCTGTGCCAGGTTATCCTTTCTCTGAAGTCCCCTCCCACGGTCCCCATTTTACTTTCTTGCTTTCTGTAGTTCCTCCATGTTCTATGCACACATATAAAGATTCCGAATTAGGATCCAGAAATAAGAGAGAACATGCAATGTTTGTCTCTCAAGGCCTGGGTTACCTCTCTTGGAATAATATGGTGTAATTCCATTGTTTTACCTGCAAGTTTCCTGACTTCATTTGTTTTTGTAGCTGAACAATATTGAATTGTGTATATGTAACACATTTTCAATATCTATTCATCTGTTGAAGGAAACAGTGGTTGTTTCCATTTCCTGTCTATTGTCAATGGAGCTGCAATGAAAAGGGCCGAACAAATTATCTGTGGAGTCGGATACTGTTGTCCTTTGGTCACATGCTAAGGAGTTGTAGAGTTTGGTCATGTAGTAAACCCACTTTTAGCTTTGTAAGAATTCTCCACACTGATTTCCAGGTGGCTGCATGGGTTTACAACTCCATGGACTAGTTTGAAATCCCATTGACAGTGAATGAGGGGCTCCCACTCCCCCAAATTCTTTCCAGCATTTGTTGTCAGTTGTTGTCCTAATCCTAGTCATTCTATGATGAAATCTCAAAGTAGCTTTAATATTCATTTCTATAACTGCTGAAGATGTTGAACACTTTTTACCATTTCATACAGTTCACATCATTCAGCTCGGCACCCTTTCTGGTTTAGCTCTAGAATATAATATGGCTGGATATGGACTTCGGTGTTGACCAATTTGTTTTTCCCTAATTTAATGATGCTATCCATTTCTTTTCTTCTTTGCCTTATTCCATGTGAGAACTAAATCGTAACTCTTAGTCTGGTTTCTCTGTATGTGCACACCAATTTTCTCTGGCAGCCACTAAAATTCTCTTTATTACTCATTTTGAACAATTTCAGTATTTCTCCTGTCTGGCATTTATTGACCTTTCCTAGATCTGTGGGTTTATAATTTCATCACTTTGGGGAAACACTTTGGCTATTATTTTGTCAAATAGGTTTCTTCTCTCCTCATTTTTCTTCTTCAGTAACTTCAATTACATGTGTATGTAGCCACTTGAAGGTATTACTCATCAGTGATGTTGGCTTTATTATTTTTTTATTTTTCTTTCCATGCTTCATTTGAATAATTTCTCATATTGCCTCTAGTACCTTCTCTAAAATATAATCTGTTTTTAATTTTATTTAGTGAATTTTTGTCTTAGTTGCCCTTTTATTTCTTGAAAGTTATGTCTGGATATATTCACTATCTTTCTTGTTGGCTTATTTTATTTTGTTGAGACAGACACTCCCTATGAAGTCATACCTGGCCTTGAAACTTTGGTCATTTTGCTCATCCTCCTGAGATGATGTTACAGGCATGCTTTTCCCTGAATGGACTATTGTTTAATGGTTTCACACTTGATTATTTATTTGGGGGTATGTGCATACTACTTGGGAGTATATATATGAAGGTCAGAGGACACTTTGTTGTAGTTAGTTATCTCCTTTTACCATGAGAGTTTTGGGCATCGAACTAAGGTCATCAGGCTTGGTGGAAAGTGCATTTACCCACTGAGCCATATTACCAGAACAATATTTTTCACATGGAATTTAATTTTAAATTTCCTTTTTGCTAATTCTAACATCTGCATCAGTTCTGGGTTGGATTACTGATTCATTTTTGTACTTCATTACAGATTTCATTTTCTCTCTCTCTCTCTCTCTCTCTCTCTCTCTCTCTCTCTCTCTCTCCCTCTGTGTGTGTGTGTGTGTGTGTGTGTGTGTGTGTGTGTATGTTCATGTGCACAGTATTCATGTGATCATAATATGGAGGTCAGAAAACACTTTTGGGAGGCAATTCTTTCCTTCCATTGTGGGTTCTGGGAATAAAAGTCAGATCATTGTATTTGTGTGGCAAGTACTCGTACACTCTGACCCATCATGTTGACCTCATACTTGGTAATTTTTTTTATCAGATGCCAAGCACTGTGATTTTTACCCTATTAGTTACTGGATATGCTCAAATTCCTAATAATAATTTGAATTCTATTTTAGGAGACAGTTAAGCTATTGAGCAGTTTCTCGTGTGTGTGTGTGTGTGTGTGTGTGTGTGTGTGTGTGTGTGTACGCGCGGTTATTCTTGTGGTAAAATCAGAGGCTGACACCATGACATCATCTTTAAATGCTTCTCCACTTTATTTTTGTGACAGTGTCTCTCACTGAACCTGGAACTAAGTATTTCAGGTAGAGGAGCTGACCAACAAGCCATTAGGGACCTTCTTTCTTCACACTGTGGTTACATGGATGTTGATAATCTTAACTGAGGGCATCATGGTTGGACAGCGAGCACCTTTACCATGGATCCAGCTCTCTAGCCCCATGGAGCAGTTTCTTTGGCTCAGCAGGTAAAAGCACTTGCAGCCTCATGACATATGCTCACCTCTTGACTGCCATGTGTTAGTTATTATGCTGCCATGAAAACAATACCCAGAAAAAAGATTGAAAAGAAAAGAAAAAACAGAACTTGAGAGGAAGGAAGATTTATTTTGTCTCACAATTTCGGAGGCTTCAGTTTCATCAGCTGGGTCTATTGCCTTGGGCCTGACTGGAGAGAAGCAGTAGAAGTGTGCATGAGAGGCGTTTGCTTACCTCATGGTATCCAGAAAAGAGAGAGTGGGGAAGAAAGTGTGGGGGAAGTGATGAGGAAATAAGGACAAGAGTTTTCAAGGACACAACTCCTGTGACCTGCCTTCTCTAACCATCCTCACCTAGATTTCACCACCTTCTAATAATTCCTCAGATGATGATATATCAGTGAATTAACATATGTATTAAGGCAGAACTTCCAGGGTCCATTCACCTCTCCATGACTGGATCCAGTAGCTGAGGACCATGTCTTTAGTTCAGCTGTTTTTAACCTGTGGTCATGACCCCTTTGGGGGCTGAATGAGCCATTCACAATGGTTGCCTAAGGCCATTGGAAAACAAAGATCTTTCTATTAAAATCATGACAGTAGAAAAATTACAGTTATTGAGTACCAAAGAAAATAATTTTCTCGTTGTGGGTCACAACATGAGGAGCTATATTAAAGGGTCGCAGCATTAGGAAGGTTAAGAACCATCGCTTTAGTTGGTGACACTTCAAATCTGAACCGTAATACCTCCAAAAAATTAACTTGGTCCAAATTTGAATCCTTAAGCTTAATTGCATGAATTTTACACTGAAGAACATAAATCCAATGAAAGAATAGGAATTTGGAAAAGATGGCTTTGGGCTACAATTTTAGCTTCTTCTCCCTGAGAGATCTAGTATGTGTCAACATGTTTGCTAGGTCTCAGTTTCCTCATCTAGGGAATGGGTAGAGCTATTTTGAGGACCAACTATAGAACAGTTCTTGGGGGCACAGTAGATACTTAAAGATTAGTTTCTTCTTTCTTATTTCCATGACTAGAGCAGGGAGAGAAATCAGGAGGGGGAAGGGAGAGGAAGAGAAATGTGAAGAAAAAAAAAAACAAAGAAAATATAGTTAAGACTTGTTTTGGAAAGAGAATTCAGCATAGTTGGTCAGGTGCTGCCAGAATAGGGAACCCTGGGCACTAGCCTTTGATCTTTGGGTTTTTACAGCATCCAAGTTCAGTGCTGCGATTATTTATTCAGAAGCCTTGTGTGTGCACATGCAGACACAGGAGCATACACAAATCTTTCTCTCTCTTGCTCCTGTGTGCTCATGCAAACACATACTGTTTATGGTTGCCATCTGCGGCACACTCCTGCGAGCTATTGAAATGCTCTCCCTTTCTTCTGTCCCCTACCCCTGCTCCTGCCCCCGCCCCAGGTTTGGTGCCCCCTTTGTTTCCTTCAGACAAGGCATTTCTCTGTGAGGCCCAGGGTTCTGTTAAGAACGCCAAGCATAAGCCTCCTGTTCCAGTTCTTTTGAGCAGAAATGGGGCTTGTTTTGTGGGGTGGCTAAATTCCCCGCACGCTAATCTGTCATCAGTATTAAAAACAGACGTCTGGTTCTCCCATGCGGCCTCATCAGAGCAATTGGCATGAGCTTCAGCCTCTCATGCAGGGTAGACATGTGTGGAGTGGGGGAGTGAGAAGTGGAGCTGAAGCACAAGCCAACTTAATGAGTCCAAGGCCCCTCTTTGACCTACAGACTCAGAGGAGAGGGACTTGGGGGTTGGCGGGGAGAGCATGCACATCAGGAGTTAGTGGTAGACCCACGGCCAGACCTAGGGTTTTGGTTTCTTTCCTTGACCACCTCTACCCAGAGTCCAAGAGCCCATGTTGTATCTGTATAGTTTTCTGTAATTGAGGAAAATCCTGGAGGCAGATGCAAATAAGATATATTTGTATAGCTGGGCGGAGTTGAAACTACCCACCATCTAGTCATTGGTAGTGGTGGTGGTTGTGGGGTTCCTGATCTTTAAGTGGCAGGTCCCATCAGGATTGTTACTTCTTTGTCATGTGTTTATCAGCTGCTGAATTCCCATGAGTTGGGGGTAGAATAACCTTAAGCATGGAGTCCTCCTCAGTATAAGGATTAAGAAAGTGAGACTAGAAGGGAACAGGTTCACCCTCAATTATAGTCTCCCACTTCCCAGTGTGGCAATGTCCCTACCACATATTTTCTTCAGGTATCTGCTGCTCATTCGATGGATTTTTTTATCATAAAAAAATAATAGAGGCTTCTGTCTTTCCCCATTGAATTTCTAGCTTCAGCTCATTTAGCTCAGGGCTAGAAGGCCAGCTGAATATTGGCTCTTGAAGAGGCAGCAGGCCCTTTCTCTCTGCCCCCTCCCCTCCTCAAAAAAGGCTGCAACA
This sequence comes from Peromyscus maniculatus bairdii, assembly GCF_049852395.1. Lineage (NCBI taxonomy): Eukaryota > Metazoa > Chordata > Mammalia > Rodentia > Cricetidae > Peromyscus > Peromyscus maniculatus. Next base: position 87,622,147 of record NC_134853.1, on the reverse strand, counting down.
TCTGGAGCTGGTCAGTGCCTACTTTCTGTCCTGGCATCTGGGAGTCTGATGGGCCTCTCCCGAGCAGATTGGTAGCAGGCATTAGGTTTATCTCTTGCCAGCTCTCAAGTCTTCTGAGTTTCCCTTTCTCCATCCTTTTCTTTCCTTTCTTTGTTTCTCCTTTCTCTTCTTTTTTGTTGTGTGTATCTCTCATGATATCTGCCTCTTCTCTTCAAGTCTCTATGTTTCTTTCTTTCTTTGTTTCTCCAAGTTGGCTCCAATATACATGTTCATCTAGACTCATATTTGGGTCAAGAAGAAGCTTTAAACTGTGAGAAGGCATTCTTTCTACTTTCAGCCCTTCCTACATCTTCACTCCCTCATGCCATTAAGCCTCATCTTCAATTGAGAAGACTCTGTCCTCTACACTTTTCCCCAGTATACACTCACCAACCCATCTTGGATCTTAGAGTAAAGACTTTTTGAAGAGAGAAGAGCATTTAGGAAAATGCTACTCCAGTGGCAGAGTGATGTTGTGTGGCAGATACACTGAAGGTATTTATGGCATTCTCTGGAAACAACCTAGATCTCCTCAAACCATATGGGTTATGCCTCAGCTATTCTTGTTGTTGAGGAATCTAAAGGGGCTATCAGCAGATTGGCATCTGCTTGTCCTGAGCTAGCTTGAGGGAAACAATGTCCCTAGAGTCAGAACTCCACCCCTTCAGCTAAAATGGAACAGGGGTAGGCGTGGTGAGGGTGGCAATTAAAATATGTTCTGCAGGGTGAGGTACAAAATGACATGACTACAAACATCTGGAACTAATATTAGGGCCTCAGTAATGTTTCTGTCACTCCATCTGCTTTTTGAATGAGATATTTCTAAAGCCAAGAGCCTCCCAAAAGAATAGGTATTTATATCTTAGAGAGTATTAATTCTGTCCATTTCCCTATGCTACCAAGTCTACCTTCTTATCACATTTCTTTACAAGTCTCAAAACGCTACTTATTCATCCATTAACATGATAGAACTTTTTCTAGTACAGGTACTCCAATAGAAAAGAACATGGGGGCAATAAAGAATGATTCCTCTCCCCAGTGGGCTTTTTGTCTACTAGGAGAGAGAAATAATTGTGAGAAATGTCTGTAATTACAAGATGGATGATGAGATAACTCATATGGTATAAGATACAGAAAAGGGGTTTCAAACACAATACAGTGGGATTTGTAAAAGGTGCCTAGAGAAAGTGAGACAATTGAGATTCTTGTTCCAATAATTAGTCATCAGGTTCAAGTCACTGTACTCAAGATTTCCAACCCCCATGGGGATCACCCACAGTTTTTTCAGGTCTTCCTTCATGGTGCTATCTCTTGCCATTCTTGTCCTTAATGCCATCTGCCCATTGCACAGAACAAGGGAATCAAACCTATATTTCTCTGTGTCCTCACCAATATCTCTTTCCATAACATGTATGAATAATGCCTGGAGGACAACCACCTTTCATACAAAAGACTTTTTTCAATGCTAAATCCATCTTCTCTTATGTCTTAGATGTTCAGATATCCTCTCAAAGGGAAAGACATGCAGATTCCCAACTCTATCTTTCTGCTTCAACTAAAATTTGTTCTAAAATACTTAAGGTCTTGGTTTGGAACTTTCTTTTCATGTTCATATCATTCTAAGAGATGAATTTATGGTACTTGTAGATGACCTTTTTTAAACAACCAAGTTCTTGACCCATTCTTCTGCAGTGAACTTTCATTTATTCTTTCTCAACCAACCACTCCTAAGCCACACTGAAGTCTCTGTCCCCACAGGATATTGTTCCGTCAAAATCATTAGTTTCCACACCCAACTTTTTGACCGTAGTAATTTTTTAGCTTTTTTTTTTTTTAGATCTTCCACTCCTATCATGCTGCCCTTTGACTCATCAGCACTTGTCATATAATTATTTTGTCCATATATCAGTCCAACTTTTAAAAGTCATTTCCCTAACCATGGTAAGGTCCACGGTTTATGTTTTAACTACTCTTCTCAACAAGCACCTGCTTTCTCTCTTCATTCTATCTTTGACTGCATTATAGGTGTCCTTCCTCCCTGATATTCAAAGAGCTTGAGCAAAGCTCAGAGTCTGGGACTGGGTGCTTATCTATCATTACTCACCAATGTTAGCTGAATGCTCTGTGCTTCTGGTCAGTCTTTCCACATTTCTCCTATGGAATTTCACTTACTTTATTACCCTGAAGTGTATGACAGTCACCTTTCAATCACTCACCTCCATAACAATTTAAATTTATAGGCACTGTGGTGTATGCTCTTCTTTCTCTTTCTTCATGTAATATAGGTGGCACCCTTTCAGTTTAATTATTTTTCTAATAGCTTCCTTATATCTTCTTAGATTCTTAGCTGACATATTTATTTTTCTCCCTATAGCCTACATTTCCTTTCAATTTTTAGCATAATATTTTCACTGGCATGTAAAGGTACTTATAAGCCATTTATATTAAAACAAAGAAAGAATACTCCACATTCCATCAAATAAAATCCATTTCCTCTTCCTCTTAAACTCACACTTAATGACATATTTTGTGGTAACTGACTCTACTGAGCTTCAATTTCTACTAATTTATCAACCCAGTCTATTCTGCCTTCTCTTACCATAAGACTACTGAATCATTTTACTCTGTGAATATTTCTGATCTTCCTGTCATTGAATCCAAAATTTTAGTTTAAGTTTTGTGCATCTTTTCATAATTTCATATATGAATACTATGTTATATATAATTCATACCCCTCCCCCTTCCTATGTCTGAGTTCATTTATGTCAATGTATGTTTCTAGTGTGTACATGTGCTTTAGACTGACCATATGGGACAAGATAACCTTTCAGGGGGTTTCCTCCTTGGAGAAGACTGACTCTTCACTCTCTTTCAGAAGCAATTATTTACCTGTAGTTCTTCACCTAGTGGTGGGACATTGTGAGGTTGCCTTCATCCACATTGGCCAATGACTTTTTAAAAAAATATTTTAATTAAAATATTACATCATTTCCCTTCCTGGTTACAGCCCCTCTCATGAGGCCACCCTGTTCTCTATCTTTCAAACTTAATGCCTCTTTTTCTTTATGTACTATTGCCACATAATATATGTACATGTTATGTATCTTTGTTTTGTTACAAAATACACACACGCACACACACACACATATAAAGAAATTACTTAGTATTAGATAACTAGGGGAATACTAATTCTTCCTCTCTTTGAAATTATTAATTGTGAATGGGTCTTTATCTAGGGGTGTGGCCATGTGAGATTTCTCCCATTCATGCTGGAATGTCAACTGGTACTGAAATTGTCCTGGTCTGTTAAAGTAGCTATATTGTTGAGATTTCATGGGTGTACCTTCCCTGGCATAGCTAGATTTTTAAATTTTTCATAAATTCATCTGATATTTTTTTATATTCTATAAGATTGACTCTCTTCTGAAATATTTTATTACCCTGGTTCTTTGCTAATATGCTACCTTAGTTTTCTACTCCCATCTTTGACTTACCCTCAGTCTTCCTTGATGGATCTTATTATCTTCTATTTAAATCATCAAGATCTTATGGCTTGGTTTTGTAAATTCTTTGCTCCATTTGATTTATCATTTGGATACTTATCCATATCGCTAGCAAAAGTATGTATAGTCATTGCTCTTTGTTTTTGTTTATTGCCATATGCCATATATTTATTGCAAAAAATAATGAATCGCATAACATTTTCATATATGTATACCATGTATTTAGCTCATATTCATCCTTCCATTACTGAATATTTCCCCTTCTTCTAGTCCTGTTTCTCCCTCCCAAATAGTCTTCTTCTGCTTTCAGGTTCCATGTTGTCATCCAGTGTGTGTGTGTGTGTGTGTGTGTGTGTGGTTTATTTTGCTTGACATAATTGATTCTTTCTTTTGGCTGAACAAAACTCCACCATATGATTATTTTTCACATTTTTCATTATCTGTTATTGCCTTATTGTCTGCGCCTTATCCTTGGCCAATATACAGCCGACTTCTACACACATCTGCAATTTATTGTCCCATAAACAATTCAAAATCAAATATCTTAAACTGAACATCTCACCTCCCTGCAAGCTTGCTGCTCTCTGAGTGTATTTACAATGCATTTACTGCCTTAAGAAACTGGTACAGTTGTAAAGCCAGGGTCTAAAACTTCAGAAACTTCTTCCTCTTGCTTATTTATTATTCAGCTCATAATTAAACTATTTTGCTCCAGTCACCATTATATCAGCAATCTATTTCTATCTATCTCTACTGCCTAATCTGGACTATGGGTTATATTTTTATTCACTTTCTAATTAATCTTCAAATTATCCATTTTTTCTCTATTTCAGTTCTTAATTCCAAAGGCACAGTTGTCCTACACGGTATACATGTGATCTTAGCCAGTGCTAAGCACACTTCTTGAAACACCAGGACCTCACTAAATATTAAAATAGGTATGTGATTTACAAATAAGATGCTCCCTTTCTTAAGCCTTTTTAGATATTTCTATTACTTTATAACTGAATGAAAACTTTTTTTACAAGTCCTGAAAGGTCCTAATAATGTCCTTACCTAATTCTCTGCTGTTTCTTCTTGTCACGGCTGATTTTTCCCTCTGATCTCAGCTTCAGTGCCACTTATCTGAATCATTTCATTAAACTTACTCCTTTCTTTGACCTTGTGACCTTTAAGAATTTTTTTCCCCTCTAGGTATAGTAATGTACTTTCCAATACTGAATATATTTTGATTTGGTACAGAAATCAAAGATTAATCTTTGAATTTCTCACTAGACTCCTTTTTATTATTTTATTTCATTTTAATTTTTTATTCATTTAACATACTAACCATAAGATTCCATAGCATACCCAATCAACATATGATTCCCCCTCTCATCCTCCTCCTGATCCCCCCCCCAGCTTTCTCCCCTCCTTACCCCCCCATCACCTCCTCCAAAAGGATAAAGCCTTCCCTGGGGGGATCCAAAGCCTGATAGATTCAGTTGAAGCAGGACCAAGCCCGGCCTCAAGGATGAACAAGGTGTCCTACCATAGGTAATGGGGTTCAGAAAGCCAGCTCTTGCACCAGGCATAAATCCTGATCCCATTTCCAGGGGTTCCTCAACCAGACCAAGCTACACAACTGTCTCCCATATGCAGAGGGCCTAGTCTGGTCCCATGCAGGTTCCACAGCTGTACGTCTAAAGTTCATGAGTTCATAGGGACTTGGTTCAGTTGTCTCTGTAGATTTCCCCATCATGATCTTGACCTCCCCCAACTTTGCTCATATAATCCTTCTTCCCTCTCTTTGACTGGATTCTTGGAGCATGGCCTGGTGCTCGGTTGTGTATCTCTACATCTGCTTCCATCAGCTACTGGATGAAGGCTCTATGATGACAGTCAGGATATTCACCAATGTACTTCCTAGCATAGGCCAGTTCAGGCACTCTCTCCATTATTGCTAGTAGTCTAATTTGAGATCATTCTTATGGATTCCTGGGAATTTCCCTAGCACCAGGTTTCTGCCTTACCCCATAATCTCTTCCTTTATCAAGATATCACTTTCATTGCTCTGCCACTTCGTCCTTCCACCTAGATCGATGATCCTATTCACTCATATTCTCATTCTCCATCCCCTCCCCTCTATTGCCCCCCATCCCCAGTTTACTTATAGAGATATCCTCTGTTTGCCCTTCCCAAGGCGATCCATGCATCCCTCTTAGGGTCCTCCTTGTTTTCTAGCTTCTCTGGAACTGTGGGTTGTAGTCTGATTATCCATTATTTTACATCTGGTATCCACTTATAGGTGAGTACATACCATGTTTATCTTTCTGAGTCCGGGTTACCTTACTGGGGATGATATTTTCTAGTTCCATCCATTTACTTGCAGATTTCATGATGTCATTGTTTTTTCACAGCTGAGTAATACTCCATTCTGTATATGTATCACATTTTCTTTATCCATTCTTTGGTTGAGGTGCATCTAGTTTGTTTCCAGGTTCTGGCTATTACAAATAATGAGGCTATGAATGAAGTTGAGCAAGTGTCCTTGTGGTATGATTGAGCAACCTGTGGGTGTATTCCCAATAGTGGTATCATTGGATCTTGAGGCAGATTGATTCCCAATTTTCTGAGAAGTTGTCACACTGATTTGCAGAGTGGTTATAGAAGTTTGCACTCCCATCAACAGTGGAGGAGTGTTCCCCTTGCTCCACATCCTCTCCAACATAAGCTGCCATCAGTGTTCTTGATCTTAGTCATTCTGACAGGTGTAAGATGGTCTCTCAGAGTCATTTTGATTTGCATTTCTTTGCTGCCTAAGAATGTTGAGCAACTCCTTAAAAATCTTTGAGCCATTTGAAATTGTTCTTTTGAAAATTCTCTGTTTAGATCTGTAACTCATTTTTTAATTGGATTGTTTGGTATTTTGCTGTCTAGTTTCTTGAGTTCTTTATGTATTTTGGAGATCAGCCCTCTGTCATATGTGGGGTTGGTGAAGATCTTAGAAGAGAAATTATGAAGTAGCCTAGAATGCATTTGCACAGGAGACTACTCCCTAAATATAACACTAGTAGCACAGACACTGAAAGCAACAGTTAATAAATGGAACCTCCTAAAAGTGAGAAGCTTCTATAAGGCAAAGGACACAGTAAATAAGACAAAACGACAGCCTCACTGGACTCTTAACATCCCTACTGTTAATTATTTTCACCCCTCTATCTCCTGTTCTTCATACGATATCTGACCTATGTTAAAAATTGAAAAAGGCCTAAGGAACTAATGAGATAAAGTAAAGGCTAAGTGGTGAATAATGGTGCCTGGATTATACATTTTTAAGTGGTGGAATTATTAGAGAAGTAAATATCAGATTATGGAGAGCTAAGGTGTAGTAAAGTATAGAAACTTTAGTACTGTAGCTCTTCTATGAAGGATAGATTGAAACCCTTAAATCCATGATCTCATTTAATCCATAAATTAATCTTTCCAAGTGGTTGCAAAATATTCCCTTTCACAAATAAGAGAATTGAAGATTGGGCTTGTGAAGGTTAAACTTCTAATAAAAATGTAGGACTAAGAATTTGTTTTATGTTTCCTGATTATTTAACCTACATTTATCTCCATCACTCATTACTGGCATGATGTTAGCCAGAATTCAGAAGCCCCTAGTTCTTGGGAGCAGGAACATTTGAGTGGTTTTTAAAGAACTGAATCACTCTGAGAAATCATTCTGTGTATCATCAAAGCATGGATGAGTTCATCCTGACTCTAGATGAGGGTTCAGGCTTTTTTCTTTCTTTCTTTCTTTCTTTCTTTTTGGTTTGGTTGGTTGTTTTATGATGCCTTTACTTGAATCATGATGTTGTGCCTCCCAAGAAAGGGACTGAGGGCATCTCTGGAGCCTCATTAACTGGGTATTCCTAATTTCTGGACCATCAACATCACTGGAGGAAGCTGAGTTCTAAAGAGAATTACTTCCGGGTTAGACTATACTATTTCTAAAATCAAACACAAATGGAAGCCATATATTCTATGAGACACAAAAATTGATCCCTTTATTAAGTATTGCAAGTGATATTTTCTTCATATTTGGGAAAAGAGAGCAATATAAAACAATTCATTTACTTACTTGAGTTGGCTTTCAGGAAGCCAGTGACTAACTTAGCATGTGAGGGTGGTAAACGCATTATCTGCCTCCTGTCCTCAGACACACCAAGCTTGTTACATCACATCTACTTCTCTATGTTTAGACTTCTCTAGCTTTCTTTGGGTATTTACCCAGAAGCTGTGTAGCTGGGTCATATGGTAGTTCTACTTTTAGTTTTCAGAGAAGCCTCTATACTGATTTCTACAGTGGCTTCACCAGTTTACACTCCCACCTGTGGTTAATAAGGGTTTCTTTTTTCTCACACTGTTGCCAGAAAAGGGACCATGGGAGGGGGAGAAGCGATCTTAAAAGGGAAGGTGACTAATAGAAGGCATGTGACATGGAAGTAGGAGGACTGTTGGGTGAGAAGGGGACCAACGGGAGGATGGGGACAGTGATGGAGAGGAGTAGGGGAGGGAGACAAAGAAGAGCAGAGTATGTGTGGAAATTCCATAATGAAACCTATTGCTTTGTATGCTAATTAAAATAATTAAAAAAGAATTCTGCACCTCCCCCACCCCATTTGCTTGTCCTGTTGATTTTCATTGATTGTGAACTGATCCCACTCTCGTCCTCACAGAAAGTCTTTCTGGGCCACCTGGATATAAGGGTACTTCTCTATGTTTTATGTCACAGTCCCCTTTATTATTGCTAGTATGTCACCTAGATTTTAATTTATTTATTTATCTGCTTATTTTACATTTTATTTTCTTTTTGAAGTAACTTTATTGAGAGTATAATTGACATACATAAAATTGCATTTAATACACATGTTGTTATTGAATGTGTGCACATACATGGGATGGCACCACCACAAATATGACTACATACCCATCTCCACACAGGTTTCCTTTTGTTCATTTGTGTGGCCATGAGTGTGTAGGTGTAAGAACAATTATCATGCCATCCGTCCTTGTAACACATTTTAAAGCATGCAATACCAGAATGCTAGCTGTAGGTGCTATGTTTGGTAGCAGATCTCTGAAACCATCTCATCATGCAGAACAGAAAGTTTATATCCCATTGAAAAACAATTCTTCATTTCTGCATCACCCCAGCTGGTGGAAAGTACCATCCTATTCTGTGTCTCTTTGAGTTTTGCTATTTTAGATACTTTATGTAATTGGAATTATGTAGCTTTTATTCTTCTGTGGCTGGCTTCTTTCATGTACTTCAGGCTCATCCATCTTCCTGCAACTGACAAAGTTCTTCTTTTTTAAGGCCAAACATATTTCATTGTATCTTTATATCACCTTCCACGTATACAGTTGTCTCTGTGTAGGGGTCTGTGCACATGAGTACAGATGCACACAGAGGCCAAAAAAAGTCACTGAATACTCGAGAGCTGGAGTTACAGGCTGTTGTGAGCTGACCGACATGGTTTTGGGAATTGAATTTGGCTGCGCTGAAAGAACATATACTCCTTAATCACTGAGACAGCTTACCATATCCCCTTTTCTTCCCTTTATTTAAAAAAAATATGTTTTGAAACAGTCTTACAAAATAACCTAGACATGACCCCCAAATCATGATCCTCCTGCCTCAGCTTTCTGAGCATCAGGGTTATCTATTTATTAGATGCTTTCATGCTGCAGAGCTTGTGATGGGATAGAAGGTGTGTGCTCTCAGGATACCTAACTATATCACATTTTAAAAATCATTTTCCATTAGTGGAAAGTTGTGTTTTTCCCTATCTTGGTTTTTGAGAATAATATTGATTATGAGAATATACCTCTGTATTTTTAATAGGTGATGGCTATTCTTGGCTGCCAACCTGACTATGTATAATTAACTAAAACTCCAGGGTACAGTTGTGAATGGTTTTTCTCTTAAATCATTTGAAGTATAAAGACCCATTCTAATAATAACAACAATGTTGCAACCAAGAACAGAACATAAAGGTTCCCTTACTCTTGACTCTGTCCTCAGTGTGAATGAGGATCTTGCCTGTCTTGTTGCACTCTGCTTTCCTAGTATCAGAATGTGAATTACAGAATTTTCAGAAGTCATGAATGCAGGTAGTAACACCACCAGCTAAGGAGCAGAATGGCATCTAATATGAGTGAAGCACAGCACTAGGAGCAATACTTAGTAAGCAACTACTCCATCCCAGGAATTCTATAGGCATGGTGAGAAATGTGGAGCTTCTAGAGGGAAAGAGGAGTCAAGTAACTGAGCCATTATTAACTACATGCTGTTATGCAGCCATCAGAATTATTTAGAAAAAATAGTTACAAGTGTCATCTCACAGATGAGAAGTTCAGAAGGGTGCAGGACTTGTTTAAGGGCATATAGATGCTAAATAATAGAGTTAGGGGTTGAAACCTTAACCTTCTCATTCAAAGCACATGCTCTTCATCCTTTCTCTTGATACCTTCCATGGAATTTTTGTAAGTAGAAAGATTGTGTTTTGTGTAGTGATATTTTAATTATACTGAAATGTGATTTTATTTGTATGTTAATAAATAAAGTTTGTCTGGAGATCACAGGTCATTTAGCGAGAGAGCCAGGAACAGAATTCAGGTGGTGGTAGCCCACGTGCTTAATCCGATCACATGGCAGGCAGTGTCTCTGTGTGGTCAAGGACACAGCCAAGCATGGTGACCCTTGAGTCTTTAATCCCAGTACCAACCATAGAGACCAAGAGGTCTGTATAGACAGGCAGTGATGAGGAAGTCATGTGGCTGGGCTTAGAGCCAATGAGAAGGCAGAACAGGAAAGCAATAAAACTGAAGACACACCGGAAGAAGGTCTATCTCAGGGGAAGGATGACAGTGACTGGTAAGCTAAAGGGAGTCGTGGCTCTTGCTCTGATCTCTTAGGCTTTAACTCTGTATTTGGCTCTGTATTTCTTATTTAATAAGACCATTTAGAATTTTGTCTACAGTTTTGAATTAAAGGAAGGAGAGAAGGATGTAGGAAAATATAGAACATTTTGGTTGTATATTTGGTTGGAATGATGCAAGGAATGGTGGCCCTGGGAGCTGCTTTCATATGAGCTCTGAGCCACTTTGGTCAAATTTGGGCCAGGGTATGTAGTTCACTATATTTCATGCATTGGGTACAAATGTTCTATCATGGAGCACATGATAAATCTTTCCTTAGGAAGATCAGATGTGGTTGTCCTAGAGCACTATACTTCTTGGGAGATTTCTGGTCCCATAGAATATAGAGCAAGGGATGATAAAAAAAAATATATCCAAGGAGTACAGTCAATTAAGTGAACCTACAGTGACAGATCAAAATCAAATGTCAGCAGGGTGTACACTGCTAACATTTCTCACCTAAGACTTGCTTCATAGATGGTTGTCTTAATTATGTCCTTTCTACACTAGATTAAATGACATTAATAGGCCTTATTGTCAAGTTTATTTCTAGTTGATAAGTGGCTATTGATAATTGGTCCTTGGTACTAGACCAGAGATAGACATAAATGTAATTTAAAGGAGAAGACACATATTCATTTTTTTTGTGTGCTTCCACTTTGATAACCCTTTAGACAGAGTCTAAGCAAGGATGGCACAGATAGTTTATTTGTTAGATATACATAAAGGGTAGCTGTGATGAATCACAGTGGGATTGAGAAATAGACCAATACAGTTTCTGAGAAACTTAATCTCTTATTACCTAAAGAATGTAGAGGCCCTGGGTGTGGGCTATACCCCACTAGCCCTATCATTTGAAAATTTAGTTTTCTTTTACTTCTAGGCTGTGCTGGTCTACATGCACTGAGGGAGCTCCCAAGGCTTCAGAGAAAGCCTTCAGGCAGAAAGCACAAAGACTTAACTAGTAATATACCCGAGGCAGAGGGTATCAGAGCATCACAAAATGATTCTGGATGCATACCAAAAGCACTGCAACTGGGGCTGAAATCAGAGTATTCTGAAATTGGAATACTCATTCAGAAAATGTTGATAGCATGTAACTGCATTTCAGACACATTGCTGTGCTCTCAGAAAAGCAATGCAGGATGTAATATATATCATTTCTTTCCTCTTGGAACACTGGAATGGAAGAGAAAGATATAAAAAAAAACAGGGCAACTCTATGACAGTATGATAAAAATGAAAGTAGGTTTAAATAGTACAAAGAGTTACAATGGAAGAAATGTCACTTTGGTTGAGATCCTGGCAGTCAGGGACACCTTTATGGAGAAATAATCTTTGAGCTCAATCTCGAAAGATTTCAATAATGGGGTGGGGGAATTCAGTTAAAGGGAAGGACATGGGGCAGAATGGAAGGTACCTAGAGGAGCACGGTGTGGAGAAATTGGGGTTTGTGGTCAAGTAAAAGACATAAAGGCTGGGTTAAGATATATGGACTCTCTTCTTTGGGCAGAATAGGGTGATGGGAGGTTCTTAGGGCTTTAAGTTGTGATGAGAACACAGTTTCTCACTCTTAGTCAAGAATGGCTAGAGGCAGGTGAAAATCATGGGTGGTTGTAGGATGGAGTATGCCCTGCCAGCCTTGGCTTACTTAGGCCATTGGCAAAAGAATAGAGGATCTAATTTGGACATGTAGAATCAACGTAAAGCTAGAAAGCGGGTTGCACCCTCCAGACATTCTCTGTTTTCAACACTTGATTAGAGAATGGCATATTATTCTACTCTACCATTTAGGATAGGTTAATATTTTTTATTAATGTGTGGCCTGGTGAGTTCCCTTAGCCTTCATCTATCAACCTCTGCATTGTGCCTTCAACAGCAGCCCACACCCAGTGCCTCAGAAGCCCATACATCATGCCTTGAGGCAGAGAAGCAGATTCCCTTTTATCTTCCTTGCAAAAGCACAGATGTTCAGAATGTCAGTAAATGCACCCAGACTTCTCTGGGATTCAGGCACAGCATCTCCCTGGATGACCTCCTTGGAATCTTCATTCCCATTGCATTCCAGACAGATAAACTCTCCTTTTGTTCCTTCACTCAGAACTGCCTCCACCCCACTCTTTCAACCCATGTGTCATGGACAGCACATTTGTGTAGCCATTTCTGCTTTCTCCAGCTGTTGAGGCCATTTGTGAGGCAGATATTGTATTAATCATCATCTGAAAATGTGTATGCCATGACATTCTGAGATGCACGGCTCATTTTTAGACTTCAACCACATCTCCCCTTCATCATCTAATTAGCAAGGCAGCATCATGAAGAGCAAAGGACCATGAGCTGAGTATTGCACAAGACCTGGTTATGATACTGAATCCTTGTGTGGTCTTGGTATTTCTATCTATGTATTTGGTTCACTTTGTCTGTGAACTGAGGTGGTTGAATCAATCAACTCTGAGGCTTTTATATTTTTAAAGTTTAATGATCCAAAGTTTCTAGGGTTATTAAACACTTAAACATTACCTCTGTTTCTTACATACATTCATGACAATATGCCTTCACTTACTTTTTGAAGTTTTGGTAGAAATATAATACTCATATAGAAAATTGCATTAATCATGAATGTAAACTTTGTACATTTTTTTGAAGTGAATATAGTCATGTGCCTATATCCAGGTAAAGAAAGAAAACATTATGAACCACACAAAGCCTCTCCACCACGGCCCCTTTCTTAAGGGTAAACACTGTCTTGACTTTTAACATTAGACATAGGTTAATTTTGTCTTTTTTAAAACTTTAGACTTTTAGCAAAAAAAGTGTATTATGTATTCAATTTTATTTGATTTCTTTTGTTCACTGTGCTATGAGATTCACCCGTATTGCTAAAGTTGTCATTTATTTATCTTTACTTATTACCCTCTTATCACTCCTACTTTTTCCTTTTCTTTCTTTCTCTTGTTCTCAGGTAAAGCTTTTATTAAAAAAAAAAATCTAGTACCTATCTTAACTATAAGGATTGATAGCCTGTAACAGAACCTTTTCTCATTAAAAATCTCTTGGAAATGGCTTCTCTTAGTTATATAAAACCAAACCAACAAAAAATTAAACCAGTAGATTTTAGTGGGAATGGTAGGGCAAGAAAGAAAGTTGTCCCTTCATGGTATGTTTAACTCGAAAGCCACTGGAGAATAGTTCGTAAAATTCTATCCAGAATTCTGGAGCTGCTAGGGATGGGAAGACAGACAATCCTTACCTCTTTCTTTTGTGAATTTTAGAACTTTTCAGGTTGCTTGAGTTTATCCCAACATCTACGGATCTTCAAAGCAGAAAACAAGAACATTTGATTCAAGACCATACTTTGTATACATACCTTGGCACATGACCCAACAATGAAGTGAAGAACATAAACTAATGAGTTGGACACTTAAGCTTGGCCTTGAGGCTGTGGGATTACTGGGGTCTGTATACTGATTCTTTCTAATGCCTCTCTCTGTACTATAGCAGCCCAGGGCAATATGGACACTTGTTTTCAACTGTCACATCATGTGATAGTGTAGGGATTACTGCCAAAGACCTTCCAGAAACATAGGTGCAGTGTGCTTTCGTTACTCCCCATAGAACCTGTGGAACTCATATTCTGTAAGGAGAGCAACGACCTCTGAGGAATACAGGCACTTCTCATTTCTGTGCATATGTGAGACTAAGAGAGCAATTAATCTAAGTTTTAAAAGAATTGTTTGTACTTCAAGTGGATCAAGTTGTTACCATTCATTTATTCAGAATTTATTCATTGTGTTTCATTTAATCATATAGTCAACTATTTAGACACTTTTAGAAGTAGCACATCTTCAACTAGAATGTGCTCTTCCCTTCAATATTCTATACTCCATTTATTTGTCTTAAGTACCCAGAGGCTCCATGGGTTTGATTGGTGATGACTTCACTTGGGAGAGTTGTCCTCATAGGACATTGTATGTACTAAATAGACACTTGCTCATTATTGAGATCATTTTTACAAGTGTAAAAGTGCATGGCCTTCTCTTTTATTTACTTCCCAAGTCATTCTCTGGAATTAAGTTTTCTTTTTTTAAAGTGAAAACAGTGTAAGTTCTTTTATAAGTCGGTGTCTGCACTGCCTCTGGGGCTGTATCCATCTGGATGGCCTTGGTTAACACCTGCAGCCATGGTGCCAGCCAGGCCTAGGCTACTGCTAAGGACCATGTATGGGTCCATGGTCTTACTGCTGCTGAGGTCTATGTTGTTGTCCATATCCCATGGTGCCACCAAAGGCCACATGAAGCCTGAAGTCTAGGCCACAGCCTGACATAAGTGGCCAGAGCTACCACTTGGAGTTAGGGTGTCCACCAGGCAGAGATGCTGCCTGAGACCATGTCTGGGTCTGTGGGCCAGCTGCAGCTGGAGTCTGTGTTGAAGTCTGTGGCCCAGGTTGCCACTAGGGCCCATAGAGAGGCCCAGGATCTGGGCTAGACCCTGTGGCTTGGTTGGAGTCTGGGGGCCATACCACAGCAGGGGCCATGCAGATACGGGTGGACTGTGCTACCAGTGTCTTAGGCTGACCAGCTTGGCTACCACCCGGTCCCACAGCTAGACCTTTCATTGGTCCAGCCTAGCATCTACCCCATGTAGGACCTGATGAATATCGTGAAGGGGTTGGTCCTATGGAACAATACCCAAAAGATCTCCAAGACTCAGGGAGGCCCCAGGATATCCCAGAGGAGTTCTAGTGAGGATCCAATAAGGATGATATACCAGGAACCAGAGGCCTGGAACCAGACCAGTGACTCATTGCAATGAACATTTGCCAGTAAAGCTGATGAGACAAAGGGGTATATGATGTTGCACACTGAAGCCTCCGATGCCACCAGGACAAATGAAGAGGTGGTGGAGAGGCAGGAAAGAAGGAGAAGGAAAGAGATTTTTGTTGTTGTTATGGTTTTTGGTTTGGTTTGGCTTTTGTTTTGTTTGTTTGTTTTTGCTTTGTTTGCTTGCTTGCTTGCTTACTCTGTTTTGTTTTCCTTGGTGGGTGGGTGCAGCAGGGATGAGGGGAGGATATGGGGGGACTGGGAAGTGAGCCTAATTGGAATGCATGATATGAAACTCCCAAAGAGTCAATAAAGAAGTTAAATAAAAAAAATAAAATAAATCTGTGTCTGTTAGGTCTCTGAGGAATCGTTATCTTCTCCTTTACTTATCTTGCCTATGACTCTATGACATGAGTCAGCCACTCATAAAAGTGAATAACCCAGACATTTTTTGAAAACATGGAGATGGGAATCCAACACTTGAGATTTGTACACTGCACTGATGTTCTTCCATTAAAAAAATGAGCATAGATAGGTGTCTGGGAAGAAAGCCACCATGTATTGAGCTTTCTGGCATAATTATATTCAGCAGCCATAGGAAGTCCTGTCCATTTTACTGAAGCAGACACTGTTGTTCTGGGAGATTAGCACATCAAAGGTCAAGTGGTATGCAGGCCTAACCTATCATATTGTCAAAAGCTACTGCAATTTTAACCATATCTGCATTTATGTTAAAAAAATATTTGAGTTCTTCATATATGAGTATTAGATCTGTATCATTCTCATACCTCTCCTATAAATCCACCCTGTCCCACTTCGAGAAGTTTTTCCCAGTTCCTACCTCAGGACCTGTTAAGACTCCAGGCGCAGAGATGTCTTTCATCCTGAATTTCTGATACAATTATCACTTCTCTGACTGTACTTTTTGGAAAAATGGTCCTTTTGTCTCCAAGACTATCAAGTTGTACTTGTCATTTAATTAATTTATCAGTTTGTTAATTATTTTGGTAGTGGTGGTTGAACTCATGTCTTCATTCATGGTATGCCTGTCCTTTACCCCTGAGTTACATACCGAGCCCTGCTCTATATTATATGTCTTTAACTAACGGCTAAAGCGGTTACAGGCAAACAAAAGCTAGCCTTTGAATAGGTGACAATCTGGGAAGACTTTTCTTTGGGCTTTAATATTAATATGGGCATAAAATTAAATATCAAGCAGAACTGTACTTTCCCATTGGGTGTGAAGAGAGGTTTTCAGTAAGAAGTTTTCAGTTTTTATTTGGGATCCCAAAACGCAGAGAGTATATATTCTTGGCATGGTTCATGACCAGTGTCTCATTGTTCAGTTGACCTGGACTTCTGTGTAGATGATGATGATGACCTTTTTACAGGGTAGAAATGAATAGAATCTTTGAATTCTTGTTCACAAGTTCACCACTGGAAGACCAGAAAAATAAAAGAAAGATTTTTGTTATAGAAATAAGCATCTCAGGCAAGAGAAATGGCTCAGAAGAAAGGCACTTTCTACCAAGACTGCTAACCTGAGTTTGGTCAGTGGAGCATGCATGATGGAAGGAGAGAACAGCTACCATATGACTTCTGTGTGCATACTAAGGCACACACACACACACACACACACACACACACACACACACACACACACACACACACAAAGAGAGAGAGAGAGTGGAGAGTAAAAATGAGCCTCTCTTGCCTCTCAGAGTATCTTAAACTGTAAAGATGCTCATTGTACCTTGTCTCATCAAATGCAAGAGTCTTAGAATGTGAGGTATCCTTGGACTCAGCTTCTAGACCTATGGATAATCAGAAAGGGGACATGAATTATCCAAAGACATATGGCTAATAAGAGGCACAGCTGTTACCAACACTGCTCTTATTGCAGCTAGCCACTGTGCAGGAATTTTAGGTAATCAGTCCATTATTTCAGCTAGTCCTAGAAACTTGTATTGTCATCCCTAGCATATAAATGAGGAAACTTAAATTGGGGGTTAAGGGGCTAATGAATATGCGAGGCCAAAATTATTTGTATGGCTCAGTTACCAGGCGAAGTGACCCCAGGATATCTAACCCTGAGTCTATACCAAGGCCCCTGATAGTAAAGTTTCACATGGAACTAGGAGCTTCCTTGACAGCTTGGTGTTCTGAAGTAGTGTTTGTTTTCTATTCCACATGGCCCATTACAGAGAGCAGCTTCCTCCAGCTGTTAGTCGGTGGCCTCTGGTAGACATCCAGTTGCTGATGAGTTTGAAGAGTCTCTCACTTGAGAGCACAGCTTCTTCTGAAACTCAACATGTCTATCAAGATTTTATTCATAAAGGTTGCATTCTTGAATAATTATCCAAAGGCCCAAGAGCTTCTTGGAGTAATCACTACCATTTACTTCATACATCTGTGTACCAGACACTGGGCAAATGGTACTGCATATGCTTTCTCAAATCTGTAAGGTGATTTTTGTGAACTAAATGTTTTTAAGTTCACCAGATTCAAGAAAAAAAACAAAAAACAAAAAACAAAACACTGGTGCTGTTGGGAGAAATCATTCACCTAAGATATAGTGGATCTTGAGGCTATTTCTATCAGAACCCCTGACTTTCCAGTTTTCTGATATTCTCTAGCTGGGCCAGGGACCAGAGGTGTTGGAAGAGACTTTGCATGTCACTGTAGCTAGGCTCCTTTCAGCTCCTGCTTTAAGAAGGTGGAGATGACAGCCCCAAGGAGGTAAGAGACTTGTTTATGAGGAAGGAGTTTTCCCACACCCGGAATCAGCCTAATTTCCAAGGCTGGCATTTCTCTCTTGAGTTTTCAGGACTGTAGTTTAACGTTCATCATTGATACCAGGCCTCTTAAAGTCATGGCCTTGCCTCCAGCATTTTTTTTTCTTGGGCCCTGGAACACTGAGATCCAGCATACACACCCCTCAAATTCCCTGGAAAATCTCCTGTAAAGAGTGATCCACCCATTCTTGCCTAGCTTCTTTGCTTCTTTCTGAGTGAGATATAATCCTAGTGACTGAATTACGTCACATTTCACTCTGGAGAGGATCAGGTTTTACCTCCTCTTAATTGAGTGACTGAGTCTCTTTGAGCTCACAGATTTAATCTTGAGATTCGGGTGGTTTAGATTTGGCTATTGAGACATAATAGGAAGTGATATTTTGGAAAGTTTGGGTTAGAGAGAGTGGTGAGGGTTTCTCTCAGTCAGAGGCCTTGTTTGGGGGCAGTTAAGGGTTCCTCCCATTAAGATGGAACCTTCTGATTGGGAAAGTCCTACTTTTGAGTCTCTCTGGGGTAAATTCACCACAAGAAAAGGTTGTGTGTGCCTTAAATTATATTCTTTCTTTGTCTTTTAACATTTGCTGTGTGTGTGTGTGTGTGTGTGTGTGTGTGTGTGTGTGTGTGTGTGTGTGTTGTGTATGTATGTAGGCATGTGAGTGCCACAGTGTATGTGTGGAGGTCAAAGGACAACTTCAGAAGTCAGATTTCTCCTATATATGTGTCCTGGAGATTGAACTCAGTTTATCAGTCTTAGAACTAGGCATTTGTCCATGGCTCTCCAGCCCTGCTCTATCTTTTTTTGAGGACCTATAGGGTTCTTTAAGACTCAGGGATTGTGATTTGGGTATGGAATAGCAGACTAGATAAGATACCAGGTTCTTTATTGTGACTTTAATTAGATAAGTTTCTAATTGGTGTTTGGAAAGTCCTCTCATATTCTGTTCTTTCATCTTAAACAAAGAAAGGAAGAGGTTGAGACAATCAAGGTAGGAATATGTCTACCATGGTCTCATTTTGAATTAGGTTTTCTGTAGTTAAGAATTATTTGATCCAAATAATTAGTCTACCAAATGTCTATAGTTTGCTAAATAAAATAGTGCTGGAATTGCATTGTTGAATAATATTAAGCAAAATTGTGTTCCTTTGAAATTTGGAGATAAATGAGGGACATGGACAACAAATAGTTACTGTGAAGCTCGGTGACTCCTATAGAGGAAGCATGGTACTTCATGGTAATATGGAATATATTTTAACATATTGATAGAAATCTATTTTGAAATATAATAATCATTTTAATTATTTAAAAATAACCAAATCAGATGTGTTCCCTTTTCACAGTGAGATATTTCTGCTTGATTAAGAGGATACAACATTGTTGGGTGACTATGTCATGCGTCCAAAGAAAACTATGTCACTGTATGTATGTATATATATATATATATATATATATATATATATATATATATATATCCTGACTATTTGCTATTATCAGTGACCTTATATCTATTGTAACTGGACTACAATAGTTGTAAAGTAATGCCTAATATTGTATCAGTATGTGGATTTGATTAAAATGTGTGAGCTCCAGGAGATTAAAATGTGTGAGCTCCAGGAGAACAGAGACTAAGTCTGTGCCATTCAGCATGTCTAGATTTGTATAGCATCTGGTGTATGATTAGCACTTAACAAATGTTCAATGAGTCGGGAGAGACAAGGGCCAGATCACAGAGGGATGAGAAAACAGACTTCAGTATTTGTGTTTTATCCTGTAGGCAAAGGGTAGCCTTTAAAGCCCTTTGAAGAGGATCATAAACCTAGTCACAGTGTCACTTTGGAAAAAAAAAAAGATAACCTTTCTAAGCCTGCTGATCAAACTTTGAATTTCCTCGTGTATCACTGTGTATGCTTGCTTATGTTAATAAAGTTTTATTCAGACAAAGCACGTATGTAGTAACGCTTGTGGCATGAATTGATGGATGAGTAAACAAACAAATGCACAATAATAACTGGCTGATAGGTAGAGAGAATGATGTATGACACGGTCTTAGAATCAGCCTGAGACTTGAAATTTTTTGTGTCATTTATTAGCTATATGGCATTGGTATGATCTCTTTTCTTCTTTTTTTGATGGTGTGGTCTTGGTTTGATTTTTAGTTATGAATGTTAGTGTGTGCTTCATAATAAGGACTCAATATGTATCAGCTATTATTACTTGTTAATGGTGGAGAATCCCTGAACTTCCCTGCCATTCTCTATATGGAGTATAGTAAAGTCTTGCAAACCTCAATGCTGCCAGAGTCCATGTAACACATGTACTTCAACCCCTTTATCATATAATGAGAAAAGAAGGTCAAGCCTGGGATATAGGAAGGAACTGATCCTAGATATTGCACTCAGTTAGAGGTAAGTCTGAGGTCTCTAGAGGCAGAGTGTAGCCCCCTTAACCTTACAAAATTGAACAAAATGTTCTATGAGAGCTTGACATACAGTTTCCAACAAGGTAGGGAGGTAGGGAGAGAGATACACACAAAAACAGAGAGAGAGAGGGAGAGAGAGAGAGGAGAGAGAGAGAGAGAGAGAGAGAGAGAGAGAGAGAGAGAGAGAGAGAGAGAGAGAGGTTTATGAATTAGGTAGAATGAGGATGTAGCTATTCTATTCCTTTTGCCCTAAAAGAAAATTTGGGATTCTTGTCCCATCTTCGCAAGGAAAAATAGAAGGTGGGATTAGTAGTAAAGATAAGAACTCCTCTAAGACTGAGACTGTTTTATCCTTTGTCTGGGATTTTCTCATAAACTTAAACTGCCCAAAGAACTCCTGGCACTGATGTGTGGAGGGATCCAGAGTTTCCTGTGAACTATGAGCCAGGTAAGAGACTAGCAAGTTAAATAAAATGATCATAATTGCATCATCATATAGGGTCAGAGCAGTGGCAGGTCCAGAGGACAAATTCTTCAGCTTTCCCACTTTGTACAGAAGTGGGGGTAAAGTTGGCACAGGTCATCTGCTAGACCAGTGTAAAGATTAACTCAACTGAGCCTGGCGTTGGGTCAATGTAAAAGCTGAAGGATAATGGGAGTCAAAGATGGCATCTTCTTAGCTTGGCATACTTCTTCACTGAAAACACTTAGAATGAAGACTTAAAGTATTATATTTTGAGTTCAGTTTTTGATGTGGTGAATCCAAGGGCACCCGGAAACATACAACTAAAGATGGAGTCTAATAGTGAGGCAAACAAGAGAAACCTGGTAGGTCTACTATAAAAGTAGGGAACAGAGCAACCAGGGAAAGAAAACTCCCATCTTGAAGAAAGTGACCAACAGATCGATTGAAGACTTGGGATTTTCAAAGTCATTCTAATGGGGGAAAAATGGCAGAGCTAAAATTTGAAACCATGTCTGAGATTCCAGAGGCCAGGCCACTGCTAAAATGCTGTGCTTCCACTTAGCTAGGAAGCAAGCTTGGAGGCAATGTGTCCATGGTTCCAAGCAGAGCTATCTTTCCTCCCTGCTTCTCTTTCTCCTTAGACCTCAGATGCCCCCAGAAAAGACTGGGGCTTAAAGGAAGGTCATTCAGACTTGGAACTCTGAGAACACTAAGGCTCCTTTCTGCCAAACTTCTTCCCCACCCCCATCCCAAGGGAAGAGAGTCCAACAAGACTCTGGTTCACATGTAATTGCTCCACTCCCAGAATTAGAAAGACTTTTTTTTTTTCCTGTTGTTGGTCTCCTTCTAGCATCCTCAACTGATCCTTTTACAAAATTGTTATTTTAGGGCTGTTTGGACTTGTTTTCTACATAGCTCTTGTTTTCTATTCTTTCTTTCTTTTTTCCAGGGTTCAGACTAATTAAAGGAAGTGTAAATCACACCTCGTTTGCACAAAATACCTTTCATGAGGCCTGGAAGCAATTTGGCTCCTGTTTGCCAAAGATCTTTAGGAAAAAAAAAATCTCTTTGGTTTAAAAGAGATTAATTCCTCAGTGCCAAAGAAACCCATTAAGTGCAACTCCCATTTCTGGGACCTTTTATGGTTTCCACGTGAAAATGGCAGCCAGGGAAGGAGAGTGGAGGACGACCAAGCCGATTCTGCTGTTATGTCTGGCTGTCCTATGCTAGCAACAACTCAGCTGCCTTACAGCAAAGAGAAGCTTTGAAAACACAGGCTGTCCTGGCATTTGGAACAACGTGTCACCAGTTCTCTTCTGATCCCTTTTGTACCCCAGTTTGGAACCAACCCCTAGGCGATGTCTCTTTAGGGCTGAGAGTCCTTGATTAAGGAATTTCTGGACAAGAGGACAGAACTGTCACCTTGAGCTGTCTCCTGTGTTTCCCATTAGAGATCTCTTCTTTCAGGTTTCTTTGCTCTTTCTATTCTCACTCCAAACCTCTGCCTCTTTTGCCCTGTATATATTCAATTTTGTGGTAATAATTTAGCTACCTACATTTCCCCCTGATGTGGGCACATCCTGGAATGTGAAACCTGAGGCATCCCTGGCTATCTACTTCTAAGCTTTCATATTTAAAGATGGTTAGACTGAGAGCCCTTGAAGGGTATGGTGCATCCATACATTCACATATGCTATGTCTAGACCCAAAGACCAGTCTCAATTCATCATTCTTCCCACATTTTCATCATGATGACTTCATAACAGCAAGATTTTAGATGACAAGATGGTGGAAGGAAAATAAGACCCTGGTGACTGCTCTATCTACTACCTGCTCACAAACTCAGCTTTAGGAAATGAAAGGGAAGTGGAGTGTCTCAGTTAGGATTACAATAGGTGTAATGAAATACCATGACCAAGAAGCAAGTTGGGGAGGAAAGAGTTTTTTGGGCTTACACTTCAACATCACTGTTCATCATTGGAGGAAGTCAGGACAAGAACTCAAGCAGGGAAGGAACCTGGAGGCAGGAGCTGATCCACAGGTCATGGGGGGTGCTTCTTATTGGTTGTTCCTCCTGGCTTGTTCAGCCTGGTTTTTATAAAACCCAGAACCATCAGCCCAGGGGGTAGTAACACAAACAATAGGCTGGACCCTCCACCATAGATCACCAATTAAGAAATACCCTACATAAGCCTGCCTACAGCCCAACCCTGTGGAGGCATTTTCTCAATTGAGGCTTACTCCTCTGATGACTCTAGCTTGTGTCAACTTAACACAAAACAAGCCAGCACAGCTGACCACTTCTCAACTTGACACACAAACACATCAGTGTCAAGCAGTAACATTGTAACTGGAGAATTTCTCTCCAGCTCCCACCAACCCCGCCAGTCCCAGAGCCCACTTATAAAATAAACACACAAACTCTTATATTATTTAAACTGTTTGGCCTAATGGCTCAGGCCTCTAGCTATCTAGTTCTTTTTATCTTAAATTAACCCAGTTTTATTAATCTATAAATTACCACATGGCTCGTTGCTTACTGGTACCTTACATCTTGCTCGTAATGGCAGCAGCTAGCAGGTCTCTCTTCCCTTCCTGTTTCCTCAATTCTCCTCTCTGTTAGTCCCACCTATACTTCCTGTCTGGCCATTGGCCAATCAGTGTTTTATTTACATAGAGCAATATCCACAGCAAACCTTTCCTTGTTCATCCTCAAGATGACACATTAATATTGACATCACAATATAAAACATTCATTTTGCAAACTTAAAAAGTTCCACAGTCTTATAAATCCAAATAGTTTAAAAGTTGTCTCTTTTAAAGCCGGGCGGTGGTGGCGCACGCCTTTAATCCCAGCACTAAGGAGGCAGAGGCAGGCGGATCTCTGTGAGTTCAAGGCCAGCCTGGGCTACCAAGTGAGTTCCAGGAAAGGCGCAAAGCTACACAGAGAAACCCTGTTTTGAAAAACCAATAAATAAATAAATAAATAAAAAAAATAAAAAAAAAAGTTGTCGCTTTTAAAATATCCAGTCTCTTTTAAAACTCCAAAACCTATCTTTTAAAAGTTTAAAGTCTCTCACCTGTGGGCTCCTATAAAGTTAAAAAAAAATTAATTAAGCACTTTCTTACTTCTAGGGGCAAGAACCAGAACACATTCACAATAAATCAATAGAAAACAAAATTCTGAGTAAATAACTCAGTGTTCAAAGTCTGGGATCGACCCATGATCTTCTGAGCTCCTCCAAGAGCCTGGATCAGTTCTCTGGCTCTGACCTCTGTAGCACACACAGATTGCCTCTACATGGGTCATCCCATTGTACTGGGGTCTCCAGAATCTTCTAGGGTTTCTTATCTAACTGGGCTGCATCTCCTGGGCTCTCTTCAGAGACTCCTGCCTTGCCAACAGTGCCAAGATTCAATGACTTCAAAACCAGTATCACCTGGGTAATTCTTACAGTACCAAGTTTAGTAGACCACATAAGGCACAATCTTGGCTGTCTCTGGAACACAGCTTCTGTGCTATAACACTCAAGAAACACTTCCCTGAAGATTTCACCTCAGTGATGCTGGTCTCTTCTTAATCACAGATGAGTCTTCAGCCCCAGCTGACCAGTACACATTGTCCCAGCAAAGCAAGGTTTTACCTTAGTAGATCTAGTCTCTTGTTACCACAACTGAATCTTCAGCCCCAGCTAACTGGACACCATAGATTCTTGACACAAATGATCCAGTAGCATCTTTGCTTCCCTCTGAAACTTGGTAAGCCAGATCTCCACTGTCTGCACTGCTCTCAACATTCTTATTTTCCAAGCTCCTACAGAACAACCCACTGAGTTCTCAATACTCAATGACTTTTCTAGTCCAAAGTTCCAAAGTCCTTCCTCAATCCTCCCCAAACATGGTCAGGTCTACCACAAAAATATTCCACTATTTTAATACCTTTTTTTTTTTTTGTCTTAGGGTTACTATCACTGTGATGAAACACCATGACCCCAAGAAAACTGGGGAGGAAAGGGTTTATTTTGCTTACACTTCCACATCACTGCAAGAAATCAGGGTAGTAACTCAAGCAGGGTAGAAACCTAGAGGTAGGAGTTGATGCAGAGACCATGGAGCTATTTATTGCTTGCTCCTCATGGGTTGCTCAGCCTACTTTCTTATAGCTCTCAGTACCATGAGCTCAGAGGTGGTCCCACCCACAATGTGCTGGGCCCTCCACCATAGATCACCAATTAAGAGAATTCCCTATAGGCTTGCCTACAGCATGATCCCACAGATGCATTTTCTCAGTTGGGACTCCTTCCTCTCCATGACTTTAGTTTGTATCTACTTGACATAAAACCAGCCAGCACAGGGAGGATGTAGTAGATGCAGTAGAAAGAGAAAACTTTTTTTGTTTTGTTTTGTTTTGTTTTTCGAGACAGGGTTTCTCTGTGTAGCTTTGGAGCCTGTCCTGAAACTCACTCTGTAGCCCAGGCTGTCCTTGAACTCACAGAGATCCTCCTGGCTCTGCCTCCCGCGTGCTGGGATTAAAGGCGTGTGCCACCACTGCCTGGCTATGAGAAAACTTTTATTGGATAAATCATGTGTGAATGTTTTCAGAATCTAGAGCACTGACCATTGCATCCTGGATGTATGGCCCATCTATTTTGACCTGGGTGTTATTGAGAAAGTTCTTTGAGCCTTGTAGGCATTAGTTCCGTCATTGTAAGGTACAGACAAAAGCTCTACCCTCCTAGGATTGCTGGGGCAACTAAATCAGCATGTCTACAGTTGACCATAGTGATGAAGGCTATTGGTTTTCCAGGTAACTGACTTCTTGTCAGTGAATAAAAAGCTGTGAATGTGGCCACTTTCTGGCCCCGCTTCCCTCTGAGTGGAGAATTCACTTCCTAAGAAAATAAGTAAATAATAATACCAAAATATTTGGAACTTATTAAAGCATGAAATTTCCAGGCTGCTTTTCTGCTCCTCCGAACCTTCTGTAATTCTTCCAAAGAGAAGAAACACTGGACAAAAATAACCTTATCCAAGAACGTATTACATACTATGTTTCCGCAGTCAGTACTTTTTTCCATTTGAAATCCCAATTTTTAAAAATAAAATGTGCTGCAGCTTGGGCAGGGGGCAGGGCATGGGGTAGAAGAAGCACTGGTATTGTTTCAGAGCCTGGCATGGTAAAGTAAGAAGAACAGAGGCTTGGGAGCCAGACAGTCCAGGTTCAAATCCTGGTTCTGTGCCTTGCTGTTAACATGACCTGAGACATTTTTGTCTGTTTGTTTTACTTTTGGCTCTGTTGCTGATTTTATAATTTCAAAATGATGTTTAGAAATTGAATCTAGTGATTATTGTAAGAATTAAATATGTGCTTAAAGATACAGGAGCATGTGTAGTTTAAGGTAAGAGTTCAGACTAATTAAGAATGAGCATAAGAGAGATTTTTAGAAGAAAGGGTGTAAGTAGCACCCAGAATCAGAGACCATAGTTTGAGTCCCAGTTCTAACAATAAGTTGTTTTTTTTGAGATTCAGTTTCCCCATTGTTAAATGGAATGAAACTTGTCCTGTCATTCCGAGCACACCACCCTTTCGCCTTGAACCTTCTTTCCTTTGCCTATCATTGCTCTCCTGGGACATTTTAAACTAGTTTTCCTGCACCCTGTGATATCTTTGATTCACTATTTACCTTGAAATTTAAAGGGAGGATCTTAAAACCCACCATGATTTCCTTTGTCTTTAGAATAAAATCCTCATTTTAGTAGGATTACTTTTATTAGTGCAGATTAATTTTTCTAAGTGATTCTCATATTTTCATACATTCCTATAACTAACTTGGGTCGTAAACTTCCCCTCTAGGACTTCTCCTTACCCATCCTACCACCTCCCTTTTATCCTCCCCCTTCTACTTTCCAAGTGTTTGGTTTGCCCTAACTTCTACACAATAAGAGAAAACGTATTTATCATCTTTGCTTAGTATACTGATTTCCAGTTCTGCCCAGTGTTCTACAAATGAATCATTTCATTTTCCTTTGAGCTGCTGGGCAACTAGGTTGCATCTATAATTTGATTATTACACACAATCCCTCTACAAACCTGGTTGGGCAAATACCACTGCAGTGGACTGTCCACACCCATCACGATAGCATTTATGGCTTGTTTTCTTGATGATGACCGTTACATTGAAATAGTTTTGATGTTCATTTCCCTATGGGCTAAAGACTTTTGAACATTATTTCTTTTCAGAAATATCTATTGGCCATTTGTAATTCTTCATTTGAAGAATGTCTGTTCCATTCTTGTTGATTGGATTATTTGCCATTTGCATTGATAATGTGGTTTGTTGGGCTTAAACACAGGGCCTCTTGCAGGTAGGCAAGCATTCTATCACCGAATCACATCCACAGCCATTGTTTGATTTCATGACTCATATGACTGGTCACTCTGACCACTCTCAGTTAGTTCTCATCACAGCAAATGGTAAATCATCTACTAAAATGCCCTGACGTGTCTACCTCAACTTTCAACTCTCTTGGGAATTTTGCTTTCAGGCCCCCAAATAATTAAATTTACATGTGACTCCTCATCTGCTGGTGTGTCTAAATTGCTCCTCTGTAGAATGGACTGACTGATTCCCTTTCATAGAGTAAAAGAGTGAAATAAATGAGATGATGAACATAATATATTCAGCACAGGACAGAAATGAAAATGCTTTCCCATGATTAATATTCTTTCTTCATGTTCCCTTTAACTCAGACTCTTATGTTGTCACAGGAAGAGTGCTCACTACATTGAATAACACCAACACATTCACTGCCTTCTTTATTACAAAATGTATTATGTGTATGTGTTTGTGTTTTGGTGTGGGTACATAGGGAAGCATGTATATGGAGGTCAGAAGAAAACACTGAGAGCCATTTCTAAGGAAGTTTAGACATGTTTCTTGAGACAGGATTTCTCACTGTCCCAAAGCTTTCCAAGTAAGATAGGCTGTCCAGCAAGCTCTGGGATCTACCTGTCTCTGCATCCCCAATTTAGAACTATAAGCACCAACCTCCTGACTTTTTAGTAAGGGTTCTGGAGTTCAAATTCAGGTCTTCACTCTTGGGAGATAAGTACTTTTCTGAGTGAGTCATATCCCCAGCTCAATGTCTTTCTTTTTTACTGGACCTTGAGAGGTTTTATGGCTCTATCTTGGATTCCCATGTCAAATTCCAGCTCCTGGCTTACTGTTTGTATCTTTAGGACAATTACTCTGAGTCTTGAAGGGTTTCAGCTGTAAAACATGAATAAGGATGGCATCTTTCTTCAGAAATTGTTGTTACAATAAGTAAGAAAATGCACAGAAAATAGTTTGTGGAGCTCCTGACGATGCACAGTCCACTATGCATGCGTGTTATTACTGTTGATGTTTTTATTTATGCATTCCTATGCCCAGCCCAGAGATAAAAGGATGAAAACAGTTTATCATCATGTAGAGTACAAGATGAGCTTTCTGATAGTTTTCAAAAGAGAGCTGGGAACAGATACAAGGTGAGACTTGCTGTAAGCGATTATAGGATCAAGCCAGGGCACTCTTGATCCCCTGAGCCCTCTTCTCTCACCCTTTTGTTTGGGCCTTCAGAAGGGGGAGAGAAGTGAAGAATGCCCAAAATGTTCATCATGGGGCAGGCATGGGCACAGGCACACAGCAAACCAACAATTCATGAGCTGATAGGGCTGTCCTTGCCAGTGTGCAGTAATCCTATCCCGAAGCACTTCCTGCCTGCCTGCCTCAGCCTGGCAGCCTCTCACACCCTCCCTAAGGCCCTACCAACCAGTGGAATCATCTTCTTTTAGTGTACTGCCCTGTGGGGCTACATCGATTGTCTTGTCTTTGCTTGGCCTTATCAGCTCTATTTTGTTTTATCTTTTGACTGAAACACCGTGCACTATGACGTAGAACATCCTGAACTTGAATTTGAGCTTCGCTAGTTAACAGATTTGTAATTAGGTCGAATGACTCAATATCTTTGAGCCCCAGTTTCCTTGCCTGTGAAATAGGGATGTTAATCTCCACTCACAAGGTTGTCACGTGGGTTACGTGAAACACCACAGGCAGCATGCCGAGTCAGGGCCTGACATATGGTAAGTGCTTCTTAGAGGATTAGTCTCCTTCCTCTTGCCATGGTTTGCACTTGCATCTGGACCCTATTCCACAGTGATTTCCTGGACATAGGATGAGTTCTCACAATGGAGAATGTTCAAAGTGAGGCCAAGTGATGCTCGAATGCAGTTGGGAGGGTAAGGCTCAATGGCCCTCTCAGTTCATTGGAATTTATAATTCTACTACTCTGTAAATTGCTCCCCGGTTGAGAAGGTCAGCGTGAGGATGAGGGGGCACTTACGGGTTTTTCTCCTCCCCTTCTTTCTCTCTCTTTCCAGTGCCCCAAGCCTTCCTCCTCCTAGTCTGAGATGTACGTAAATAGACAAGTCTCAAGCATGTATTCCTCAAATTACCATCATCAACTCACTGTGGAAAAATCCACTCACAGTCTTTTGCCTAGCTTTGATACATGGGCCAACATATGGGGCCACTCAGTTACTGTTTTGGATGGGAAATGATTAAGGTCCCATTCATGGGACCTTCTGTAGGATACAACCCAGCTGAAATTTTTGCTACATAGCCACACACATCCCTTTCCTAAAGGAACAGCGTTAGAGAATCCAGTTAAGGCTAATTTCTCAGCATAAGACTCCATAACCAGCTCTACATTAATGTAAAAGATATTTATGAGTTGACTACTGTGGGTCAAGCTAAGCACTTAGTTGGGATATGTCGTATATAGCTTTTACTCTGACAATATATAAATCAAGACATCATGAAAACCACAAAATTTAGGGTGCTCTGGACCCTGTCAGGTCTCCATCCTCATTGTTCATCAGTCTTCTTTCAGGAACCATTTTCTCAGCTGTAACAAAGCCACTGAATTCCCTTTAAGGCTATATCATCTTATCCTTTTTACCCTCCTGAATTTTTCTCAGGGTTTATTCTAGAATGCTTGAATCTTCAACTACTGGTATGCATTTTTGTAACTGTTGAAATGTTCATTTCATTTTGGAATATAAAAGATTAAAGCAGCTAAGGAAAGTGGTATCACTAAGAAGTACTGTACCTGCTTTGGAGAACTTGAAATTTAAGAATGGGGTGTCTTTACAAGACAAAGAGAAGAGCTTTAGAGCAGGATTTGGATGAAAGGAAGACATGAAGGTATTGGAAGTGTAAGTAAAGGTCTGCAAGTCAGTCGAGACTTGTAAATAATGGAGAAAACCCCATTTGGGACAAGGGTGGGGTAAAGTAGACTGAGAGATGATGGGCAGTACTTTGAATACTAGGCAGTGGTGCTTGATTTGGATCTTTCCAAGTGGACACAACTAAAGTTTAATGAGCAAAGATGTAGCAATATGGGGCCTAAATTAGAGACCAAAGAACAAAGATGCTTTTCCAGTACATTTTATGGGATGAGTCAGGGACTTCTGAAAAACTGGCATGAGTAGCTCTCAATGGGCAGGTGGTCTACTGAGTGTGTAGAAAAGGCAAGTGTTTTAGCCTTGGCCTTGAATGCTTGAGAGATAAAAAGGTGGTGGGAAGTGGAAGTGGTAAGGGCGGGGACCAGACAGAGGGGTGTGTGGATCCAATCATTTTGTTCAGTGGGAAACTAGATATTTCTTTCCCACAGACTAACTTTAGGCACAGTTTACAAGCACCTTCCATTGGGATGGGTGAACTATTATTCAGATTATCTCAAATGCAGGCAGCATTCTCTTTGCCTAGCTGCAGTAAACTTACCCCCAGGGCTTAGAATACAATGGAAAGGGTTTGAAGTGGAGTTGGAAAATGAACAGGGACAGTTAATGTCAGGCTTTGTGGCCTTCTCTTGAGTGTATTGCTCCCCAGTTCCATAAAATGGGTCCTCTTGGCCCAGAAAGTCTTTACTCACCTCTGCCCTCCTTCAAACTCAAGAAATGGCCAGTTACAGCCCATGCCTTGTTTGTAGATAAAGTCTTATTGGAACCCAGCCATTTCCTTTTATTTACATATTATCTGCTGCTGCTTTCAAGCTACTAAGCCAGTACTGAATGCTTTCACCACAGATTACACAGCTCACAAACAGAATATTTACTATCTGGTGCTTTACATTAAAAAAGTTGCTGGCCCTTGATCTAAGGAAGCTATCTCCATCTTCAAAGCATAGCTCAACTGTAGCTCCTCTGGAGAGCTTAACCTGACTGTCCCAGTTCCTGTAGAGTTCTTTGACCTCGGATGTACAATGCCACTTACTAACTAGTAATGTTTTTAGACAGTCTTATGTAGATGTGGCTGGCCTAGAATCCACGATGAAGTCAAGGCTGACCTTGAACTTTTGATAATCCTACTACTTCAGCCTCCTGAATCTGGGGATTATAGGTATGCTCTACCCCTCCTGGTTTATATTCTGTTTCACAGTAGCTTGTTTCCCTCTCTTTTTGGTTTCTGTTCCCCTTCTTCTCCCTTCCCCCTTCCCTTGCTTTCTCTTTGCTTTCTCCCTCCCTCCCTCCCTCCCTCCCTCCCTCCCTCCCTCCCTCCCTCCCTCCCTCCTTCCCTCCCTCCCTCTCTTCCTCCCTCCTTCCTTCCCTTTGTTTTCTTTTCTTTTTTTTTTGGTTTTTCGAGACAGGGTTTCTGTGTAGTTTTGGTACCTGTCCTGGATCTCTGCTCTATAGACCAGGCTGGCCTCGAACTCACAAAGATCGGCCTGGTTCTGCCTCCCGAGTGCTAGGATTAAAGGCATGCACCACTGCCACCCCCCACCCCCCACCCCCCCCCACCCCCCGTGGTTCCTTTGTTTTCTGAGACTGAATCTTGCTAAGAAGCATGGTCTGGTCTTGCATTGACTTGGTACAATGCAGGCTGGTCTCACACTTGCAGTGGTCTCTTGCTCTAGCCTCCTGAGAGCGGAGATTATAGGCATGTGTGCCAATACATTTGTCTCTTTTCTCCTTTTACATGCATGTCCTTAAGCATCTCTCTAAGAACACTGTGTAGTTTCTGGGGGCATATTCATATTTAAACTTTCTGAAGCCGGGTGGTGGTGGCACACGCCTTTAATCCCAGCACTAAGAGGCATAGCCAGGCAGATCTCTGAGTTCGAGGACAGCCTGGTCTACAGAGTGAGATCCAGGATAGGACCAAAACTACATGGAGAAACCCTGTCTCAGAAAAGCAAAAAACAAAAAACAAAAAAACAAAACAAAACAAAACAAAAACAAAAACCAACCAAAAAAAAAAAAAAAAAACCTTTCTGGAGACAGCTATGCTCACCACTATACCCTCAGCACAGCTGTAAATTCTGCCTAACACTGTCTGTTAAGTGAGGAGCTCATGTGTTTTAGAGAGAGGATCCTGGTTTCCTTTTGCTCTGTCACTGCCCACTGCTGTGACCTGAGACAAGTCAGTGTCGCCTCTTTGAGTCTTTTCCTATTTGTAGTTTAACATGGTAACTTGATGCCTGTTTGTGGATGTCAGTACAAGGTCTATAGAGGTAAACAAAAATACATGTATAAAAGGAAGAAGAAAAGGACAATTCTCAATGTGACAGAATGTATTTCCATACGATTCTGGGGTGGGGAGGAGAAATACCTCCATATCTGTCTTTTATCAAAGAGTTGGTACAGTCCCCTCCTTCCTCTTCTGGAAATCCATGATATGTTATCATTTTTAATGTTCTGAGATACCCATTGAGAGAGAGAAGTCTGCTTAACTTTATTTACCCCTGTAGTTCTCAAATTTATATGAAATAACTACCAGTGTCCCATAGAAGATAACATTCTGTATGACACTCTTTGAACCAAACGGGCCAAGTTAGGTGGTCCTTTGGTCTACCTACAACTGTCATCCTGAATTTACAGAAACAGGCCCTCTAAGCTGAGCCCCTTCTCTAATCATCAGCAAAAAGAACAGAATGAAACCCACTTTCCCCACCTGAAATGTACTGTGTCTTCTGCCTCTTCTGTGACTCAAAAAGTAGTAAGTGGTGCTTGTCCTTGAGTGAAATCATTGATCTCACTGGCTGATGAGTATCTGCCTCCTGATACATTTGTGTGCATGTGTCCACAAGTGTATTTGTGTGTATGAGTATGTGCATGTGTTCACAAGTGGATTTGTGTGCATGAGTATGTGCATATGTTCACAAGTGGGTTTGTGTGTATGAGAATATGCATGTGTTCACAAGTGGGTGCACAGATAAGGTTACAAGACACACCTTGGCCAAGTCCTGGCACTCCCTTGACCATTCCTGTTCTTACAAGGGTGTCTTTGACCTGCTTGTGTTAAATCCCCTGGGAACTTCTTGCACAGCTGTCCTCTTCCACTCTCTGTACCTGGAGTCCCTCGGCATCATCCTCGGGTCTCTGTTGCATAGAGAAAACTGAAGCCTTGGGAAATTCATGCTGCTAGGAGAGCATGAGGTCACCAGAAAGTATGGATTTGAGAGTCTCACTAAAATATAAATGGAAACCAGTGGGCTCCTTCACTGGTTAGTGCTAACACATATTTTGAGGCTCATTTCCAAGGGGCGATGACTTGAATAAGGGTCTAGGAAATCTTTTTCCTGAGCTGTTGGTTCTGCATACATCAGTGTCTGTGTATGTTTAACAGCGAAGTCATTATTAAAAGTGTCTGGCTCCAAGTAATAACTTATGTGGACCCATTCCTCTCTTAGGCTATTAATTAGTAAAGATGGAACTCTCCGAGACTATCAAGAAAGGGAAGCCTAAGTTGATTTCTAGGGCTATTTGTGAATATCACAGCCAATAGAGGGCGCTCCCACACCGCAACACTGTGTGGAAGGCTCTAGGCAGCCACAGGGCTAAGGCAGCCAGCTGACCTTTCTCCAGGCTGTTCTTGGGTTGCCAGAGCAGCCGAGGTGTCAGCTGAGAGCAGTCACAGCCTAGTGAGGAGGAGGGAGGGAGGGAGGGAGGCTGGGGCACCCGAAAGGGAGGAAGAGCTGGCCAGGAAAACACTCAAACACACATCTCATTGAGACAGAGGCCCAGGGAAAGCACAGAACATGAGCGTGTACCTAGAAGCTACAAATATAACCTACCCTGCTCAGACACAGCTTGCAAACAAGGAGATCTTGTTTGTGAACAACATGTCATGCAAGACCACAATGTGAATGCAACCCATCACAACAGATGCATGCAACATAGTCTTCTCACCCAGCTAAGCAGCAAGGACAATATATGGATGTACATAAACACTTGTAAGCACCTCACCCCTTAGGGATATTCAGAATATGAACAATATAGAAGGGGGAGACAGATAATAAAGACATACAGTCACAAATACACACAACTTGCACACAAACACACACACTCAGAGAAACAACACACACATTCAGTGGATCACAGTACATACAGACATCCAAAATATGTTAAAAGCACAGCCCACACAGACAGTGTAGATCTCTTACTCCCTACACAGCAGATCCCCCAGGAGTCATATCCTAGATAAACAACAGAGATGCATAAGCAGAGCCATCTCCCCACAGGCATACTGTAAAGGGTAAGTGCCAAACACCCTGTCAGTTCACCAAGCACACACAGGCATGGATAAGACATCAAGACATCTATCCACACAGCACACATTGTGTGTGACACTCACACATACTGTGCTGACATGAGGCCACATTCATAAACAAAACTCTTAGAATTCAATACGTGTTTTGGTAAAAAGAACCAGTCATGGGGAAGAGCAGGCGAAGTGGGTGTGTGAAGGTGAAAGATGGGATGATAAATAAAAGTAGCATTTTGAGGAGATACAGGGAAGGAAAAGCAGATCAGCTATAACATTCGGCTTCTCTCCCCTCTGTCTAGCAGACAATGGCAATGATCCAACTGATTTTAGGTGGTGTTATTGCAGAGGCTAGACCGAGTGGCTATAGCAGGAGTTAAGGGTGTCCTAGGAAGAATGAGGCTTGGGCTCAAAGCCAAGGCTATGGCCTCAATCTCGGCTATGAAAATGGCACCGAATCACAACTCCATGTCCCTCCCTGCATGTATGTCCCTGTGTCTGCCAGCTCATCTCATCTCCACAGATGTCTGATTCAACTCCACCCATCTCAGTTATCCTCATCAATGAGTTATAAGCCATCTACATCTCACCCCACCCCCACCCTGCATCGAGTGTTATAAAGAAACTATTTCCCAAACTTTCAGGAGATGTACTTCCTACTGCCTTTTAAAAGCATAGCAAAGAAAAAAATGAGTGATCCCAAGAAGGCTTGTTCTGCCAAAGAAGACAGGATAGGTCAGGATGGTACAGAACTCAAGCAAATCTTGCTTATTATGTAACTAACCAAATAAAAGTCAGTTCTTGGAATCTCAGAATTTTCTGTGAAATAGATTCAGATCAGCAAACTTTCTCAAGCAGCCAAGCTAGGCCAGACTATTGTGGGATGCTAGGATATAAAATTAAGAAACCAAAGTCCACCTTCCAAAGAAACACAGGAGAAGACAGACCTATATAGGAGAAGACAGACATATAATATAAACATTATACGATGGAGATTGAGAGATAGAGAACTGTAGAGAATATGGCTCTTTTCATACTGATGAGGGAGGAAGACATTGGTTGAAAAACTGGTACATATACTTCTTTGTGGGCAGTATATACCCAGTATCTGAGTCAATATTCATAAAATAAATTAAAAAAGGATTATGAATACATATTATGGATGAAGAAGCCACGGCTACAGATATAAAGTCATCTGTTCCAGATGACAGAGTCAGAAAGCCGGATTTCAACATCCCTTTGCATTTCTACAAGATGGGCATAATTAATTATTTCCATTAGCTTTGTAAATCTTGAGTAAGAACCCACAGAAATGGGTGTGATCCAAAGCAAAGAGACACCAAGGTAGATGCCACCAGGAGCAATTCAGACTCTCCCACCTGGAGGAGAAATCTTACAAAACCAGGCTGAGCTGTAGACGTCCCAAGGACCTCCGGCTCTGGGGTCTAGGTCTGGCATCAGGATTGCACATCAGTGCTGACATGCAGATTTCTTGTTATTCGTCAGGGGCCCTCTGTCCCTGCATGGTGCAGCTTTTCAGCTGTCATTCTGATGTCTCCAGCAGAAGTTGGGTGTCAGGGATATCCCCCTGGCTTCTTGACTCTCTCCAGCCATCTCTAGGCAGGAAAAGGAAGTTATGACAGTAAAATCAGTGAACAGAGCAGAGAAGTTTCAGTGGATAAGGTACCTGCCGTGCAAACTCGATGATTTTACTTTAGATTCCAGACCCAACCTAAAAGTAGGGCCCGGCCGTGTCTGTGCACAGCTGTGAGCCCAGCCTTGAGTGGCATAGGGCAGCAGAGACAGACAGACTCCCGAAGCTCATTGGTCAGCTGGCTTAGCTGAATCTGTGAGCTTCAGGGTCATCATTGGACATTGTCCCCAAAAATGAAGAGGGAGAGCATTTAGGAAGGACACCTACATTGTTCTATGCTTCCATATACATGTGCACACATGCGCACACTCTATAAACAAACAAAATTCCACACAGAGACATACACACACATCTTGGTAAACACAGATATGGTTTGGTGCATAGTATAGACAGACGTTGGTCTCTAGTTATACACCTGTTCTTTTTCTATATTACTATATTTCTCTTGTGTATTTTCAGGTAGCAACAGAGTTGGAAGGAAACTCTGAGGTTATTTAGTTGTTTTAGAGTGGGAATGTTGAAGCCCAGTGCCGTGTCTTCATTTTTTACTTCTGTGTTTGATTGTTAATAACAATAGCGAACATTTATTAAACAGTATTGTGCAAGGAATTCTGTTATGGCTAGCTTTTTAAGTTCACATACTGGGTTAGTAAATGCCTTTGGTGGGCAGGCACTATGTTTGCAACATTAACCTGAGCATTCCAAGGCTCAGAGACATTTAGTGACATGTCATGAGCTGCACAGCCAGGAATAACACTGATGTTCAAACCAGGCGTATGTGGCTCTAATATCACATTCTTAATGTTGTGTTTGTGTTAGATTACTTTCTTTATCACCGTGGAGAAGAGAGCAGGCCACTTATCTTTGAACTACAACGAAGAAATCATTGGCCTAGAGAAGAGTGTCTTAATCAAAATCAGTGAGCCAATAACACCCCCAGCTCTGAGCATCTCATCTGCTTCTCTCTTCTCACTTGCTGAACTAGGCTTGGTCCTGCCACTTGTTTTCAGTCTGATATCATTCAAGAAAATCTTCTCTTTGCCAACAAAGTAACTTTGTGGGATACTACAATGTCCCCTTTCTTTGTCCTGGGCCTCATTTTCATTTTAATGGGCCATCTAGCTGTTGTTCCTTATAGGCTCCTTTGGGAAGGTGGGAATCCTGCCCCTCAGCTCCCTAAGTCTTGTTTAACTCAATAGTAGAAGGCCCTGCTCCATCTAGAGAGTTCAAGCTTCCCTCCGTTGGGGCTGAGCTGAGTTTCTGCTTTGGGGTTAGAGAGGAGCTAAGCTGGGGTTGTTGAGGTTGCTGTTGTCAGAGTCTACCACCTAAGTGGTTAAGGGTGAGGACCTAGCTGGTAACTCTAGGAGGCTACAACACTCAAATATTACTGTTTGCTCTGTCTCTTATTCAGTAGGGGGATTTATGCTGGCATTATCCAGCTGTCTGCTGAGATTTGGCTCCAGCCTCAAATTCCCAGGATGGGAAGGTTAATGGCTGCCTTTGTTCTCAAATACATTAAATTTTCTCCTTCGCTTTTCTTGGTCTTTAGCGAACGTCTCCAGCATTCCTTCCATGTGATGAGTTTACTCAAGGTTGGTCTGCTAGAATAAGATTGCCCTGAAATGCTCAGCGTTCTTGTCCGATCTGGGTGGATACACTGGGTTTTCCATCCCTGAAATAGAACAGATGCACTTTTTTCCTCATGGCACATTTCCTCATCACTGGCCAGATCTAGAAAGGAGACATGAAAGAACATATAGCTCATGTTTAGGAGCTTAATCAAAACTCTTATTGGCACATAGAACAAGATACTTAGCTTGATCGTGAACAGTAAGTCTTTGAAATCCTGTCTCAGCTCCATCACGTTTGCTCAATCACATCATTAAAGTGGCTACAAAGTCCCTGTGCATGTAAAGTTGCTATTTTTGAGACCTCTGTCATTACTGAAGGGGCCGTCTCTCTGAAGCTTGCTTCTACATCTACAGTGCTGGACTAATAGTTCTCACCTTGGCAATAGGGTAAAGGGAATTGGAAATGAGAAAATGTTAGGCACAGAGCTTGGCAGGTGATCTTCCATAACTAGTGACTATGGCCCCTCTTTCCCACCATCTCTCCCTTCCCTTCTCCTTCCTCCTTTCCTGCCCTGATTTCCTACAGTTCTTATACCATAGTCTTCATCCCAATTTTGTTTCTTTTTTAAAGTACCTCTTTGTAGACTTTCTGACATCTGCTTCCCTTTCAATCTTGTTTCTTATTATCCACCCATAAAGGTATTCTAAGGTCATTTTTATATATAGGCTTTCTGATACTGTATGCCACCTAGCAGAATATATATTCATAGGAGCTGAAGAACTCCTGTCTATCCCTTGAGCCAATGGAGCAATGGCTTGAGTACAAGATTTCCAGCAGACCAACAGGGCACAGGGCATCTTCTCAGCAGAGCACTCTCAAGTAAAACAGAGCTGGGAGGACTGTCTACGATGCCAGCAGAGGCAACAGCCACACAGAGATGTACTACTGCCAGCTTGTCTGGCTCCTAAGGACAACTGTGCACTACCCTCCCCACTCCATGTTCAGGAAGTCACTTTGGTAGTACGGAATTGCCCAGGATGGAGGTAATTACACCCTGGAAATCAGCCAGTATTACAAATCAGCACCTTTTCTTCCCCCAGAGAGCCAGTTGTTAAACATTGCCAGTACTCAACTGAACCTGAGTCTCACCAGTTGTTTGTCAGTCATGTGACTACGCTGGGCCTCAGTCCCTTCAAATATACATTGAGAATATAGTGTTAGCTTAGATCCTCCAGGAAAGAGATCATGAGACAAGGTAAAACATGCCAGGATTGTTGTGGGGAAAGACTTACGTGGGAGAAGAGGTGTCTCATCTATCCTGAATTGTGCACTGTGTCCTGGAGATAGAGAAATGTTCAAATATGCACTTCTTAGTGTATAGTCACCCTACAAAAGAGATAGTCATGAGCCATAAGGGCATACAAAGAAGAGCATACAGGAGAAATAGGTGGTTAAGAGGTACTGCTTAGAAAAACAAGCCATTGAATCAATCCTTGAATGAGCCCAGTATTACGTGAAATGGAAATTCTGCTTGAAAAAGCATAAAAAGTCTGGAGATATGAAGAATGGAAATTCTAGGCCTTACAAGTGACTATACATTGATTCAGAATAAGACTCAAAAGTAAAATCAGAAATAGCCCTGTAGGAGGAATCAAGGCCTGTCAAGGCTAAGGAATTGATACATCTAGTTATTTTGTACATTGTAAGCAAGTGAGGGGTATTACAGAATTCCTGGAAATGTGTATATTAGAAGATCTATGACTCCAGTTTAGAGACTATACTAGAAGCAGGAAGTCAGAGAGATAGTTTGGTCTACTTTGGAAGAAAGAAGTCTGTCCAATGGTCCAGTGAATGGCAGGAAGTAATATCAATCAGGAGAAAAGTAGTAAATTAGGAGATGCAGCCTACATCAGTAAATGAATGTTGGAATGGGAAGGTGTAAGAGTGGGAGTTTGAATTGCTCTCTAAGTATTGAACTTATAACCTTGCTTATAACCAAGCATATGTCTGTAGACCCTTCTAGATCAATTTCAGGCAGTTTTTAAGCTTCCAGTCATAACTTAGTAACTGGCTATGAAATCAGTTTGCTGGGGCACGATCCACATTTTTAAACAGTGTAATAGATTGTGTCGTGTGTATTGCAAGGGAAAGGACTATTTCAGAAGGCATTTCACTTATATCATATGCACATGCATTTGTACAACTATCAAATTCAGACGGAAAACCAAAGTTTTCTAGTTTGCGACCTCCACCAGGGTAGGGCTATGTCTTGTGTTTCTTGAGCTCTTGTTCTTACATGTTGAAGGGGGCCTTTAATTGTAACAGACACAGGAAGCTGGTGATATCAGCTTTCTACCTTCTGCCATTTTCTATTTTAAATCTGATTGGAGAAGTAACTTTAGCATGATCCAATAACTCTCTTAACATCCCTGCCTACACCAAGGATGTTTAAGAAAGCGAGTGGATCTGTGTTTGCATCTAGGAATGAATACAGAATAGACATTAATATAATTGAGTGAAAGAATGAATAAACACCTAGATGGATGTACAGCTATGAAAATGTGGTCATAAAGTAACAAAGGAAGGAATGAAGTTTGGGAGGGACACAGAGAGAGAGAAGACTACAGACTGTGAGTCTCTAGCCTCCCAGCTAAGCAGTGAAGGATTTCTGAATGACCCCAGACTGGGGATCACAGCCAATTGGAATTAATCATGTGGCTAAACTTAAAGTGATGATGGCCTTGCAATAGACTTTGTTATGCACCCATTTATTGGGTAATCTATTAACTGGCCCGGCATGGGGGTAGCAAGATGCCTGACATTAGAGAATGAGTAAGATGTTGTGTGTGTGTGTAGCGGGGAAACAGGCCGTGTTCCTCAGCTTTGGTCTGCTGAGTCATGCTGGTATTAGCTACCATGCTGTTATTCATCAGTCTCATGAGTAGGAGCCATTCAGTTCCCTGTACTCTGGCCACCTCAGGAGCTGCACGGTCTGTTGAAGAAGGGCACTCGCTGGCAGTGAAGAAGAAGCAGTCAAATTGATCACTAAAGCTTAACAAGGACCAAGTAATTTCAACAGCTGGAGTCATAGCTGTGTTTGAATCTGGACTTCTCTGTGTATTTTCGGCTGACACCACATTAAGTCACTTAAACTGTTTGAGTTTTACTTTACTCATCTACAAAATGACCCTGAACTCAATCTTGCCTTTTTATAAGCCCATGTGATTTGTGAAGAGTTTATGACATAAATCCTTTTATTCTCTGTTTATTCTTTGTCTGTAAGTTTTCCCACTTTTTTCTTTCATTCATTAATTCATTAAATATCTACATAAAGAACTATTGGATTCCTGGTGTGTATCAGGCTAGTATACAAGAGAAAATCAAAGAGACAACCTCTTTCCTCTATTTTGTGCAAACAGTAGGGAGAATTACGTTCATTGTGGCACAACTCTGGGGCACCATTTCCTCAGTGTTGGGGGAAGAATATCATTTCTCATATGTGACAAGCGATATCACAAGTAAACAAAAAGAAAATCAGCAAAAGAAGGAAGAGAGAGGCTGCCTGATTTCAAATATTGTAGTTAGAACAGGGCAGCTGTGGAGCAAAGAGGAACAAGAAGAGCATCCGAGGCAAGGAGAAGAGTCCATGCAAAGGCCCTGGGATGGCATCATGTGTAGTATTTTTGAAGGAGAATAGGGGTATCAGGGTACATGTCCCTCTTTCTCTTTTGATTTGGAAAATTTTAAATTCACTTTCAGGCTTCATATACTTTTCTTCTGGGCAGAAGAATCATTCATGAGTATTTGTTTACATCTCTTTTTCTTCTTTAGAATACAAATACCATAAAGAACGTGTTTCTACTTCTCTTGGTCCTCTGTGTATTTTAACACCAAGGATGTGTGACTCAGACTAAGCACCCTGTGGATCTTTACTGAGTGTAGTATTAAGTGGACATATGAGACTTCTGAACCTTCCCTGTCTCTTCTGCCTGATTCATGCCTCCTCATCCTCCATTCATCCTGAAGGGTCACACAAAAGCTTTCCATCTTCCATTCTTTAGCTTATGTAGACTCTACTCAACATTCTTGAGTTCATCTGCAGAGCTTGTAAAAAAGAATATTAGTTTTATGAAAGACTAATACATGTGTCATAGTACATACATAAAAGCTCTCGGATGAATCAGTTTAAACAGTTCTTCAGCAAGTATAACCAGGATTCATCATGCACTGACTTCAGAAATCTTATGTTGAGTACTGTGAATCTCAAAGAGAGGGATATTTGAATGAGGTACGTTTTATCTTAGAGAGAAGTGTGCAAGAAATCAGTTTTAGCCGGGTGGTGGTGGCGCACGCCTTTAATCCCAGCACTCGGGAGGCAGAGCCAGGTGGATCTCTGTGAGTTCGAGGCCAGCCTGGGCTACCAAGTGAGCTCCAGAAAAGGCGCAAAGCTACACAGAGAAACCCTGTCTCGAAAAACCAAAAAAAAAAAAAAAAAACCAAAAAAAAAAAAAAAGAAAGAAATCAGTTTTAAAGACTAAGTTGAATGTTTTTGTTGATTCCCCTTTTGTCCAGAATGTTCTTTGGTTTACCCTCAGCCAACCCCTGCCACTCTAACTTTATAATCCAAGGCATCCATCTTGGTTTGTTTCTACCTCCTGCTTCCCTCTCAAGGAGAAATGATCTCAGACTTTAAAGTTTTCCTGGACAGCAGGGAACCCCTAAGGAAATATAATGAGCCATGGTTATGAGAACTGGAAGTCAAGGGAGAAAAGAGGAGACACCTCTGACGCCAGCCTGTGGGTGACAAGGGCATGGCTCTTTGCTTTGTACCCTCCTCTCAAGTAGTCTCAACAATAAAATCTTGGCAGGTCAGTTCATGCGGTATAAATTAAATTAGCGATGGTATGTAATAAATGCAGCTTGATACCCATAAGGATGGGATCTTTATCTCTCCTCCCTAGGGCTGATGGGAGGTGCCAACAGGCCTCTTCCAGGTTTCCACAAAGGAGATTTGTTTCACTCAGTCTTTTCATCTGTCTTTCTAAAAGTCATTCTCTATTTCTGATTTTTTTCTCTTTGGTGGTCTCCTTTGTCTCATAACTTTGGATTGACTTTTTCCAACCTGAATCATGATGATCTAGATAAAGAAGCATGAAGACGATGAAACCTGGGAGCTTAGAGAGAAAAACACAACAGGCTTTACCTTAATGTAGAAACAAATACACACACACACACACACACACACACACAC
Organism: Peromyscus maniculatus bairdii; assembly: GCF_049852395.1. Taxonomy (NCBI): domain Eukaryota; kingdom Metazoa; phylum Chordata; class Mammalia; order Rodentia; family Cricetidae; genus Peromyscus; species Peromyscus maniculatus. Next base: position 87,579,093 of record NC_134853.1, on the reverse strand, counting down.
ACACACACACACACACAGAGATATACACACAAATGCATACACATACATATACACATCTCATACATATACATACTTACATACACACACATCCATACACTCATCCATATATGAATATACATTCAACTACCCAAACATAAACACAAATACACATACATATACACACATAAACATAAATATACACATACTTACATATATACATGTGTATACACACGTACACACACATGTTGCACAAATACATATACACACATGTAGCCAGAACTTTCTCCGGTTCTGCCCAGACCCATGGTCAGGATGAATCTCTTCCACCCGTGTCCCTCAGCTGCTTGGTCCCAAGTAACACCAAGGCTTATATTAATTACAAACTGAATGGCCTGTGGGTCAGGATTCTTGCTAGCTAGCTCTTACAACTTAACTCAACCCATTTCTATTAATCTATGTGTTGCCACGTGGCTGTGGCATTACTAGTCTGCTGGCATCTTGTTGCTCCTTGGGTGGCAGGCTGGCATTTCCCCTGTCTCCACCTTTTTTTGTCTCATGTTCAGTTTGAATGTCCTGCCTAACCTCATCCTGCCCTGCCATAAGCCAATGCAGCTTTACCATCCAGTCAGAGCAACACATATTCACAGTATACAGAAAGACTTCGCACAGCACACACATGCACACCTATACTGACATGTCCATATAGACATGTACACACATACATGCATATACATGCACATACTCATGTATGCACACATATACACATATGCATACATATATACCTACAAACACACATATACATCCATGTACATATATACACACAGAGTGCATACACACATGTATACATATACTTACACACATACACACATGCATACATGCATATACAAACATACACACATGCATATATATACATATTATACACACACACACACACACACACACACACACAATTTTACTTCATTGTTTTTTCTTTCAGTAGGCATCTCTTGAGATTATAGCAGGATCCCCATCACAGACATTGAGGGGACAATTATGAATCATTTCTAGACATTGTTCTAGCATAGTAAGGCATCTAGAATCACCAAAGGCACCATGATGCATTCTCTATTAGGAGATTCGGGCAGATTTATGATGATGAGGTGAACTTGAAACATAGCACTTGTTTTTACAAAGGATGCTGGTTTTCAACATACATGACTGCTTCACATTTATTGTCCCACAGTCTCTTCTCAACTTCATTCACCAACTGCCCTCAGTTCAGGTAGTCAGCCCCACGCTCACTCGACAACACAGCAACATGCACACTTGATCCCTGTTTCCCTGATGTCTATCCTGCTCCTTTGACTGTCATCCACAGGTAATGACACTGCAGTTCAAGCTCATCACTTTGACAATCTCTGAGAAGCTTTCTATCTTTCCTCTCTACCCCCTTCCAGATTTGAATACTGATCCTTGAATTATATCCTCCAAATGCTATTTACCACTTTGACGATTTGAGGAGTATAAACAGGATGCCTCCTGGGCACAGAGATGTTCTGCTAGAGGTTAGATGTACATCCTTTAAGAAGGAAATACGTATCTCTGGCCACCAAATACTTACAGTCCAGTGTGTGAGACAAACCATCATTTGAATTAGAAAACTAAGAAAATTTTATGATAGACAATCCTGAAAATAAGAACACTCATGCTCTGAGAACTTGAGGCTGGCCTGCCTGGAATGAGGACTGCTGGGTGAACTTTTGAAGGCTGCTGCACTTGGAGAAACTGTGAGGAGGAAGGGACCCAGATCTCTGGGTCTCCTAGAGGCCTTTGGGATTTACTTTGAACTTGGGAGGATTGTGTTTACTCATCATTTTCTTCCTGGTGATGGTAGAGGTGGGGGAAATGGGTGTCTGCCATAAGGTACTCAATAAACATTTATGGAAAGATTTAGTGTATGTGGTGAAATATTGTTTTACAAATATCAGCGGTCTGACTATATGGAATCAATCAAGGAGATGCATATATGACATAGAAATGTGCAAGTCATGAGTTATTACAGTGTATTTTGGTCCTCAGTAGGCTATAGCAGTATCGCACCATGGCTATAATTTAAACCATTAGAGCCTGTCACTTCTGATGCCTCAGTCCTGTCATGGGGACTTTGAGTAGCATGCAGAGCTGTGGGTAATTGTTTCTTTTTTTAAGATTCATTTTAATTTTATTAGTGTGCCTGTGTGTATGTGTGTGCCAGTGTGTGGATAATCATGGACTTGGAAAAGGAAGTCAGATCCCTTAGAGCTGGAGTTACAGCCAGTTGTGAGTCACCTGACATAGGAATTTAGGTCCTCTGGATGACCAGAAAGTACTCTTAACTACTGAGCCATCTCTGCAGTTCAAGCAGATGTTTCTTGATCAATAAAACAGAAAGGATAAAGGTAGCTCCTCCTATTGGCATGAATAAAGAAGAATAAAGTGTTCAGTGCACGGTCATAATTCAGAGAGAAATAAGGTAGAATTATATAGATGTGACAAACTCAGGGTCTTGAAGCAGATTGCTCAGGTTCAAATCTGGATTCTGTTACATTATCTATAAATCCATTAGGTGGTATAGCTTAGGACTCCAAATTTCATTTGGGGTTTTTATAAAGGTTCAATCATATAATTTTTTCTGTAGTATTTTCATTGCACTTGCAGACAAAAACCTCTATAATCAAACTTATAACTCCTCTAACTAGATACACACATTTGCAAATACATACAGTAAATGGGATCAAAGAGGGAAATCCCCACATAAACCAGAAGCAATTCTGTAGCCAGAATGTTTCTCAATCCTGCCCAGCCCTGCAGTCTGGACAAATCTCCCCCACCTGAGGTCCTGCCACATAGCCGTGGCATTACTGGTCTGCAGGCATCTCATTGCTGCTTGGGTAGCGGCTCATGTCTTTCTGGACTCTTCCCTTCCTCTCTCTGTATCTCTGCTTGGATTTCCCACCTGGCTGTAAGCTTTCTTGCCATAGGCCAAAATGTCCAATGGGTACCACACATATTCACAGCATACAGAAAGACATCCCACAGCACAGTTCAGATTGGGATTTGCTGCCACGTAAGTTGTGAAGGGACCCAGACAAATGGCTCCTCTTATTTCTCAGCACCAGCACTGTGGCTGAGGCAAGGGTGGGGCTATGTTCACTATGTGTTCTTCGAATTTCCTCTCCCAGATGATTCCCTTGTCCATCTGCCCTGAGGAGACATCCAAACTCTCAGCTGTCTGGATTGGCCTGTAGGGTGGAATAAGGTTGGGGGCACAGAACTTACAGTGTGGAAAAGGGTCCCAGAGAATACTTCATAATGCTCCACTGCCTGAAACATTTAGCACATGAAAGAAGAGGAGGGGAGGTCTCCTACAGCCATGCAGGACTTGTGCCTCACACAGAAGGCAAGCTCCTTTGCCACTGACTGACAATAGAGAATGTCAAATAGGATGGGGTGTGGCTATCATCCTCTACCCCCAAATCATAGCCACCAAAGGGCAACGTCTTGAGTACTTGACCAGCACCTTCCAAACTGCGGCGAGAGTGACCAGCAAATGAGAAACAGTAAATAGTCATCAAGTTAATTGTAATAATCATTTATTAAACACTTACTTAGCACTGATGTCAGGCAGTTTCATCTGCTCTCCCTGATCCTCACATTCGTCTTATATAATAGTTAACGTTACCATCTTTTTACATATGGAGAAACTGTGGCTCAGACAAGCTCAAGCCACCAGGATCCATATCTTGTCTTTAAGCCCCAGTTCTTTTCTGTGTCCCAACACATCAGGTGCCTCATAGAAGACAGACTGACCTGGGATCTGTCATGTGTCTCCCGTCATCCCTGGCAGAGCAGGACAGAGTGATGGAGAACAAGTCTGATATATCAGCTAAACTGGGTGGTCTGAGAGAGGTTCAACGAAACAAATGTGGAGGTCTTTAAGGAAAGACAAGACTTCCTCAGCCCTAATGGCCCCTGGACTGCTTGGGTCTTCTTCCGAAATTGAACTTGCTGGGCCCAAGCAAAACCAGGTCATTGTCCTGTAACCATGTGGGTCTGATACAAAGGCATGTCCTTCCCTCTGTTTTCATGGAGCACAGAGGAGGTGGTAATTCTTATTCCACTACTCACTGGTCTCGTGACCTTAAATGGTCACATTTTATCCCTTTTGGTGCAATGTAAAAGTTAGCCATGTTTAGTTTGAAGACATGTAGAGTGAACCAGAGACAGTCAATGAATGTAAAATATCACAGTCTTGATTAGTAAACTGGAAGCTACTAATATTACCAGTGTTTTCACTGAGATTTTATCTGAAGGACTCAAGTTGGTTGACTGCATCGTCAGCTAAGTGTGGAGCTCAGTATGACAGCTGGCTATGTGCTGTTGGCAGTGTGCGTATACCATGAGGAAGGACAGGGACTCTGCCCTACCTCTCACTGTCCATGGCCCATAATGGGCTCCCCATACCTCATTTGTTGAACAAAAATCTGATGTACAGGTTGAACACAGTTGTTAGGTTTCTAAGCCTGTAACTCTGTGATAAGACTTCTGCAAAAGCAAAACTTTTTAAGAAAATATGTTGATGCCTACATGCTTGGAAGATGGTCAGGTTTGAGGTACTAGTACAGAGAAAGCTGCTATGGGCCTGAATCACAAAAGGAGAGGTGTGTCCTTGCATGTTATACTGACAAATTTGTCTGTATTGTTGCTAACATTGTTTCATCCTAGGGTTTATAGTTGCTTGAAGACACAGAACTCATTATATTTGTTAATATATGATTGGAAATAGTATGGATAATACTCAGCAAAATGTCAGTCATAGTTTCAAGTGGGGTGACTGCAGAAAGTTATATAACTTTCTTCTATCTATCTATTTATTCTAGGTATGGTTTCAGTACAGTGCCACGCTTTACTTAGGAAACTTGTCTAGGAACATAAAACAACAACAACAACAAAGAGCCACAGCTTACAATAATTTCACTTCTGTATACTTACCCAGGTGTCAATGTCCCTATCTCAACTGAGAGCAAGAAGGTGACAGAGAAAATGGCACAAGTCCTGCCTCGATGCTTAAGAAGGAACATAAGACAGAAGGAGGAACATAGCACCTACCCACTTGAACTGGTGTAATACCATGCTGAGTGTTCTAACTGTATACCTACATCTAACCACAAATGTCTAAAAGTGACTCATTTCCCCACTATTTCATAGGCAAGATGGAGAGATAGTCAGCGACATCCTGCAAATGACCTATCTTGGAAGTCATAATAAATTAGACTCAGAAATACTACACTTGTAGTATGTCGCTGAATTTAGCAGCATGAAGTTAACATCAGTCATGGATGTGTCTCTATATCTACATCTTTCTGTGTATACATATATTCTATATACACTGTAGATACAGTATGTACATGTATATAGGTGGTAATAGCATCAACTTTGCAGATACAGAAAAACAAATGGCTCAAAGTGGGTAGAAGATGTTAGGTACAGTGATGGAGATACATGCCAGTGATTCCAGCATGCAGGAGGCTGTCAGGGAGATCGTGAGTTTGAGATCAGCCTGAGTTACATGGTGAGATCCTGCTTCAAATAAAGCATACAGCAGCACAAGGGGAAAAAAAGGTGGGTGGGTGGGGCGGCAGGGGGAGGACAAAAACTTGGGTAAAAACTGCTTCAACTTGTGGGTATGGTCTGAGACAGGTTTGGCTATGATGCAGTTACTGAGTTATACTTAGAGACATTTTTTGTATCAAGTACTAGGACACCTGTATTGTGCTCTAGAAAGCCAAGTTGAAAGAATATAATATTTGTGATCATTTAGTTGAGTTATCGTCAACCTTCTCCCTCTTCTTTTTATATCATCAGAGTCCTTTGTACATTAGAAAAGTCCAATGTATTACTAATAACAACAGTAACAGTAATAAAAACAGCAAGTCACTTTTAAGGGTATGGTTGAAGCCTTTATCTCAGTGACCTATGAGTACTTCTCAAGGGTTTTTGGACATAAAAATCATAGATCTGTGTCTCTATTCTCTAATCCCCAACATACTTTGGTCACCTTTGAGAAAGACAGGGAGGAATATGGAGACTTGAGTCTAAGTCCATCAGAAACTTCTAAACATAGTGATGTGGGAAAACATCCATGATATTCTCCACTGCAGCCTCAGTACCTAGCACAGAGCTCTATGCACACAGCAAGAATGGAAGACAGGGATACTGCACAGATGCTTACAAGTGTGTGCAGAGATCCTTTGGGCCCAGTTTGGTTCTGTCATCTGAGTTTATGGAACATCCAAATGATGAGTTGTGATACTCACTCACACATAAGTATGCTCTCAGAACGAGCAGCACATGAACTTAGATGTTAATTATCTCAAATATTAACTCATCTTTCCCGTGCCCCTGTGCCCTAAGGCCTCTCCTCTTTCCATGGCCACAGCACTGAGATATGGGGTTGGGGTTTTTCCCCCTTTCCTTTTGTTCTCTTTTTAAACAAGCTGACTCCATTTATTACTCAGTGGGTGCTAAATACATAGAGAAACCCACAATCCTTTCTTTCTCTTCCCTACATACTCCTCCTCTTCTTCTTCCTCTCTCAGCCATCTTTTCTGACTTTAGAGCACTCTCAAATAGCTTTTTCTGAGATCAGCTGCAGGCTAGGTCTCCTGTGAGCTGTGATGTCCTGGGGGAAACTGAATGGGATGGGGATGAGGGTAAAGTGCTTTGGGTAGGACAGGGGAAGCACATCCCAATCTGACTTAAACCCATTTTCTGCAGTCTGTGTTTGTCCTGGTTTCACCCTCATCCTTTGCTATATTTCACTGAGAATGGGGGCAGTGCAAAAGAAGGGGCCCACATCTGGGTCCCTGACTCACACTGGCTCAGCCATCCCAGCCCTGCACTAGAAGGCCTGTCTGTGCAGCTGGCCTTGCCTTTCTTTTGGCCAGCGAGCAGAGAGGCTCCAACTGGGGAAGCTCAGAACAATCTCAGGGCCTCTTGCTGGGGTGGCTCTGGGCAGCTGTGGGCTGTTTTCTCTGGCCTTTGCAGTTTAAAGCACTTGACTCTTTCCAGAGCATCTGCAGGCCTGCTATTTTCCCCTTACAGACACAAGATGAGGAGCATAGTTGTTCCTCAGTGTCCGGGTATCACTTTAGTCAAATTTGTTTTTCCAGAAACAAAGTTCACAGGACCCCCATTGGGGTGTTTGGGGTGTAAGTTTTGGGGTTCAAAGAGTCCAGTTCATCTTCTGTTTCCCTCCTTGAAGGATCATGGGAACCATCAGATGTGATTTTTTTTTTTGCCATCTTTCTAGCATCTCCTTCACATCTTTACGATACCTGGAATATTAACTTCATGTGTTCTTAAAACTGACTCATTTCTTTATTCCTCTATTTTTTATTTTCGGTTAAAATCAATCATTTCAAAATGGAAATTTATATCACTACCGGTAAGTGGGAAACCAGGATTACTTGCCATAAATAGAAAATAACTCTAAAAATCAATATAGTGTAAACAAAACAATTTTATAACATTCTCTGCAGACATTGTTACCTCTGGAAGCTTTCAAGCCAGAGCTTTGCCTACTTTCATTTTTTTCCAGCTAAGACACAAGAACATAGTCATGCATATTAGTGAGGTATAATGTAATATTTGGATACAAGTATATGTTGTATAGTATTCGAATCAAGGCAAAAATATCTAAATCTTATCATGTATCCAAAAAACTCAAAGTGGTAGCTAAAACACTGACATTAATACCATAGAGACAGTGTTTTGTTTTGTTTTGTTTTGTTTTGTTTTGTTTTTTAACCCCTTGACAAAACACTTATCTATGAGAGCTCAGTTCATTAAGGTGAATTCATCCTACAAAAGAGGCAACTTTGTGTGTGTTGGGAGAGTTGTGAGGATCTGCTCTGGGGTCCAGTGTCCAGTGCAACAACTATCGGCCTGCCATGTACTTCGTTAAGTCTCTCCATTGAAACAGAGACACTTCTAAATATTTTGCCCATGTCACCCTAGCCTGAGCCAAGGCCGGAGCAAATCTTTGCCTTGGGCTCAGCTAAAAACTTTCTGACTCCAAAGCATCATTCTCTTCCCCAGTGCATTTCTGAGCTATATGCTTAAGAAGAGCATTCTGAGCATGGTGTGCTTTTCTTACATGTTTTCTACTTCATTACATAGTTTGGACATGTGACTGCTGCATATAAAATATAGAATAAGGATAATGGGTGGAAGCTGAGAACCAAGGGGAAAGGGGGAAGAAAAGAACTCCTGGCCACAGTTTCAGCACTCCCTAGACTCCATCCTTCACCCAGGGCCACTTTGAGGTGAATCCTATAAGCATCTATAAAGTTGTGCCTTTTTATTTCTTTTTAATTTTGGAACTAAAATGAAGTGAGGTCAGACTGGTTATTGATCAGTTTTGTTTTAGAGATACAGGTAGACTTTCTGGCCTCTTTGTTGGCATGCTTGCAGATCACACAGAATATTCCTCAAGCCAGAGAGACAGAGAGAGACAGAGAGAGAGACACAGAGAGAGACAGAGACAGAGAGACTATTCTTTAAGGTTCCATAATAGATATGCTTTTACTTGAACCTGGCTTAGACATCTCCTAAGACACTCAGCCAGAACAAGCCTTTAGTTCTGTCTGTCCTACTTGACCCTATTCTTTGATATCAGATGTTGCTGAATCTTCTCTGTGGTAAGTCCTATTGGCCTACTGTCTTAATTAGGGTTCCTTTTGCTGTGAAAAGGCACCATGACCATGGCAACTCTTATAAAGGAAAACATTTAATTTGGGTGGCAGTTTACAGTTTCAGAGGTTTAGTCCATTATCATCATGGCGGGATATGTTGACATGCAGGCAGACATAGTGCTGGAGAAGGAGCTGAGAGTTCTACATCTTGATCCACAGGCAATACCAAGTGAACTGTGTTACTTGTCATAGCTTGAGCATGAGAAACCTCAAAACCCATCCCTACAGTGACACACTTCCTCCAAGAAGGCCATACCTACTCCAACAAAGCCATACCGCCTAATAGCACCACCCCCAATGGGTGCCATTTTCTTTCAAACCACCACACCCATACTGGTGGCCTTTGTCATTTTCTTCATGATGATAATAATTTCATAGATTTGACAAGGAGGCTGTGAGATTTCACCATGCACTCAGTGGCCATACTCATGGACGATTAGATGGGAGTGACTGGCCCCAAACCTGATACCAGGTAACACCTAATTCCAGGATACCAGGCCTTGAAATCTTCATTTTTCCCTTGGCTCCTGAGCTGAGTTTGGTATGAGTACACATAAGAGAGTCACCTTGATGGAGGAACAGGAGTGAGAGCCAGGGAAAAAGGGATCAAACCCAGCTCTTCAGTGGCTTGATCTGCAGCCCTAGCAAGTCTCCCTTTCTGTTTCTCACAGTGATAAACCAGACTGGGCTGGTTTTTCAGAGCTATGTTGTTAAATGCTAAGATAATCTGGGGTGCAATAAGAGTCACACAAAAGGCAAATTCATTTCACAGGATAAGTACTTGTGCCCCTTCTTGCTACAGGCAAACCTTTTACCTATATTTGCTGGACTCTCTTCTAAGGCCTTATTAGGAATAAATGATTTCTGACTAAATAAAATAGTTTGGAAAACAGTCATTGCCTTCACACATAGGCAAACCAGTTTCCCAAAAGAAAATAAAAACAAGATATCATTTTCTTGGTAAAAAATGACAACTGTAGATGATGGCTCTGAAGTAAGTGGCTAGGAAACCAAGAAAATAATTGTCTTGTGCATTTACATGATTACATATCCCTTGCTGAAAGAATCTTAGAATCTCTGGTTCCAAGAGAGTACGGTGTGTCAACTTGGGCTTCTGTGAGCTACTAGGAAAAGGAAGGAAAGCCTAAATGGATGCTTTTTTTGTTTCTTTGCTGTTACAATCATAATATACATGTATATGAGGATGTGAGGTGGCTTGGGAGGGAGGGCTGGGAGGTGGTAGGAGGGAGGAGATGGGATCTGTGGGTAGTATGTAGAGTGAGTAGAAAATTTCTTAATAAAGAAAAATGAAAAAATATATGTATATATAAAATCACATTTTATATGTAGTATATCTTAATTCTCTCTATATATGCCTATATATTATATGCTTGAGTCATATGTATGCACATACATTCATATGCAGATAGATATGTAGTCATGCACATACATGACAGACTATTTGAGAATCAGTTGACCACATCTTTATGGGTAAAGAAACAAACTTAATTAGAACATTATCTTACTTTCCTCTGCCTCCTTCTAATTTGTAACAGCTCTTTCCATTTTCTTAGACTCTGAGATGAGAAATTCCTGGCCCTCACCTACTAGACTAATTTCTTACATTCTCATTTTCTGATTTCCTGCCCCAATAGACTCCAGCTCTCTAGGGAAAAATGAGAACTAAAGTGGATTGGCCATGATGGGGATGAGGGGAGTGATGAGAAGTAGAATCCTTAGGACTTCATTGCTGAGTGTGTGCACATGTAGAGGATGCAGCAGGAGAAACCAGAATGGACAAAGGGAGAAACATGGATTCTTGGACAGTCCCCAGAATGGACAAAGGGTGAACCAAGGATTCTAGGACAGTCCCCAAAGTGGACAAAGGGTAAACCAGGGATTCTAGGACAGTCCCCAGAATAGACAAAGGGTGAACCATGGATTCTAGGACAGTCCCCAAAATGGACAAAGGGTGAACCATGGATTCTTGGACAGTCCCCAAATGGAAAAGAGTATAGAGAAAACAATTCCAGAGGCAAAAAGATAGCATGGCTGAAAGAACTAAGGCCCCCAAGAGTCATAAACAGTGAACACTTCAGAGATATGGAGCTCATAGGCAAGGGCTAGTCTTTTTTTTTTAGATTTATTTATTCATTATGTATACAGTGATCTGCCTGCATGTATGTCTGCAGGCCAGAAGAAGGCATCAGATCTCATTATAGATAGTTATGAGCCAGCATGTGGGTGCTGGGAATTGAACTCAGGACCTCTGTAAGAACAGCCAGTGCTCTTAACCTCTGAGCCATCTCTCCACCCCAAGGGCTAGTATTATGGAAAGCAAAATCCATCCTTTCCTAATCAAAGACCTGCATGAAACATCAAGTGGAAAGTATGGGTGGTGGTAGAGGAAAGGGGACAGATTTACATATTTTTATCCTATGTTTTAAGTAAAAGATGAGTTTAAGGGGGGATATACTAGGTTGGGATGAGAGAAAGCTGATTTAGGTCAAACAAGGCACCAAAGTGTTCGGCAGTGTGTGGTCCATTTAGACTGTGTCATCATGGAGAGCATGTTAATAATGCAGATGACTATGCTGACCCCAAAATTACTGGGAATAGCCCTACGTGGTTTATTCTCTGTCTCTCTGTCTCTCTATCTCTCTCTGTCTTTCTCTGTTTCTATCTCTGTCTCTATCTCTCTCTGTCTGTCTCTCTTTCTCTCCATCTCACTCTCCCTTTGTATCTTTCCCTCTCCATCTCCCTGTCATACACATGCACACACACACACACACACACACACACACACACACACACACACACACATGCACACACACAACTGTTTTTTTCAACTCAGGCTTACATGGTACTTCCTTTGTAGCTCAGACTGGCTTCAAACTAGCAGTCCTCCCGTATCAGACTGGCATACAGGTAGGATTTAAAGAATGTACCACTACACCTGGCCCCAGGGTGATTCTTAGGTATAATAGCATTGAAATTCTTCCAGGAGTAAAATTCTCCTTAAGACAATGAAACAAAATAAATGTTTTCTTAAAGGATCCCTCAGGCTTTTGAGTGCCCACTCTTCCTGGCTCCACAATCTTAGGTGGTTTCATGTGAAGAGCAGGAAGGCCATTTCACTGGCTTTCCCCTCCCCATTGTACCGTAAGAATTTCATCGTTTATATGGAGTCTGATGCTGCTTCTTTTCCTGGCAAGCAGCAGACCCTTGGAGGCCCGGACAGCCTGAGTTCCAGCCTGCTTTACCTTCCATTGGGTAGGAACTTTGTTAAGGACAAGAATTCCTGACTAGCTCTTAGAACTGTTAGGTGGAGGGACTAAGGTCATAAGCATGAACATTACGTCAGATCTGCCAGGCTTCATCTCATCAATAAAAGGTCAGCCAGCATCTTTGCATTCCAGCATTTCAGGATTCATTCTTGTCCCTTTCTCTGTCTCCTCCTCATCCATGTCATCACCACTTTTAGAGAGTGAATGAGCTTTCATTGAGCATTATAAGACATAGTCTTGAAGACCAATGCAGGCCAAAAGCCAAACAGGTCTTTGTTTTAAAGCTGTGGAAGGTAGAGAATGAAGACTACATATTTCCCATATTCCTAACAAATTGTTCTTTATGAATTATGCATGTTGAAAACCATGATTACCATAAGAAACAAAAAGTTGACATCTTTGTCTTGTGGATGAGGATGCCCCAGTGCAAATGAATTCCAAGTGGTGAAACCTGGCCTGAAATCTTGGTGTGAGCCATTATCTGGTCCCTTATCAACCTTCTAATTTTGTGATTTCAGTAGCAAGTATCTCAGAGGACACAGTGAGGATTAGAGGAGGAAGAGGGGGAGCAGAGGAGGAAGATGAGGCAGAAGTGGAGAGGAGGAAAGATTCAGCCTTCTGTGGTCTGAGGAAGCTAATAAGAAAGAATGAAATTCCATGTGAAGTGTGTGTGTGTGTGTGTGTGTGTGTGTGTGTGTGTGTGTGTGTGTGCATGAGTGTGTGAAAGATGCCTATCAGTCCATTTGAATAGGGTAATTAGCCACACTGTAAGCAAAGGCAGGAGGTAGGGAGCCTCTACTCACATTTGGGCAAGAGCATGCTCTTATGGTGGTGTAAAAAAATAATGTAAATAATTACAACAGAGATAGCATGGACAAGCCTTGAATGTCATGTTAGGAAAGTTGTCCTGTGGAGGAGACTTCAATAGAAATGGGCTGCAAACAAAGGCCTGGAGACACTCAACGATGGACAGGCTTCTTTATGAACTGCTCATCTATTTGCCATGGCAGGATTATGGGGTCCCCTGACCTTCTTTTTACTCTGAACCAGACTCCTTTGGAAAGGTTACAGGGCCCTCGCTGCAGGAGTCATCTTGAAAAAGGGCATCCCTCCCTCCTGCTGCCTGGATTGAGCAAGAAGCTGGACACAGGGTGAGGCAGCAGCAGCTGTGAGTCAGACTGCCCCCACACAGGCGCAGGCGCAGACTCCAGCCCTAAGCTTGGGGCCCCCAGTTGGGATAGAAGTTCTCTCTTGCTTTCATTTGCTAAAAACGGCCTGTACAGCCAAGTGTGGCTCAGTGCTACCCTGTCTCACTGGGAATGATCTGAGCTGTTCATGTTCCTGTCTTGCCTTCTGTTCCTCTTCTTCTTTCTCCTGTACCCCCATCCTCCCTCCCCTTACCTCCTGTTTTCTTTTGCTTTCTTCTGCTTTGTCCCTGATGATTTATTCTCCTCTCCTTTTCCTACACCACCCTCTTCTTATTATGCTTTCTGATTTGTGGTGTGATTCAGAAGACCCAGATCTATACTGTACCACCACCAGTGGCTCTCTATGAGCTTTCAGACTCATTTCCCTCAAATCCTCATTGAAATAGTGTGATTAGAAGGTGTTTTAAAGACAAAGGTCTATCAGCATTTCTCCCAGAATCATCTGTTTCAATTGTACATTTTTACATAGATTCTTTAAATGAGATAGCTCACAGGGACCTCAGCATTTAGCTGCCTACTAAAAATCCTCTAAAAATGTTATATTGCCTGCCCCCCCAGCCACCCCATATGAGACTAATTGGATGAGAACTTATCAGAGAGTGTCTCAAGCTGTAGTTTTTAAAGCTCCCTCAGCTGATTATACTAGGCCATCAGGGTGAAGAACCATCACTTTAGAGACAGCTGCCTTTTGTTCAGAGGTCAAGAGACAAGGGCACTGTGGCCCAAAGCCGGTAATGGGACATATCCAGAATGAGTCAGTGTGGACAGAACTAGAACCATTCCTCTGTCCCCTTGGCCCCAAGCTTGAATCACCTTAAGCAAGTGCCAGGGCCTCCAGTGGAGCCAGGCAGGAGAGCAGCCTCCTGACTCTGCCAGGGCCTGGCTTAGAGGCAAGGCCCAAACACAGCCCCATTAAGGCAGGCAGTGCCTTACGGGAATCACTGCTGGCTCTGGCTTAGAAAACAAACAGAGTTCTTTGGCTTTTGTTGGCTGCATCCCGGAGTAGGGGAGCTCAGAGGGGAGCACCTAAGGACGCAGGTTTGCTGTTCCTCTCGGAGGCAAAGTGGGGCTGCCAGGGGCAAGACCAGAGACAGGTGGGCAGAGCTCATGGGTGGGGGTGAGTCAGGAGTGCATGCCTCCCACAGCTGCTGCCAATAGGCCTCCTGAGAATGCACCCCACACAGAGGCCAATGCCTACAGGGGAGGGAGTCCAGTGCCAGATCTCAGCCTGGGTGGCAGCTCAGGAAACGCTTGCACCCTGACCTGCCTCCATACAGACCCTCTCAGGTGTATCCAAGCTCCAAGCCTTCTTCCCAGAGGTATTGGCCACAGTGGAAAGATACCACAGTTGGGATCTTACTTGTAACTGTATTTGTGGAGAGCTCTCTATGTCTTAAGCACTGTTGTAAATTCTTTGTACAAAATGTATGTGTAGATTCCTCACAGACTATTGTTGAGGGAATATTAGCTTTCTTAGTGCACAGAAGGGGAGAGAGAAATCACAGAGGTGAAGTCCTCTGCCCTAGGCACACAGCCATTAAGGTTCCTTGTATAAGTACTACAGCATTCAAACTAGAGCCAGTCTGATGCCAAAACTCAGCCTCAACCACTGCAGGACACTATTTTCATATGAATGAATCAGCTGACCTGGGTTGGACTCTCCACTGGGTCATGACATGCCACGTGACTTAACATATTAGGTGACCTCTCTGAACATCAAGTTTTTCCTCTGTAAATTGATGCTTTCTCTGCCTCTTTTCTATGACAGGTGTGGGGATCAAACGAAAGCTGGACATGAAAGAGATTAGTAAATAGCAAAGGGATATACAAATGCAAAAGATTACTGCTGTTATCACCAAACACAGCTGTGTCCACATGTGGGGAACTACCACCCCTGATACACCTGTCCACATTTGTGACCTTGGCTGTTCTGGGCAAACTGTTTGGTGCCCAAGGACTAGAATGGAGGAGAGGACAGGGAGAAATAAAATAATAAGAACATGTTTATAAAATACTTTACATCTCCAAGATGAAAGTTTCTCGACAAATATCAAACCACATAATACAGCAGATTAAATACTATATTCCTACCATCTCCAGTTGCATGCTTATAGACACTCTCATAGAACCTGTGGGCCACTAGGTCAAGTACAGAGAATAGGAGGTCAAGTACAGAGAATAGGAGGTTTGGAATTTGTGACAAGAATTCAACTCTTATTCTTTCTATGTGTTGTTTGACCCAGGGGCTAATAACTCGGGCTTTCTCGACTTTGTTTTTCTTATCAGCGTTAGTGTGTGTGTGTGTGTGTGTGTGTGTGTGTGTGTGTGTGTGTGTGTGTAAGACAGGAGGTGGGGAGAGGAGACCGATGGTTGTAATATTAACTAAACAAGTTTCTATATATATCTCTGGTATAGAACCCACCATTATACATGATGTTTATTTATTTACATGTCTATCTTTCTCATTCTAATATAAATTCTAAAATAGAACAGCTATGTTTTATCTTGAAATTATGTTTCAAATGCCACTTTGAGGACTAAGAACATGGCTTAGTTGGTAAAATTCTTGCTATACAAGTCTAAAAACCTACGCTGAGATATCCATCACCCATGTAGAAAGCCAGAAGCCATAGCCCCTATCTGCAATCTCAGTGCTGCTAAAGCAAAGGCAGTTGGATCCCTGGAGCTCATTGGCAATACAGCCTTGTTGAATCAATGAGTTACAAGTTCAGTGAGAGATTCTGTCTTAAGAAATTAGGTGCATGGCCCAGAAAGATGGCTCAGTGGCTCTTCCCAAGTACCGGGGTTCAATTCCTAACACCATATGTTGGCTCACAACCATCAGTAACTCCACTCCTATGGGATTAAACACTTTCTTCTAGCCTCTGTGGGCAGACCTACAGCAGGTAAATCATTCACACATATTTTAAAATTCATAAGGTGCAGAGAGATCAAGGAAGGCATTCAGTGTTCACGTGTGACGTCCACATGCAAATAATCATATGAATGTATCAACACAATACCCAACAACATCAACACACCTCGTAATGACTTTAAAATCTCACATTTCTATCTTCTCTAGCTTTCTTTATACTCCTAGGCCAGAATGCAGACCCACTCTGTTCTCTAACTCAATGTAAATACAACATGCAAAACTCAAGATCAAGAACCCTTATTGAGATGTCTTAGTCCTGCTATTCATCATTTACCTGATTTTAGGCAGCTGGGCTCATGTATCTGGGGCATATAAAGTTGGACATAGAGTTCATGGGCAGTCACCTACCTGACATAGTCAAGATCCTGTGTTCACTCCACGTCACCTCCAGAAAAAAAAGGAGGAGAGACAGATTTAATCTGACTCAGTTTCTCAATTTCTGAGATGGGAATGATTTCTTTGCTGCTCTTTCTTGATCTTTCTAGGAAAATCAGGTTTGCTCCCAGTAGTATGCTGACAATAAGCGTTTAGGAGGCAGAATGAACTGTTCTTTATAATAGAAACCTGTTGTACATTAAATGGTGTATTTCATTTTAGTGTCATTTCTGCTAGGTTCTGAGTTTCAATTTTTAGAGCCCTTTTACATCATCATGTAAACTCCACCACCTTAGTCTCTACTGATGCATGAGAATTCTCAGGCCTTACCACGATCTCTGTTCTTTCCAAGTCACTGCTGTGGTTGTCTCTGCTGAATCCCCTCATACCCGTTTATTCAGGGAAACACTGCTCTAGAATAAGTAAGTGGAAGTGGGGGCAGCATCTCAAGTCCACTGTCCACTATGGAGCTCAGTTTATTTTAGTGTAAAATAAAGAGGTATGAACTTGAAAATAACTTGATCTCACATGCTTATATGCTTTGTTTTATAAAGTTACAGATCAACAGATACTTAGGTAGGTACAAACGGTTTCCCCAAGTTCACTGAGTAAGGTCTGTGTTACTGCCTGAACTGTGGCTTCTCTGTATCTTCATTTCCCATGCCTAGGAAGTGCTAAGCTTATGCTCTGTAGTCAGAAAATGCTTACATTTCTAGCAGCAATTATGAGCAGAATTGCTTAAATATTTTTCCTGCCAAAAAAGTGATCATTTGAAAACTAGACTTTAGGAAAGATTGGATTTGTTTCTAAAACTCCTTAAACCATAATTTTCAAGTGAGTTTCTTTGAGAAGTTAAGGGGTCTATGGATAGAATCAGAAGATGACAAAGTGCACAACGGAATTGATGATGGGCAGATGTGAAGGCTTCAAAATGACAGCCTTCTACTCACCTACATTCATGGACAATGCATGTATAAACTTCTTTAAAAGATGATTTTATTGCATTGGTAATGTTTCAAAAATGGCTACTTTGCAGGTCAACGGAAGGAATTGAGATATTCCCCCAAAGAGATGCTGAATATAGAATAGTGGGTACATATGAAGTCTTCAATCCATTTTCAATTTTGCGAGCAATACTTTCTATATAAATCTTTGTAGAATTTGCACCATTTAAGAACCCAGTATAATTATAGAAACCAACTGGCTACTTCTCAGCTGGTTCTATGACTCCAGGCTCTCTCAAACTGTTTTCTTGAGGATAGCCCATGGCCTCAGGCAGATGCCCCCCCCACATGCCAGGTCTGGCATCCCTAGCTAGGAGTTGGCCCAGCTAGGCACTTGGCCTAAGTTAGAGCCAGGAGCTGCTGGTACAGTCCAAGAACATTGCTGGGAAGCTGGAAGGAACTGTTCTATGGGCTGTGGGGGAGCAGAACCCATCTATGCTTTCTATGGTAGATGGGGGAGCAGGTAGCTGTACCAGGAGCCAGCCATGGGCATTCTCACCCAGGGTCTTCTGATACAGAGTCCAAAACACATGAGGCAGAATGTTTCTACAGCTGGGAGAATGAGGGAATCCCTCTGAGGCTTTTTTGTGCTTCATGACTTTTTATATCCTTAAAGCAGCTGCAAAAATGTCTCTTAGATTCATCTTCTTTGCCATGTTTCCCACTGATTTGGCTCCTGGAAAATTGCTCTTGTATTTGCTGCTCTGGTCTGAAAGCCTGGCCTCCAGCACATAATACATACTGTGACCAAGTTGTGTCAGAAATAGGAGGTCTGCATGATCCTATTGTGTTCCAGTACAAACTTCTGATATCCCCAAGAACCAATCTACCAAACAGTGCATGAACAAAAATGTGTAACTGTCAGAAATGTGATGGAACTGTTAAAATCACATGAAATCCATGTAAATAGGGGAGTAAGATCACTCTTCTTTTTCTGGCATGTGTAAAAATAGCAAATAACCTATAAAAAGATGGGAGAAAAATGAGGTAAACCATTTCAGATAAAGGCCTACCATTAATTGTGTCATTTGTCAATGAGATTTTTGATACCCAAATTCTTTGGGAAGCAGTGGAGAAGGGTGCTATTGCAGGGTGAGTTACTTAATTATATGTAGAGGACTTCTGGCTCCTTCTGATCTCCTCCTCCCAAATATCTAGGGACACTCAATTTTTCATTCAGATATCTCACTTCTTGCCAAACACAGTTTGTTCCTTAGTATGGTTGTTTCATTGTGAATTTCCAGGTTGATTCATCAGAGCATACAAAATACCAGAGACAGGGTGCCTCCTTAGTCTTAAAAAAAGTCTCTTCCCAAGAGCCTCTGCAGGAGGCTTGAACGTTGCTGACTCATCCCCTTTCTCTCTATTAGGACTCGATTATGTCATGTTTTAACCTGGAAATATTTGAAGGCCTTATTCATTTTCTACAACTCATGTTGGCTTTGTGAGGGCCAGTGACAAGGTCTGACCACTTCATCCTCATGAATGAAGAAGACACCAAGAGAAAATTCTTAAGCATCTCTAATGTTACAGATAACTCTGAGACCAGCAGATTTATCATCAGAGCCTAACAAAGAGCCAAGAAGCTTCTATCAGCTCCAAAGTCACATGATAGGAAACCAAATTCCATCATAATATTAACCATCTGTGGATGATAACAATTTTTCCAGAGGGGACACCAGAAAGATAAGGAAAAGAGAAATCATTGTCTTAAGGAAATATAATCTAAAGGCACCAATTAGCAGCCAAGGCTATATCAATAATCATCCTACCTTGTAGAAATCCGGACCTTTCAACCAGTTTTGAGTTTTTTTATTTTTATTTTTTTAGTGAGAATTTGATTGAAAACTATGATAATCAATGAGTATGCCAGGTTATTTTTATGCTTGAATCCCCAAACTTAGGAATATGAAGGCCTCTCTCATTTCTTTTCCATAATTTCTGCCATCAAAAGAAAAAATCCTTTATGTATGTCTTAGAATATTATTTTATTGAATCTTTGAGAATTTCATACAAAATATTTTTATTATATTCACCCATCCTACAACTCCTTCCAGATCCAGCCCACTTTCCTATCCACCCAACTTAATGTACTTTCTCTGTCTGTCTTTCTGTCTCTGTCTCTGTCTGTCTGTCTGTCTGTCTGTCTCTCTCTCTCTCTCTCTCTCTCTCACACACACACACACACACACACACACAACACAACATACACCATGTTCTTGTCCATATCCAATTTCCATTGCCCAAATATTCTAAGGTGTGGTGTCTGGCATGGAGTGTGGTGAATCTACCATGGGTCATACACACAAAAGTTGCCCTCTCCTATCTCACTCCTGACATTTATCAGTTGCCAATAGCTCCTCAGGTATGGGTGGGAGTTAGTACCCACACCCGCCCTTTCCATCTTCATATTTTGTCTGGCTTGACTTTGCGCAGATCATGTGTACAAGGTCACAGTCTCTGTAAATTCCTATGTGAAAAGTGCCCTGTTATGTCCAGCCAACATTGCTTCCCTTTTTTCATCCACCACTGTGTCTCTTACAGTCCTTCTGTCCTCTCTTCCACCAAGATTCCTGAGCCTATGGCGAGGGGTGTGATATAGATGTCCCATGTAGGGTTGAGTAGTCCACAGTCTTTTGTTATCTGAACATTAACTAGCTGTGGGTCTATGTAATAGTAGCTATTTACTACAAGAAGAAGTTTCTCTGACAAGGGTTGAGAGATACACTAATTTATGGGCATAGCATTAAGTCATTACGAGTCTATTTAGTTAGGGTTTCTATTGCTGTGATAAAAACACAATTATCCAAAACATCTTGGGGTGGGAAGGGTTTATTTCATCTTATAGCTTGTATTCAGTTCATCAACATGGGAATTCAGGGCATAAACTCAATCAAAGCAGGAACTTGGAGGCTGGAGCTCATGCAGAGGCCATGGAGGGCTGCTGCTTACTAGCTTGCTCTCCATGGCTTGCACAACCTGCTTTCTTACAACACCCAGAACCACCAGCCCAGAGGTGGCACTACTCACAGTGAGCTGGACCCTCCCACATCAATCATCAATCAAAAGAAATGCGCTACAGACTTGTCTTAATGCGTATCTTTTGGAGATATTTTCTCAATTGAGAATCCCTCTTCCAAATTACTTAAACTTGTGTCAAAAAAAAAAAATACTTGACCAGCATAGAGTCAGTTTAATATTATATCTGCTTTTCAGAATAACAGCAGTAGTTTCTCCCCTAGGGCCTTTGACTTGTCTAGCCATAGGTTCTTGGCCTTGATGATTATACTAGGCATGGGTTCCATCTTGTGGAGTGGGTCTTACATCAAATCCAATCAGAAAGTGCCTAATTACTCTTATAACATCCATGCCACTAGTCACACCAGTTACAAGCATATCTTTCCAGGATAGCCATCACTGTAGTTTACAGGGTTTATATCTGGGTAAGACTGATGATTACTTTTCTCCTCCAGTGTTGGACATAGCCCCTCTAGCACTGTGGAAGCTACCAGGCAGGTCAGAACCTGCTTGATTTCTCCATGTTTTATAATTCCAGCATGCAGTGTCTTCTACAAAAGAGTTCTGCAAACATTGCAGGCTATTGCCATTGCTTTTGGTTACTGTGCAGAACTTGACAATAGGCCCATTACACATTTTTATAGTGGTTCTCTAGAGGAGTGAATTTTCCATTTAAAATTTATACAAAATGCTAATTTTAGTCCAGTAACATACTATATGAAGATTTTTGTCTTGGGGGAAGTTTTTCTTTTTGGACCAGATGAGTAAAAAGATAAATATCAGTTATTCCAAAAGGAATGGTCTTAAATAAACACATTGATGAATATGACTCTTGATATTAAAATATTCAAAAGTCCTATATATGGATCCCAGAGCTTATAACTTGGCTTTGTTATATTTTCAAAGCAATTTTAATAATTACTATTAGTATATGTTGATTGCATATGTGAATGGGTTTCACTGTGACATGTCTACACATGCAGACATTGTCTTTTGTTCTTATCTTCTCCCTAGATTACTCTCTCTAGCCCTCCCCTCTTTCCACTTCTTCAAATCCCCCTCTCTCTCCCAGGAGGGTATGTGTTACTTTCAGGCTGTCTGTCTGTATTTTTGTTTATTTTAAATTCCACATATGGGAGAAAATGTATGGTGCCTCATCTCTGTGTCTAGTGTATTTCACTTAACATGATGACTTCTAGTGGCATTCATTTTTTATGAAAATGGTGTTTCATTTTCTATTGTTGAATACTTCAGTATGTGAGAGAGGTTGTATTTGCCCTTCTTTCTTCTTTTGATTAGCAGCTGGTTCTACAGCTGACTTATATGAATAGTGCAGCAATAAATATGGGCATAAGATAATTCTCATGGGGCTGGAGTGATGGCTACCTTGGTAAAGGCATTTGGCTCCAAGTCTCATGGGCCCAAATTTAGTTCCTGAGATCCACACAGTGCAAGGAGGGTACTATGCCATATACTTTGACCAAATTCCCTTCATATGCTTTTCCGTCTCACTGCACATCCTCCCATTTTTCCTTCCATAACATCTAGGACTCACAAATAGAAAACATGGTGTTTGTCTTTGTGATTCTGTCTCATTCATTAGATGCAATAATCAAAAATTATATTCATTTTCAAACAAATGATACAATTTCATTCTTATTTATGGCTTAATAAAACATTGCATATACTTATCTACCATGTTTTTTTTAAACCTATTGGTAGACACCAAGGTAGATTATATAGCATGGCTATTATGAATAGAGCTGCAATTAACATGGATGTGCAAGTACCTCTCTGGTATGTTGACTAGAGTTCTTGAATAAATACCTAGAAGGGACATTACTGGTTAGTATAGTAGTTCTATTTTTCAGTTTTAGAGGAATACCCATCCTGATTGGCTGTATCAATTTATATTCCTACCAACAGTGTGTAAGAGTTCCCTCTCCCTCACATTCTCCTAACATTTCTTGTTCTTTACATTTGTTTGCTTGTTTGTATAATAAAGGTTTAGTCTGCATATATGTCTGTGTACTACATGCATGCCTGGTGCCCTTGGAGGACAAATGAGGGTGTCAGAGCTCTTGGGACTGGAGTTATGGGTGGCTGTGAGCTTCCATGTAGGTACTCTAAATCAAACTAGGTTTTCTGGAAGAGCAGCCAGTGCTCTGAACCAGTGAGCATCTTTCTAGTCCTGTTACTTGTTTTTTTTTTTTTTTTTAATGATAGCCATCCTGACTAATGTAAGACAGAACCTCAATTTATTTTCAATCATTTTCCCAGTAGATAAAGAAGTTGAAGAGTTTTTCATGTTTATTGGCCATCTGTACTTTATCTTTGGACTGTCCATTTCATTAACATATTTATTGATTAGAGTTTGGTGTATTTATAGGATATATATATATATATATATATATATATATATATCTTAGACATGAACCTCATCAAATATTTACTAACAAAGTTTGTTTTCACTTTCCATGGACTGTTTCTTCAAACAACTGTTTTTTGTGTTGTGTAGAAGCTTTTCATTTTCATAGAACGTTATTTG
Source organism: Peromyscus maniculatus bairdii (assembly GCF_049852395.1). NCBI lineage: Eukaryota > Metazoa > Chordata > Mammalia > Rodentia > Cricetidae > Peromyscus > Peromyscus maniculatus. The sequence goes on along the minus strand of NC_134853.1, from coordinate 87,555,965 downwards.
TCAGTTCATAGGATCATTTCTTGAGCTATTGGTGTCCTTTTCATACTCTCTTCCTATCTTTATGTTTATTGAAAATTTCATATGTGTATACAGTGAAATATGCTTGTATCTATACCTGTTTCCCTCTCCAATTTCCCCCATATCCATCAACACATTCAACATCTCTTTCATTGTTTCTTTCTTTTTTCTTTTTCTTTTTCTTTCTTTCTTTTTTTCTTTTTCTTTTTTTTTTTTGGTTTTTTGAGACAGGGTTTCTCTGTGTAGCTTTGGAGCCTGTCCTGGAACTCACTCTGTAGCCCAGGCTGGCCTTAACCTCCAGAGATCCACCTGCCTCTGCCTCCCGAGCGCTGGGATTAAAGGCATGCGCTACCACCGCCTGGCTTCATTGTTTCTTTCTTCTTTTCTCTTTTTTCTTCCTCTTCCCCCCTTTCCTCCTTCTTGTCTTTTTTTTTTTCATAATTCACTATGTCTGGTTACACCCATGTGTACATGGTGTTGCCACTGGAGCACAAGAGCCCTATCAGTGACCACACCTTGGAAAAAAAAAATTCTCCCATCTTATGAGGAGCTATTGGCAATTGCTAGACAGTAGGTTAGAGAGATTCATTCTGTGGCTTCATTGATATGTTTATTTCTTTCTTTAATTTATAGAATCCCTTCTAATACCATCTGTTGTGCCACATTAGTAGTCATAATATCTTTTAGTTAGTGTTTATCATGAAAAAGTGTTTTTCCCCTTCAATTTTTCTGGGCATAGTAGTCTTTGTTGGCAGTTACTACCTTTCAGATTTTGAAACACATAGTACGTTTCCGTCTGGTCCTCAGTTTTTCTGTTTAGAAGTCTTCTGTTGTTCTCATGGTTTTCTGTTGATGTGCAATTTAATGCTTCTCTCTCACAGCTTTGAATATTTTTCTTTGCTTTGTACACATAGTGATTTGCTGATATTGGGACTTTGGGAGATATATTTCTGTTTTTATGTGTTTGGCATTCTGAATGCCTCCTGTATCTGAATGGCCATTTCTTTCCCATGAGTTAATTCTTACAATTTTTATTGCATGTATTTTGTATGCTTTCACTTTAACCTTCTTCCTTTTATATGCTTATTATTCATATATGTGGACTTCTATGGTGCAATAGGTCTCATATATTCTGTTCATAGCCTTACCACTGCCTGAGTGTTCTGCATTATCTGCGTGCCACAATATTCTATCTCCCATTTAATCCACTTTAGTAAACTTTTTGCTGTTTTTATTTGACTTTTGAGTGCATGGTTTACAAAACTTCAATTTGATTTTTTTTCAATATTTCTTTATTGAATCCCCCTTTTGTAAAATGTTTTTAAATATCTCACTTCATGAATAAGTTTGTGTTTTCTTTGGATTTATTCAGGAGTTCATTCCTGTCCTTTTTTATATTTTCTTGGCCATTCTTATAATAATTCTGTTGAATTCTTTATCTGGGATTTTATCTACATACTCTTAGTGTGAGTGTAATTCAGAAGGTAGAAATTGGGGAATAAGATGCGGGGTGGGTGATGTCAAACTGTAGTTTCAGTACGCTATAATTTTAAAGAGGAGGTTGGGGCAAGAAGAGAGGAAGGGAAGGAAAGAATGAGGAAGGGGAGAGAGGGTGGGAAGATACACACACACACACACACACACACACATACACACACAGAGAAAGATGGAGATGGAGAGAGAGAGAGAGAGAGAGAGAGAGAGAGAGAGAGAGAGAGAGAGAGAGAGATCCTCTTTTCTTAGCAATGACAAGTGACCATTTAGAAATGATTCCTGATGAGCCAGAAGTACCTAACCGTAGAGGCATAGGTCCCTCCTTCCTTCATGGTTCACTCTGAGAACCCAGAACAAATATCATAGATATGAGATCTGACCTGAAGAACACCTTTAGGTACAGAATTAAAACTCTGAATCAAAACTGCTCAGAACACAATGTTCTCTGGTATGGGCACATGTGCCAAGCCTGACTCCGTGTGCTTCATTCCAGTATGTGGCTCACACCAGATTCTCACCTTGTGGAACAAAGTGTAGTTCTGATTCAGAGCTTTTTTACGACACTTGCTTTGAGTTCCCAGAATGAACATTGAGAGGAGAATACACCCCAAATAGACTCTGAGCGCTCTCTCTCTCTCTCTCTCTCTCTCTCTCTCTCTCTCTTTCTTTCTCTCTTTCTCTCCTGTGGTTTTCTCAAGGGTCCTTTCTTTGCTACTGAAATTAATGCTTTTCTTCTGTCAGACAGCTTGTAGGGTGGTTGCTCTCCAAAAAATTCTAGTTCTCCTCTTTCTCCTTCTGTACTAGTATTGAAACCTCCTCCTCCTTTTGTCAAAGAACCTCATTAAATTTCTCAGGCTGGTTTTGAAATTAGTCTTCCTTGTCTCAGCCTCCAGAGTACCTGGGTTGATAGGTTTAGGCTACCCAGGCCAGGCTCCTTGCTGTCCTTAGATTTGTGTGATAGTTTCAGAATTCTCTCATTGGCACTGTTCGATAGTACATCCTCTTTCTAAGGCCTGGCACACAATTTAAAACTTTTCTCTAAGGGATTCTCTTTGGTTTTCTAGCTTTGGAAACTCAAAGATTGTCAACTAGCTCTAAAGTTCAATGCTGTACCTCCCAGGTTTTTGCGGTGTGCATGGACTTCCCAGTGTCCCGACGACTCACTACACATCATGATACATGCCACTTGACCTCAGTTCCTAGGTGCAGAGAAAACTTGTCAGAAGTTTTAAAGATATGTCGAATGAAAATAAAACTATCAATATAAATTGTGAGACCAAAATCATAATTCTGTTTATGGTATTAGTATGTTAACACAAATAAATGTGGGTGAGCAATAAGATTTCAAAGGAAAACAGCAAACGTTATGAGCTCCAGCAAACAGAAGGATTTACATGTCAAATAGTGCTTTACAATTTCAGTTTTGTCTGTCATTCTGTTTTGGTGCCCATGGGTCTGTACTTAATACATAAACACAAATGAATGGTGATTCTGATGTGGAGATCACAATTCGTAAGCTGACAAACACAGACACAAATAAACTTAGCTCTAGTGAGAAGTGTTTCCATGGTGGCAGAGTAGAAGAGGCAAGGGGAATACAGAATGTACCCATCACCCAGGGGCACAGGGCATTAATAGTTATTAAATAAACTTTACCTTTCACCTTTACAAAATTGTTTAAAATAAAAATGTTCAACCAATGCGTATATTTTTAGTGCCTTTCATGCTCTGTCCTAGGTGCTGAGTGTGTGTGTGTGTGTGTGTGTGTGTGTGTGTGTGTGTATCAACATATGTGTTCACAGGCAAGTGGTGATCAAATGTCAATCTTAGATGTTATTCCTCAGGAGCCATCCATTCTCTTTGTTGAGACGTGGTCTCACAAAAGCCTGGAGCACACCAATTGGGCAAGGTTGGCTGACTAGGGAGCCCAAGGGATCCGCTCGGCTCCATCCAGCACAGGGATTATAAGCAGGTGGCCCCAGGGATTACAAGCAGGTACCACTATGTCCAGCATTTTATGTGTGACTTCTACTTGTGGGGCAAGCACTTTACTGACTGAGTTGTCTCCCGAGCCTGGTGCTGAGTGTTCAGTGAGCAAAAGAGAAATGGTCTCCATCATCAGGGAGTTGTCCAGTGCTGCTGACAGATATCATCCCACAGACACACACACAGGCAACTCACACTATGGGGAATGGTACAAAGGGAAGGGTTAGATGTCACTGCCGTGACTATCAGGAAAACTCTAGTGTAGTGTTCTCATATTAGAGGAGTCTTCTTTCCTATTTCCCGACTCTTTACTGACTGGTGCAATTTTTTATTCACTCATTTACCCACTCAGCAATTCATCAACCATTTTGTTTTTATTTATTTCAGCTGACCAAAACTATATATGTATCCATGGCACCCATCACATTCTGGTATGTGTAAACATTATGGAAGAGCTCAGTTGGACTATTTTGAGTTTTCATAGCCCCACATACTTATCTATGTTTGAGTGTGAGTGTATGAGAACACTTTACATCTCTTAATGATTTTCAGGTATACAATGTATTTTTTAGTAACTATAGTCACCATGATGTATAATAGATTTCTAGGACTTATTTCCTAGAAATAAATTTTTGTGAAATGATAATAATGGTGTGTCATTTTAACAAATCTTCATTTCTCTTCACCTTGCCCTTGCCTCCAGTAACTACTATTTTACTCTGCTCTATTGAGTATTGCCTGTCTGTTTACATTCTGCTTCATTTAACATAGGGTGCTCTAGGCTGGTCCATGTTATTCAAGTGATGCTTTCTGTTTCCTCTTGAAGCTTCCTAAGCTTTGTGTGTGCATATTACATTGTGTGTGCATATTACATTTTCTTTGTCCATTCACTAGTTGATGAACACTTGAGTTGATTCCATATATTGTCCATTGTGGCTTTTGTAACCACTGGATTTGTACCCAATCAAGGAATTGGTAAAGCATATGACACTGTATTTTCCATAATGGCTATGCTAGTTTATATTTTCACAAGCTGTGTACTCACACTAACATTGTCCCATGACTTGTTCTCTTACGTGATTTTTTCCATCATAGCCATTATAGCATTGTAAGGAAACACATCATTATGTTTTTCATATTAACTTTCCTGATGATTAGTGATTCTGAGAATTTTCTATGTACCTTCTTTAAAAATAGTACTTTAATTTTTTTTTATTTTATGTGTATGGGTGTTTTTCCTGCATATATGTCTGTGTACCATGTGAATGCCTTATCTACAAAGGCCGGAAGAGGGAGATGGATCTCTTGGGACTGGAGTTACAGATGGTTATGAGCTGCCATGAAGGTGCTAGTAATTGAACCCAGGTCTTCTGGAAGAGCAGCCAATGCTCTTAACCACTGAGCCATTACTCCAGACCGCTTGTTAGCTATTTTTATATCACTTTGAAAAATGTCTATAGATACTTGCCCATTTTAAATTAGGTTATTTTTTCTATTTTGGGGTTCTTTATATGTTCTAGATAGGAACCACTTATCAGATGGATGGTTTAAAAATATATCCTTCCATTCTTTGGGTTGTGCACTAACTATTTGAGTTTGCCCTTAACTGCACAGAATCATCTATATTGATGCAGCTCCTTTTATCTGGTTTTACTTTTATCACCTGCATTTCAGTGTTATACCTGAGCCATTAGACCAATGTAACAAAACTTTCTATATGTTTTTCAATAGTTTTCATTTCAGATGTTTTTAATCCATTATAGGGCAATCTTTCTGCATGATGTGAAACATAGCTCTAATTTCAAAGTTCTAAATGTGACTCCCATAGTTCTGAGCATCTTTTATTGAAGACATTATTGTCTTTTCCCCATTGTGGAATAGTTTGGTTAAAATTATTTTTTGTTAACTATGAAAGGTTATTCTGAGGCATTCTGTGGGACTCCATTGATCTCACCTGTCATTTTTTTTACCCACATTTTCTGAGCCAGATTTAAGACAAAATATTTAGATACATGTACCAAGAAATTAAGAATAAAGACCTTCCTAAAGGTCACAGGATCAACTGATTATGTTTCTAAAGTTAGAATTTGCTTTATCTTCCAGTACATTTCTGCTCATACTGATGCAGCAGAATAAGTTTTATGATTATCCTCATCTTAAGATAAGCAGAGGGGAGAAGAATATACTCCAAGCTGAATCTTATGGGTTTGTTGTGAATGAAGTCATAGAGGACAGCTACAGTGAATTATAGGAAAAGGGACAAATACAGCCACGGGGACAGTGTAAATAAGAGAGTCCCAATAACCTGGTAATTTAGTTGAGCCTTGGAAATGAGTGGAATTTAAATCAAAAGACAATTATAGGGTCAGGAAAATGGACAAAGTATGTTGATCTACGAGGTTTTGGTAGAACCCCCAAAAAAGAAAAAAATCAAAATAAAACAGAGTGTGAGCTGCTGAGTTTTGTTTGGGCCTGTGCCTGGGAATGTGGTGGTCACTTATGGACAGAGCCTGTCTAGGACAGTCTTGGAGCTACTCTGTGTAGGGCTACTCTGAAGGGCTTTGAACCTTTTCTGAGACTGGCATGTTGGGGACTTGCTGACAATGCTTCCAAATTTTACAGGTCATTTCAAAGACTTCAAAGTTCCTTTGCTGATGTCACCTTCCTTTCAGCCCACAATAGCCCAAGGACACAAGGACTTTCTTGACTGGTCAATAGACACAAAAGCTGAGACTTGGAGAATTGAAGGGTCCCTTGACAGGCCAAACAGGAAAGGGGTATTGGAACTCATGTCGTCATACTCTAAATATAGAGCTCTTTCCCAGACACCATGCTGTGTCCCAGAGATCAGTGAAAACCTGCAAGGCAAAGGTGTGTCTGGCACCAACATGCAGAAGGGAACGCTTGACTCCACTTTCCCATGGAAACATTTTCACCCTTGCTGGTTCCAGTCTATGGCTCAGACAAAAAAGTGCTGTGCTGGAGCAATTTCCTCACCTTCCAGCCAATCTAGTTAGTTACACTCCACATAGCTCATTTTTATAGGTGATGCTATAACAAAGTAGAAAATGACTTGTGGGAGACACAAACATATGTCAAAGCTGTTCAGAAATGGGAGCTCCTTAATATTTCTTTTTTAAAAAATTTGTATTTTATTCATTTTATATACCAACCGCAGATCCCCCACTCATCCCTCCTCCCGATAACCCCTGCCCTCTCCTCCCTCCTCCCATCCTCCAAAAGGGTAAGTTCTCCCATGGGGGCACAGCTAAGCCTGGTGCATTCAGTTGAGGCAGGACCAAGCCCTTCCTTGCTTTATCCGGTGTGAACATGGTGCCTGACCATAGATAATTGTATCTAGAAAGCCAGCTCATGAACCAGGGATAGATCCTGATCACACAGCCAGGGCTACACAACTGTCTCCTGTATGCAGAGGGTCTAGTCTGGTCTCATGCAGGTTCCACAGCTGTTGGTCTAAAGTTTGTGAGTTCCTTTGAGCTTGTTTCAATTGTCTCTATAGATTTCCCCATCATGATCTTGACCCCCCTTGCTCATTTTATCCCTTTTCCCTCTCTTTGACTGGACTTTCAGAGCTTGGCCTGGTGCGTGGTTGTGGATCTCTGTGTCTGCTTCCATCTGTTACTGGATGAAGGCTCTATGATGATGGTTAGGGTATTCACTTAATCTGATTACCAGGATAGGCCAGTTCAGGCACCCTCACCACTGTTGCTAGTCGTCTACATGTCTGATAGAGGTTTGATCTCCAAAATATTTAAAGAACTCAAGAAACTAGACAGTAAAATACCAAACAATCCAATTTAAAAAATGGGCTACAGATCTAAACAGAGAATTCTCAAGAGAAGAATCCCAAGTGGCTGAAAGACATTTAAGGAATTGCTCAACATCCTTAGTCATCAGGGAAATGCAAATCAAAATGACTCTCAGATACAATCTTACACCTGTCATAATGGCTAAGATCAAAAACACTGATAACAGCTTATGTTGGAGAGGATGTGGAACAAGGGGAACACTCCTCCACTGTTGGTGGGAGTGCAAACTTGTATAGCCACTTTGGAAATCAGTATAGCAGTTTCTCAGAAAATTGGAAATCAATCTACCTCAAGACCCAGTGATACTACTCTTGGACATATACCCAAGGAATTTTCAATCATACCACAAGGATACTTGCTCAGCTATGTTCATAGCAGCATTATTCATAATAGCCAGAACCTAGAAACAACATAGATGCCCCTCAACTGAAGAATTGATAAAGAAAATGTGGCAGATACACACATGGAGTATTACTTGGCAGTAAGAAAACAATGACATCACGAAATATACAGGAAAATGGATAGAACTAGAAAATATCATCCTGAGTGAGGTAACCCAGACTCAGAAAGACAAATGTGGTATGTACTCACTCATAAGTGGATATTAGATGTAAAGCAAAAGACTATCAGACAACAACCAACAGCCCCAGAAAGGCTAGGAAACAAGGAAGACCCTAAGAGAGAGTATGGATCGCTATGGGGTGGGGAAAGAGAGAAGATCCCACTGAATGTTTCTTATACAATAAATCAGTTTTCTCTTTCATTCGCCAGTCAAGGAGTCCAACTCATGTTAGAAATGTTCTGTTAAAGAAGTGGGGAAACAACATCCATGGTAGAGTTTTACAACAAAACAAATGTCAGTCCAATTCTAAGTGTTTAAGCTTTGCCACTGTGTGATACTTCATTTTAACATTTTGGCTATCCTTTTTAGCTAAAACTCCAGCCAGGACAGAACATTAAATAGACTCCATGCATCCTAGACTCAGGGAGTATATTCTCATGAAATTCACCTCTGATTCTTTGTCTGCCTTGAGAAGTGTTAATTCTCATTAGAGGAGGCTTCTGAATCAACAAAGCAATGGTTTGTGAAGGTCCAGGGACTGCTGGGCATATTGTAACTTGAGAAAATAACTCTTGAAGCTGATGGCAAAGCCTGGTTAACCAGAAAGTGCCCTCTCTATCCAAGCCAAGCTGGGTAGGCAGCCACTCCTTTTGATTCAACCTCCCTTTTCCCCCCACAAACATGCTTGTCACGATCAAAATTACAAGACTGCCCCGTTCTTTGATCCTTACTTTGGGTCAGGTACTACTAAGCCTTGAAATTCTGCAAAGACAATAATAGAAACTTGTATATTAAAACACAGAACAAAGAATCTCAGAAAGCCTCATTGATTCACCTCATATCACTATGCTCTTTTCTACACCCTGACTTGCAGGGAGGCTGAGTTAGCTCTGCTAGTGACCTCATGCTTTGGGGTTATTTAAAGAAATGGGCTTATTCTTCTCTTTCCTTTTGTCCTACAAGTCCCAGTTAGAGTATTTAAATATTTTCAAATTTGATTTTAAATTCCTGTAAGTGCTTTTAAAAGTCTTTCTAACTCTTCTTTACAGTCACACAAAGTTAAACGTAACATATCCCCAGGCCTCATCTTAAATGATAAGTTAGTAACTCTCAGGTGAGGCATGGAACAGTCTCCTAGAGCCTCAAGATGATGTTTCTGACTTGTTGCAGGGCACATGTACATGCATGTGTGTGTGTGCACTTGTGCATGTATGTAATGTGTGTGTCTGTGTGTGTGTGTGTGTGTGTGTATGTTTGTGGGTATGGGTGTATGTGGGGGTGTATTCTGTAAATGAAGATGTCTTGTTAGTTATTATGGAACAAGAAGTATACTAAAAGATGAGAAATCCATAGAATCCCTAAATTTTCTTCTTCTTATCCATAGCTAACACCTGTGTTGATTCACTGAAAACATATGTGTCATTTAAAATAATTACATAATTTAATGTTAGATAGGCCAGACTTTGAGAATGAGCCCAGGAATCATTGCTGTGTGACAGGGTCAGCTCAATTAGTTTCAGTTTCCACACCTGTATGATGAGAATCATTTCCACTTTGCTTCTGCCTTCTCTCCTCTCCCCCACCCCCAGCTGCCTCCCCATCCTATGTACCACCACAATGATCTTTCTTATATGCATATCAAGTGAGATGATAGACACAGAAAATCTATTACAAATTCTAGAGCATGACAAATTCATGCTGATGACATCAGTTAGTTACTTTTTTATCTCAGAATTATGTTGGTAGCTCCTTCTAGATAGAATATGAAAACAGAAGACTCAGGCCATTATCTTTCCATCATTGGGTCTGCTCTCCTGGATTGTCTGAGTCTAAAACAACCAGCATCTGGAGACTTAAACCTATCCTTTACTTACTCATTACACACATGGAATGAGATAGTCCATGTGGAACAAACTCCCCTAGAAGTTTCCAGGTTCATGGTTACAGCTATAAGCAACATTTGTTTGCCTTCTTTTTTTCCTCATGTAAAAGCTCCGGAGCTTGGTCCCTCTGTCTGTCCAACACAGCTGTGAGAGCAGAGAGCCCTGAGCTCAGGTGGAGCAGAGTTTTTATCATAGCAGAGGTTGGAGTGAGGGGATTTCCAGGGTCTAGGACCCTGATTGGCTGACGATTGTCTGGGAGGGGGGGTTACCTTCTTTTATCTTGTTCACTAAGTCATATTTGTATGTATATGATTATGAAGGGAATTATTACATGGTTGTGTAAATCTGCTATTCTCAAAATGTAATGCTCTACCAAGCCTCACCAATATGACCTGAGAACTTGTTCAAAACTTAAACTCTTTAACACTCACTCTCATCCTGCCCTTGTTTCTCTTCCCCAAATGTGCATTATTTTCTTCCTTAGACGTCCTGCAAGATAGATTCCTGACACCAACCACCAAAAGACTTGTAAAGCTCTTATGCTTTATATACAGATATGCTCAGAAGCAGAGATATGTTTTCTTCTATCTTTTTTTTTTTTTTTTTTTTTTTTTTTTGGTTTTTCGAGACAGGGTTTCTCTGTGTAGCTTTGCGCCTTTCCTGGAACTCACTTGGTAGCCCAGGCTGGCCTCGAACTCACAGAGATCCACCTGGCTCTGCCTCCCGAGTGCTGGGATTAAAGGCGTGCGCCACCACCGCCCGGCTTGTTTTCTTCTATCTTAAGAGAGGGAGAAATCCTTTCTTGGAATCCCTTCATCACATTCTTCCTAACATCTATGTCAGATGCACCCCACTCTACACTAATTCATTTTCAAACAATGATCAGCTTATGATTTGGGCATTGCTGTTTCCTAAGATGTAAATGCCTGAACACAATTAGGGTGAAATAATAACAAATAAGAACAAAAATTAAGATTCCTATTGGTATCCAAATACGGTTTAAAATTTCAGCTTGTTAGGAAACATGTTTAAGGACTCAGAGGTAGACAGAAAGTATATGATGGAAATTAAGCTACAGAGACTTAGCACCACATTCCTGTCACTACTAGAAATAGCCCCTGTGTGAATTTTCTGGAGGCACAGCTTCTTTACTGAAAATTCTGATGTTTGCCCCTCAAGAACCTCTTTGATGGAATCATTTCTTTCTTGACATGCCCATCATCACATTATCTGGTGTATATGGCTGACTTTGACAGGGAGTTAGAGCTGAGTACAGGTATTAGTGTTGTTTTCACAACAATACTAGTCTCTTTTTCACATCATCTGCCTTTCTAACTCAACTTTAACCTTCTAAAACTATAAATCTGCTCTGGAACAGATAAGGGTGTTATAAGGGTGAAAATACAGAAAGAAAAATGAAGTGCCTTTGAAGCTATAAAGTGTTATGAATATTAACAAGGGTTCTGGTGAGTCTTCAGAAACCAAGGTTGCCCAAATTGTGGGTCTTCATGTGCGTGCATGTGGACACACACACACACATACACACAGAGGTTCTTGACTAGTAGTGTTGAAAGAACTTGCTCAGTAGGAAGTAAAGTTCTATGAGCTTGTGTGGAACACACTGAAATTCCTTCAGGCTGTAGAACTGAATTAACTAATGCAGAGGGTGGTCACTGTCACCTCCACTCAGGGACTATGTGATCTTTACATCCTTGAATTCGCGTGACACCACAACTCTCACAGAAGCTCTCTGAAGGCTCTTGGGGTTGTTCCCTATGGCATAGGTGAAATAATAAAGGCTTAGAAAAGTTCTCAAACTTGCCCAAGTTTGTAGGATGAAGGATAGAAAGATAAGGTAGTGGGAATGAGTGTGAGTCTAAAAGCTGGAACCTAAGCTTTAAGACTGAAGAATGGATAGAATGTGTCAGACAAGGTAGAAAATGTGAACAAAAGTGCCAGTGTGGGGAGGTTCCAAGAATAGTAGGGAGACAAGGATGAATCTGGCCCAGGAATGTGTATAAAGAAGCTATACACATTCATTAATTATATAAATGGCCTGTAGTATTTCAAAATAGTTTGTATACATAATAGTTGTTGGTATTGGGTAACAGGACTATTAATACCATAGTCAAGAGGAAGGCTTGGAAAGGCACTTTCTGTAGGCATTTTTGCACACCAGATCAGTAGGAACCCCACCTTCCTGACTGGAAAATATTGAAGGCATGTAGAACATTGGAATATGGGTTCTCTTTCTAGTTTAGTTAAGAAATTTGATTTGATTCTAACTAGATTTTGCTTTTATTTCTTTGCATGGTTTAGGCATTCACTTTCCTTTCTGTGCCCATGTTTGTCTGTTTTGCCTGGAAAAGAGGTGATTCAGTTCTTTGGTCTCTGTAGGAACTTATCTGACCCCAAAGTCTGTCAAGAGACAAGACAACCACTTTGAGGTACATAAATACTTGCAAGATTTGATACCTCTGAGTTCTAATCTTATATCAATTGTTCACTGTCTATGGAGTTTGGAGATGTCATTAGTGTGAAAATGAGCATGAGGATGCCAACTTCACAGAGTGACTGTGAGGATTAAAAAGGCCCTCTGTGCAGAACACAATGAATTAGAGTCCGGAGTATAGCAAAGAAGTACTTTATCTTTGGCTCATGCAGAAGTACATGCCTTTCTCCATCTCTTTCAATCCAATCCCCAGAACGCATCTAAACCCAAGTCTTTAAATAGAAGAGAGAACCAAAATCCAGTAAGGGAAGGTGAGTCACAGAGTAAAAAGAAGGTAGATCACAGCCCAAATTCACGCCTGACTTCCTTTCCTCCCCAGAGATCTGAGAGGCACTAAGCTGCTCCCTCCCCTGCAGGACTTGGCCATGGTCAATAAGCAAATGGAAATGTAGGGGCAATAAAGCCATCACCTCTTTATGGAGTGAAAAATAACACTGAAAGGGCAACTGAACACATCCCTGACTCCTTGGAGCCTTAGGGGTAGCTGGAGAAATTCTTGCCCTGTCTTCTTCTTTCATTCTCCTGATTGAAGATAGTTTCTTTCCTTACTTTTGGCTGTTAGTGGTTGGTCTGTCACAACTGGCTCTGCTACCTATTCTCAACCAGGAGTCTTGTTTCCTCCCGTGTGTCTAGGTAGGAAATACACTGGGAAGTCTCTCCTCGTTTCACCATCTCCTGTGACTTCGCATTTAATTCTCAATATAGACTTGGAAGTGAGGGCAAAAATAAGAAGAAAAACAAATCAGTGGAGGGGGGAAGACCCTGGATTTGAGTTTGACAGCTTAGTTCAGTGGTGTCAACTATGTTGCCCTTCAGATGAAGGGCTTTGGACCAATCCGTAACCAACCTGAGCCCTTAAATTATTAAGAAGCCACATACTGAGTAGCTACTATGTGGTAGACACTATCCTACAAAGTGAGGATAAGATACAAACAAGTATCTACCATGGAATGTCTTGTGGTGATATGTTGTGTACCCTAATAAAATTTGCCTGAAGATCAGAGAACTAGATTAAATTAGAGCCACTAGATTAAACATAGTGGCCAGGCAGTGGTGGCACACACCTTTAATCCTAGGACTCTGGAGGCAGAGACCCATATGGATCTCTGTGAGTTCAAAGCCACCCTGGACTACATGAGTCTAGGAGAGGAAACAAAGCCAGGCAGTGGTGGCATATACCTTTAATCCAAGTACTGGGAAGCAAATGGCCATTAATCCCAGGAAGTGATGCCTGGTGGAAAAAGGTATATAAGGCATGAGGAGACAAGAACTAAAGGTTTTTCAGCAGAAGTATCCCTTTTAGCTAGAAGCCCTTTTGGCTAAAGTTTTTTTAGGCTGAGGAGTCCTAGAGGTAAGAAGTGTCTGTGGTTTGTTCCTTTGTCTCTCTGATCTTTCAGAATTTACCCCAATATCTGTTTTTTTTTTTAAATTAAAATGACCAATTTAGAATTCGTTTGACAATATATATTCCAGGTGTGGGTAAAGATAATGATAAAATTATAGCTGTACAAAATAATTCATGTATAATGAGTATTTCATAAAAAATGAAGGAGGATGCTGGAAGAGAGGTTGGTAATTCCCTCGTGGTGGTCAGAGAATACCTCCCTGAGAAGGTGATGTTTGGATAAAAGCCTAAAGATGTGAAAGAGTGAACACATGGTTGTCTGAATGAGCCTTCAGCAGACTGAAAACAGAGCAATAGCAACAGCCCTGAAGCGTGTGCAAGGAGCCCCCAGAGGACACGGTATAGTGAGCAGAGAGAGAGAAGGGAGAAGCTCCTGGAGCAGAAGTAAGCTCTCGAGTTTCCTGAGTCAGAAATGATGGTGAGGACTTGACATAGATAAAAGGGCCATATACACTGTAAAGCTCTAGTCCAATATGAATGTCCCGAAGCAGGTCCACGTCTTGTCTTAGGAATGTATTTCATTCATCAAGGATAAGTATTAGTCTAAATACGTCTTAAGATTTTAAGTGTGTGTGTGTGTGTGTGTGTGTGTGTGTGTGTGTGTGTGTTTGCACATGTGCACACACACATTTGCTTGTACATGTGTTTGTGTTTGATGTCAAGACATGCTTGGAATTCAAAGGACAACTTATAGGACTCTGCTGTCTCCTCCCACCATGTGGATCTTAAGGAGTGACCTCAAGGTTTTAGACTTGGTGTCAACCACCTTTATCTGCTGAGCCATCTCACTGGCTCCAGCCTAAGGATTTTATATTGCATCAAATCTTTAAAACAGATCACTGAAATGGATGTACTTCTTCTTTCTACTTTACAAAAGAAAAACCCAATTGAGTGGAGTCAAAAGACAGCCCTTTGTCCATTATAATACACTACTGGGTTGTGTTTAGATTGGTTTACTCCTAGGTTAAAAATACCTGCTTTCTCACCATACGTCTACATCCATTGAGCTCTTAGTGAAGGAGAGGGGAAATAGGGAAGCAAGATGGGCCTCAGAGAGAAGTTAGATGACAGTAGAGCCTGTGTCCCCAGAGGAAAGACTCCATGAATATGTGTCTGGGAGGTCCCCTTCATCTACAACCTCAGTGGGATTTAATGAGATGAATAACCTATCAGAGACTGGGAAACACAGAGACTGAGTCAGAGATCTGCTATTGTTTCTTTTTTGGGCTCAGCATGAGGTGATCATGCCCCTGCCTGGATGTCAGTGCTCTGTATGACAGTAGGTACCTCTGATGTGCAAGGATAGTAGATATTTACTGAGAACGTGAGATAAGTTATTCGGCTTCAGAGCACATGAAAATATCTCTAGTCTTTTCTAATAAAGCTCAAATCTTGGCTCTGCAATTTGCCCTGTGATTTGGGCACGATACTTCAACTCTGAATTGTGGCAATTTCCTCTGCAGATATGTGTAAGGAGCTAATTCATAGGGTTACTTTGAAGCGGAGATGAGATGGAATATGTGAACTGCTAGGAATAGGATATAACACTGTGAGTACATAGATTATAGTAACTATCACAGTCATTAATAATAATAAGGTCAGTTGAGAATGCAAGATGGAAAAAAAGTAACAATTACTATTTGTCCCTCTGACACATGTACCACATGCACCAAAAAAAAAAAAAATGTGCTTAATAAACATTAATTTTTGTTATCTCTTTTTCTTAAGTAAAATGTACTGCCTTCTCCAACTTTTAAAATACAGGTCATTTCCAGTTGTGGCCCTCTTCCCCTCTCCCATCTCTTTTGTACACACATACACTGTTCGGTTTGCCCAGTGCTTGGCTGAGCACTGCTCCCAGGAATGTCAAATGTGGGAAAATGGGTTTCACAGGTTTCGATGCTGATGCCCGCCGTTCCAATAAATTCCCAGTAGACATGAGTTAAACTCTGATCATAGGTTTTGTTTTAGGAAATCGGTGTGTTAAGAACAATTTATAGCTATGTTGAAAGAAAGTATCCCAAGGAACAGGTGCTACTTTTAAAAAATATTTTTAGAGTTTCTTTTGAGACAGGGTCTTGCTACTATACCTAGTTAGCCTGGAACTCACTATTACTGGCTCTCTTTAACATTGCAGTCTGTAGACTTAAGACATAGGGGTTGTATAGAAGATGCATCAATTGGAGCTGAACACCCCACAGACAGTTGTTTTCTGAATTTGAGAATTATTGGGGGACATGGGAATGGTTGGAGAGTGAGAGGGTAGAATAGAAATCAAGTAAATACAGTAGCAATGTATGAAACTTTTAGAAAGAAAAAGAGTTTTAAAAATGAAGCCTTAAAAGTTATAGCACTTCTGGCTTCCCTTGGCTCTAGTCCTTGAAGATCCAGAAGTTGGTGCTGTACCATTTGAGCTCATGAAATTTATATGTGGGATTGTGGACAGGGGAAGCTGTACCAGGAACTAAGACCCATTACAGAGATTTGGGTCCCCAGAATCTTTACCTCAGCCACAGGTACCTGCAAACCAAGGGTGATCATCTTACCTACTATCTGTAGGATGACTGTAAGGATCAAATGTAGGATGACTGTAAGGATCAAATATAGAAAGACTGATATTGAAAGTCTAGTGAATTGTCCAAAGTTAGGTTAATAAGCATTCACAAATGTACTTGCACACTCATTTTTGTATGTATGATTTTGTTCACATATAGTATATAAGTGTTTGTGTAAATGTCTTTGTTTTGTGCATGTATATATATATATAGTATTTATAAACATAAATGTCTATATGTGTGTATGCGTTATATACATACATACATACATACACACACACACACACACACACACACACACACACACACACATATATGTAGCTAGAGTTTTTCTGCCTGGCCCACAGTCAGGACAAATCTTTGTCACCTGCCAGTCCCACAGCCGCTCAGACCCAACCAAGTAAACACAGAGACTTATTTTGCTTACAAACTGCATGGCTGTGGCAGGCTTCTTACTAACTGTTCTTATAGCTTAAATTAATCCATTTCCATAAATCTATACCCTGCCACGTGGCTCGTGGCTTACTGGCATTTTCACACGCTGCTTGTCCTGGCGGCCGGCTGCAGTGACCCCTTCTGCCTTCCTGTTCTTTCTTTTCTCCTCTCTGTTAGTCCCGCCTATACTTCCTGCCTAGTGTTTTATTTACTAACCAATCAGAGCAACACATTTGCCATACAAACCATCCCACAGCACAGCCAAGTGCAGACCATCTCAGACACCTGCACTCAGGCTCATAGTCCTAATCATCCTCTATGCGGACCTGCTGGGTAAAGCCACAAGGAACCCAAGAACGGGCTCCCACAGGACATACAGAACATCCCACAGCACATATAGATTGATAGATGATAGATAATGAAAGATACATAGACATATAGATACATAGACAGATGTTGTAAAAGCACAAGTTTGGGTATGAGTTAGAAACTTATAAAACCTGTTTACTCATTCAGTACAACCTAAGCCTTGTATTTAACAGTAGGAAAAACTCATCTGCCAACTTTTCCAATCTTAGCAAGCCTTTTATAGCTTTCATTGTAGACTGAAGAGAAAGCTTGTTTGGCCCCTCTTTTCTATTTAAAGGAAGTACTCAGTGTAAGATGACCACAAGGGAGTCATTTTAATAGAGAACGAAAGCAGCATATACATGGGAGACACAGATGGAGAAAGTTGAGTGGGAATGGTAGTCCATCACCTACGTACTGTTTCCTTTGGTATCTGTACCACTTACTCAGGGTGAGATGGGAACAGGGGTCACCAACATTACTTTTCTCAACTGTCATGGGACATTTATCTCTAGTGGATATTCTCTAGCTCACTTCTTCTTTCCTGTCTTCCTTTCTTGCTCCATTTTCTAGTGTCTCCACCTCTCTCCCCCTCCTACCTCTCCCTCTATCCCTGTTGCTCCTCTCTTTCCCCACTTCTGTCTAGATCTGTTTGTATCTTTAAGTATCTGACTCTCTTAGTATCTTTGTGATTACTTTTCTACATTTTCACCCTGTCCCATACATACACACACTTGGAAATCTACCCTTTTTTGCCACCTTCCAGATTCCATCTCTTATTAATGATTCATCTCAGCCTAGTGAAATGGTGTTAGTTGCATGAGCAGGAAACTTGACTCATCTTTGCCCAGGGTGTCTCTCCACCCTTCTGGAATGGATGAAGAGCAGGAGCTACATTTGTGTGTGTGTGTGTGTGTGTGTGTGTGTGTGTGTGTGTGTGTGTGTGTGTGTACTTTCATGTACATGAATGGTGAGGAAATGAGTTGAGGTAAGGAAATGGGCCCAGGTTCTAATTTAACCACCTGGTTCATTGCTGGGGCCCCAGAGGTTGTTTTTCAAGGGTCCTGGTCAAATGTTCATTTGAGAAAAGAATTTTTTCCCACTCTGAGGGAGAATAAGAAAATAGAGTCTTGTTTATACACTGCAGATGCCCCGGCTATCTCTTACCCCTGGCTTTGAAGTTTATATTTAGAAAACAAAGAGAAACTTTGGGCATTCAGCAATTTCTAATCTCTGGGTACCTAGTTTACACTGTTTTGGTTTAGGAGGATGAAATGTGCTAAATACATGAGGATAACTCACTTTTCCCGGATTTGCTGGGCTTTCATTTTACTTATCTCATAGGAAATGTCTCATGAATTGGTATTTTTCATAACAATAATTATGCCAGTGAAGCTCCCACTCATGGAGTGTTGACTGTATGCAAGGCAACATGCCAAGTGCTCTATGCACACTTTAAATTAGTCCCTGATATGGTTCGCCTGACTTTGGTAAAGTAGATGTGTTCACATCCATTTTGCAAGTGTAGAAAATGAGAGTCTAAGGACCAGTGTCACTGAGGCAAGAGTCAAACCCAGCCTTAGGACAGTGTTATATTTCATGATGCTTTTCTCCCTGAAAGGGGCATAGTTGTTGGTATCTTAGTCAGTATTCCTGTCTAACTCAGTGCGGATGTGTAGAGGTCTCAGGAAAATAAGTTGTGGATAGATACCGTAGGGTGGTTTTATTGCTGTGTTTGTCATGTGTCAGCTTATGGCCTGAATGAGGAGATAGGATTGCAAGGAACTCCTGGTAAAGATGAGAATTGGGAGTTAATAAATGATCTGGTACCTGTACATATTTAGATGGATGCATTCCTTTTCTGTGTTTAATTCTCCTCTTCCTTGCAATGGGAATTTTCAGACTTATCTTGTACTCAACTCATCTTGACCTTTTGAAGCTTAAATATGACAAGATAGTGGGTGCCCATGGCAAATGGTCAAGAGCTTTACTAAAAGAGAGAGCTTTAAAAAGATACAGTAGATCCTTGTTATCAAAAGGGAAAGGGTCACAATATTAATGAGCCAGTATGGATGACAGGAAGTTTGTCTGGGTAGAATTGCTAGGGTTGGGCAAATATCACCAAATAATAATATTAAGCAAGGCTTGGTGGCACAGACTGGTAAACCCAGCTATTCAAGAAGCTGAGACAGGAGGATGGCAAATTCAGTAACTGCCTGGGCTATAAGGAGTGGCAGTCTAGGCAACTTGGTGAGACTTTGTCTTAAAATTCAAAGAGGAATGGGATGTAGCTCAGTGGTGAAGTATTTAGTTTTCAGTATTAAGGGGGAACAGAAAGAAATAATGTAATTAGGAAATTTCCTATGGTAAGGAATATTTAGCTAGACAGAGCAGCCCAGGGAAATGGGGAAATGTATGCATATATTGAAAAGATGAAATGTTGGGTATACCTGTAAAACCAAATCATGTAAAGGCTGAGAGATAACCTGGTGAACTTTTCTTCTTTTTCAGTCATTTCATTAGGCAGAAGGGGGTAAGATAATCTGTGTAGACTCTCACAAGGAGGCAGAAGCACAGGCCAATCTTCTGAGTCCCTACTTGGTTATTTTTTTATATGTAAAAGATTCAGTGACCCTGTGGGATGACTCTTTCCAACACCATTCAAAGTTTGATGCACAAGGAAACCCTAAAATTTCCCAGTGCTTATTCACCCTGAACACCTGTTTCCAAATGAGGAAGAAAACCATGCTTGTTCATTGATCCACTCATCCTGAATAAGTCCAAAAATAGGGTTTATATCATAAATAAGACAGGATCAGGTCATTTACATAAATTATATCAGTCTGTCCGTGGGGTCAGGGGGAAAATGCTAAAAAATGAGTTAAGGAGCACAATAAGCGGGGTACAGCTGAACTGTAGAAAACCCTACAGTTTCCTCCAAAACCCTAGAGGGTGTCAAGAGGTGTGGACTGATGAGCAAAATCTTAAAGGATGAACATGAGTTTTCCTAGCATGTTTGCAAAGTCTTTGTTGAATCTTTAGTTTGCTCTCTAGCCTCATTTCCTTCATTTATTCAGCATATCTTTAATGAGTAATTACTACATTATCCATAATCTCCTAGACACAGGGAGATCATGACCAAGATAGACAAGGATTCTGAACTCATGGGACTAGCATTTTAATAATGAAACAAGGAAGAGGCAATAAACTAATAGCAACTCCAAGTTGTCCTAGTGATGAAAGAATCGAGTTCTAAGATGGAAAAACACTGTTAAGTGATGTAGTATGGGTTTGAACTAGATGGGATGATACAGGGAGAACATCACTTGTGCAGAGAAAGAATGGAAGCTGAGCTGAAAGATAATGGGAAAAGAATTCTCAAAGCCCCAGTTAATCCTAGATGTTTAGAGTATCTTCATTCTCCCACTCCTTTCTGTATGTGGAGTTTTTGAGCTCATTGGATCTGGAATTCCTCCCTATACTGTAGATATGGTTCCAAGTTTGTAAAGGTCCTTCACTCCCACATTTCTTGTTCCCTGCTATATCCTTGGGGCTGAAAAATTGATATTCCAGAATTACACGTGACAGGTAAAATAGCTGGTAGTGTATATGTTTCTCTTAGTACAGCCTCTTATATATGCATCACACTTTGAAGACTGCAAAGTACTTCTGTAGACTTAATTTACTCTTTATAAACACTTACAACATAGATGCTGCTATCTTCATTTTAGAGACAAGACGACTTGAGGGTCATAGGACTGAGAAGTTAAAAAGTGTGTGGTGTTGAAAATAAAAACACAAACAGCTTCAAAGGTTTGGAATGAGGAGAATATAGCATCAAATCTAGGTTTTGCTGTGCTGGAAGTAGCTGTGTGATCGGGCAGCTCACCCCAACTCTCTGAGCCATTCTTTTCCTTCCTCACGAATTGAGAATAATAACTCCATCTTTGCCAGTTCAACCCGGCTTGTGCTATTTCATCACATTCTCAGCTGGCCAGCAGTAACTTCATGGGTTTTACCTTTTTAGACAGAAAGGAAGATGTTAGCTGAAGTGTTCGGTCCAGAGCAAGTTGGAAGTTTGAGGAGAGCTGAGCGCCCAAAGAAAAGCACTCTCTGTAAGGTGCTCTGTATGGTCAGTCCTTCCCTCTTCAAAAACAGTGTAACATTTGGGAATTGGACTTAGAAAAAGGAAAGAAAGAAAGCAGTCCATGAATGAGTGCATCACAGGAAGTGAACACACACTGTGGTCCTTAAGAGCAATTGAGATGGGGTGGGGATGTTTGGCTTCCTCATTTTTCCCAGTCTGGTTCCCAAATCAGCTCTCTTCACACATGGTAGCAATACCCACTGCAGCCAAATACATTAGCATCATTTGTCCACCAAACTGTGGGGATGACGAGGGCTTTTATGGCCATAATTAATCCAACTGTAGAAAAGAAATGACTTGATTAGCCAAGTGCATATTAATGCTGCAGTTATTACTATTAGATTCTATATTAATAATAAGTTGCAGGACTCCTCAATGGGTCTCACACAATAGAAACTCTCTCAATTCTCCCTCGCTAAGCTGTGAACACCACAGGCAGGGCTTTGTTCATGTGGCTCAGAGCTAAGTCTGCAGTTGTAATCCTTTCCTTGACACCTAGTGGGTGTCCAGCAACTGTTTGTGAACAGTTACAACCGCGGGTCTAACAAATTAGACCTAGATCTCAGTAAGCAAGGCACATCAATTGTTCTTTTTCAAACTCCTTAACAGCAGAGAATAGATCATTGTAGACAGTGTGTTTGAGGCTCTGTTGTACTCTCTTGTCTCAGAGCTATTTCAAACATACCGGGGACGAGCAGTTCTGTGTTCACCTAGGGTCACCTTGGGCTGCCAGTGATCTCAGACCCACTTTTGGCATTATGTATCAGAGCCTAATATAAGACTGAGGGTACTCCCCAGGTCCATGAAGATCACAGTTTATCACTTCAGGTGAGAGGGCTCAACGAACAAGAATCAGCATCTGGAGGGTGGGCACTCCAGCTCCTTGAATTCCAGCAGGACAACTCTGAGATATTCCATTCACTTTGTCAAATGTGCCTGCAGAATCAAGTCATGCTACTCACACCAGCAACCTAATTGACCTTATAGTAAAATTTCTCCTTTGTTACCTCCCCCTTTGATTTCTACCTTTCTGCTTTCTGGGATCACTTCCCAAATAAGCTATATGCATCCAAGCTATTGTCATAGAATGTGCATTGGAGAGAATGCAAATAAGTTCTTCTTTATGTTTGTGCTTCTGGACATCAGCTTAATTTACAGTATGCAGTCCATCTATTTACTCACTAGACAAATACTTACAGAGAACCTGTTGTGCACTGACTGACATCATTCTAAATGAGCTTCTTTGTGGCACCCACAGAGCACAGATGCAAACAGTACAATAACTCATGGATTTATGAGAGGCATCAATTCTGGAATGGCAAACGGCACAATATGTTTCCAAAGAAATGGGGTATGAAGGGTCTGGGTAAGAAGAAGGGCCGAGCGTGTTCTGCAGATGTGAAATCACAAGTGTAAATGCTGTGCATGTCCCGTGGCAGCATCATGCTTGCCATGTTACAGGATAAGGAATGCCAACATGACTGGAATGAGTGGGGAAGAAAGGAAGAACACAGACAATAAGGAAGTCAGGTAGGCGACAAGGAAAGTAGGTCTTTGGAGATAGTCAATGGATTGTTGTCGAGGAGGAGAATCTGTTCCCTTCATCCTACACAGTGTTTGATGGTAGGGAACTTCTGGGGTTTGGAGTCTGAGAGAAATGAGTTTAGGCAGAATAAGACTTTGGGCAAATAGTTTTATATTTTTGAACTAGTCCCTTTTACTTGTACAATGGCAGTCATGAAAATAACGTCAGTGATGCAGATCTGTGGGACTGCTGGTTGCAAATAACATAAAACAAATGGAACCTCTCTTTGGCAGAAAAGGAAAAGTACTGGCTTATCTATCTGGATAGCCAAGGGTAGATCAAGCTTCTGAGGCCATTAGATCCTAGGCTTCAAATGATGACATCATGATTTGGTCTTTGTCCCAGGAGCTAGCCCAACTGAGAAGGTCAGGGCCACTTTATTTTTTAAAATTATTTCTGTATATGGGTGTTTTGCCTGCATGTATGTCTGTGCTACACATCATGTATGCTTGGTGCTCTTGGAGACCCAAAGATGGTGTCAAATTCCCTGGAGTTGAAGTTTCTGATTGTGGAAAGCTGCCTTGTAGGTCCTCGGAATATAATCCAGGTCCTCTGGAAGAAGAGCTAGTGCTCCTAACTTCTGAGCTACATCTCTAGCCCCTGGGCCATTTGTTTTATTCTATTATTTTGTCTCTGAGATGGGATGTATTGCCTTTGAGCATGCATCAATTTCAGAATAATAGAAGAGCCCTTATCTCTACCTAAAGGCTATTAATGGTGATTGTAGGAGAAACACCTCTCCAGTGGAATTACAAAAAGAGGAGCATGACTTTGAGCAGGTAAGAACAAAAGATGTCCACTAGAGTGGATATGCAGATGAATCAAAAGTCCCTTTGCCACAATGCCTGGTTCATAGGGGTTGTGGACACACACATGCTAGCCCACCACTGGTTCTTTTGGAAGACTCATTTCCTACTGGTCTCCATGATGCCACGTGAGCCTTATTTCCTACTAAAAGGTCACAACCCAGAAAGCAGCACGGGCCTCCCAAGAGAGACTTCTTTTAATGCCCGCTGCTGGGGTTGAGAGAATGAGATCCAGGATCCAACTATAGAAGTTAATTTCACAGAATTCTGTAAACAGCTGCATGGCCAGCTCTCACCAAGGGCTGGTGACACAGCAGTGATCCAAACACAGTTCTTTCTGGAAGCATCTCCTGGTCTGCAAGCCAATGTGTAGCAGACAACATGAAGACTCTGGGCCTCTGATGTCTAACCTTCACTTGACCATTCCTTGGCAAGTTATCGAACCTTCATGAAGCCCATTCTCTACCCCATAAAAGCACAATAAACCAAATCCATTCAGTTGCATTCAATTTCTATAAGGATGGGGGAACTTCCAGAGTATTTAATTTGACAATTGAAGTAAAGGTGTCTGCCATCATTGTTGCCGTGAAAAGAGATAAACACTTCCTTTGTTTCTTTCCCTTCAAGTTCTTCTTTTCCAAAAGTATTTGGTTTGCAAAATTACTAAGGAGTTAGACATAATGTGTTGCAGCAAAAAGCAAATGGATTTTAATACTATGAGTTTGGCCATCAGATAGGTTAGGGAGACCTGCTGGGGGTCAGGTAGCAGAAATGAGGGGCCATCAATACACACAAAGCATCCAGATATCCAATGCATTGTATGTGCCATTATCTCATTTTCTCCTTGCCTGATTCTCTGAAGCACATGGGCTCATCCCCTTTGCTGATGAAGACGGAGCTTCTTAGAGTGCAGTCGTCCATTCCTGGATGAACTAAGTAGTTCCTAAGTGGTGAGCCTGGCTTCAAAACCAGACCTCGTTTGCTCCCCAACCCGCTCTATTTTCTTTACTCCATGCTGCTATCACAATAAAAGTAAGGATCGTTATTATCACTCGTTCCTCTGATTTAAAACAACATCACGTTTTAGAAGAAACAAACCAACTGTTGCTGATAGCTGTGAGGCCCCAAAGCCTATTTTCTTACTGATAAGTTCTCAGAATGCATGTCTGCGTTTTCCAAGTAAAAAGGCAGGCAAATGTGGGGAGGGATGGAGGGAGAGCTGTTTGGTGTGTCCTGGAAGAGCGTATTTGCAGGTTATAGAGAGGTCAGCCCTGGAGTGGCCAGAAGTTCCCCCTGATCTTTTCAAAAAAGCACGGAGTCCAGACATGGAGACCTTTCTCCCCACCTGAGCTCCCCTTCCATTTGGAATTGTCTGTTGCTTTTCTACCAGCCTGTTTTCAATTTGCTCCTGTGGCCAGTTTCGACTGTGACCTGAACCCAATCAGAAAGGAGAGGGTGAGGTGGGCGAGAGGGAAATCAAGCAGAAGGAGGTTTGAGGGGAGTGCTGAAAGGAGAGGAAGGGAGAGAATTGAAGCTCGGGAGGGGAGGGGAGGGGGGCGGGAGGGGGGCGCTTTCAGAAAAATCGCTCTGTGCTTTGTTGATTCATGCTGAAGCTGCAGCAGAATCGCTATTAAACTTCTCTGTGGAACGTGAGGAGAGTGTGAGTGGATCAAGAAATGTGTGGGGGTCTGGTCCCAGCCCACTCGGGTTGCAGCCCCAGAAGAGCTGTAATGGGGAACAGGCACATTCTTTTACAACAACTCCCAACTCCCTATCTGTTTTCAAGGAAAGAAAAACAACAACAACCAATATATATATATATAGGAAGGCTTGGACAGAGTTGGGTGAAGCAGCAGCAGCAGCCACCTCGGGTCTCAAAGGTCTCTACCAGGACACAGGACATATATCAGGAAGGAGAAGACAGGGGTGTCCAAACAGGGTGGCCAAGTGGAAGATCCATGAGGCTCAGATGCAAAAGAGCTGATTTGGTTCCGGACTCTGGTCCCAGCAACTGAAAGACTGCAACTGTCTTTCAGTGACAGGGTGCGGCACTTTGGGGATTCAAACTTGTTAAACAATAAAACTTTTAAGCCAGGTTAGGCAAGATGGCCCCATGGGTAAGGACACGTATCACACAAGCCAGATGATCTGAACTGGATCCCTGGAACCCACATAAAGGTAGAATAAAGAAGGACACCACATGTGACACCTTAAGCAGCCTTGGTGGCTGTGGGGAGGGGCTTGGACCTGCCTAGGCTCAGTGTGCCTGCTCTGTTGACTCTCCATGGGAGACCATAATTTAGGGGATGTGGGGATTGGGGGTGGCTAGGGAGGGAGGGCTGGAGGGTAGGAGGAGGGAGGAGTGGGGAACCTGTGGGAGGTATGTAAAGTAAGTAAAAAATTTCTTAATAAAGAAAAATGAAAAAAAAAAAAGAATGACACCACAAAGCACAAAGTTGTTCTTGGTCTTTGATGTGGGGAATATGGCAATAATACCACACACCAGGCAACACAGATTCTTTTTTCTGTTTCTAAAAATAGAAATAAACCTTTTAAACCAAGATTGTATAAACATTTTTGCACTTTTAAAGTAAAACTAAATGGGGCTGAAGGGATGGCCCAGTGGTTAAGAGCACATACTCCTCCTCT
This sequence comes from Peromyscus maniculatus bairdii, assembly GCF_049852395.1. Taxonomy (NCBI): domain Eukaryota; kingdom Metazoa; phylum Chordata; class Mammalia; order Rodentia; family Cricetidae; genus Peromyscus; species Peromyscus maniculatus. The sequence continues at coordinate 87,529,750 of NC_134853.1, read as the reverse complement.
GGAGGGCTTTTTTGGAGGTGAGTGCTCATATGAAGATTGCTCACCACCACCCGAAACTAGCTCCAGGGAGATCCAATGCCCTTGGCCTCAGCAGACACATGCACTCATGTATATAAAGCCACATACACAAATCAAAATAAAATGAATATCAAATAAAGAGAAAAACTAAGTAAAATGTAGATCGCTAATGTGGTTGAATGTGGATATAGAGGAGGCCAATGGTAGCTCCCCACAGTGTTCAACCCTCACCCTGGGTTCCATCCATTGTAATTTGCAAACCACTGTTAGAATGTATTACACTAGAGACCAATTCAAACTCTTCTGTTTGTGGTGTACTTTATAACTTTCTCAGAAATTGCAGGTTTTAGGATGATGGCAGGGTGGGATCCTACACCTAATGTGGAGCCTACTACATACTAAATGCCCAGGAAATCTGTGCAGTGTTCACGTCGAATGGAGAAGTCAGAAATTGAAGAGGAAGGTGTCCAGTGACAACTTGAAAAGCTCTTAACATCTGTGTGTCTACCTGAGAAAAGTGTTATATATTAAAGCGGTGAAGAGAGCAAAGCTCCGTTTCAACTCCCATGTCTGTGTATAGTGATGGGAACATCACTTCTCCAGGCATCATGTACGAGTGGAAAAGCAGAGACAAAATGATCTCTAAGAATCCCCTTCTTTACACTGTGGTGATGGCAACAACAAATACAGCCAAACAATAATAGCAGCTTTTTTTAAAGTTCTTCCTGTGTGCTAGGCATTTTGCTGATTAATTTGTATGTGGTATTTTGCATATTTACAATGCTACATTTTATATACAATATATGCACATTTATATACCTCTTATAGACAATGCTATTTTATTTCTCCAGATTGAAAAAGGAAATAGATGCACAGAGGTAAGGATCTTATGAAGAGCAGGCAGTACGTGAGATTATACAAAAGTTTTGTCCTCTGTAGAGTAAATGCAGAGCAAAGGCTCTTACCTACTGCATTACCTTAGTACTTAGTAAATTGTAGCACGGCCAGACTCAGAGTATAGCATGTGGCAGAAGCAAAATACACATGGGTGAACTGCTCTGATCTGCATTTGTGCACCGACAAGTCCCCTGAGGTCTTTCTTAGGCCCCTGACCACTAGGTAAGGAAGGACACTGAAGGATCATTCATTCACCTGTCTCCACATTGCAATGTGAAGTAGAAAGCCAAGAAAAGCAAACTTCACGGGTCTGTTCTTGTATTTAACAACCCTTCCTGTTGTCAGATTACAAGCTGTAGAGGGTCACGGACCATTTCTTTTATTGTTGCATTCCACAAGCCCATAGCACTAAAAGGGTGCCATGAACTTAATTATAAATTGAACAACTCCAAGAAAACCAGCTTTTGATCAGTATCCCCCTAAAATCTTCTCCAGGAGGCAGTATAGTATAAAAGATGAAGCTTCAGCATTGGAAGATTAGAGGTTCAGGTCTTAATCCCTTCTTTTGCAATTTTAACCTCCACTTTACTGTAGAGTGATGATTTCAAACTTTTTAGTTGCTTTAAGGATTAATTGAAAAAGGTGATGTACATACTAAAATATCGGTTCCCTTCCTATTAAGTTTCTTCAGTCATTATTTGCACATAATCCCAATGAGAGCTGCACACTATGTATTTCTATAGTGCCCCCCTTATGAGTTGCTATACTCCAGGTCATCTGGGTTTTTCACTTGAACTATAGTCACAATACTTGGAGCTACATAGAAGTTAGAACTGTGCCGACTGACCTAACATGCTTATAAAGCTTTAATCCATGGCCCAAATGATTCTGAGATTTGTGGAAATATCTGGAAAGCTGTGTCCATTTGAAAATGAAAGCCAGCCATCTTTTGGCTTCCAGAGAGCTAATTAATATTAGTTACAGGCATACTAACTTCCCTCATGAAGAGCCAATTTCTTCAATGGATCTCTGGAAATAAATTGAAAAGCAGACATGGAACCAAGCTGTATGAAAACAAATACAAACAGCCAGACTTGCAATCCTGAGACTAAGTGAAACAATACCTTTACTCCATCCAATTTTCTCCTTTCTTTCGCATTTGTTAGTCCCATATACTATTCTACTTTTATATCTACTAGAATGAAAATGTTCGGTGATATATGATTATGCTATCAAAAAAGATCACTGTAAGAGGCCTACAGTAGATATGTGGTGTCTAAGGCTACAGCAGATAAAAGCTTCATTTACATCTCGATAATAAGCATGCTTCTGCTTCTAGAAATCTTTGTTTCTTTCTAGACTCAGGTTTACTTTCTAGCTGATGTTTGGGCAGTCACATGGGTGAGACTCTACTGGTGTAACTTCTGATATTGCTATGAGATAGTCTCACAGCAAACTCCCTGATCCTCTGGCTCTTAAAATCTATCTGCTCCCTCTTCCTCAGTGTTTCCTGAGCTGTAGATTGAGTTGTTTTGTAGATGTACCCACTGGGACTGGTATACTAATTCTGCATTTTCATTGATTGTGGTTTTCTTTAATGGTCTTTTGTAAAGAAGTTTCCTTGATAGGGGATGAGGACTGCACTTATTTGTCAGTATAAGGACAAATGTTTAGAGTATAGTTAGGGATTATGCTGCTTTAGTAAAGGGGTGGCTATAAATTCTCCTCTAAGACCCATGACTCCACTAGCCCTGAGTAGTTGGATAGGTTTCCAGTACCATTCTACTTCCCTCTTGTTGAGTTGTCTTAATGCCAATTATAGAGCTGTTGGTTGCTGCTAAGGTATACATGATATGCTACTACTATACTCTTAGAGTTATTGTACTGGTTATTGTTGTAGTTCATAGGCATCAGAGCTGGGTGGGACACTCAAAATATAGTTTTATTAATTTTTTAGTATTTCATACATACATGCAATATATTTTGATCATGTTCACTCCACTCCTCCTAACTTCTAAGATCCTCCCCAGATACATTTTCTCCTCCTTCTCAATTCCTAACCCACCTAATTCAGTTTGTGCTACCTACATAATCAGAAATTTGAATTATCCACTGGAACATGACTGTCCTACTAAAGACCATACTTTTAAAGAAAACTGATTCTCCCTCCCCAAGAAGACATCAGCTATCAAATAGCTGCTCAGTTAGGTATGGATGTTCCTGAGCCATCTATGGGCATTCCAGCCCCTATCTCAGCTGGAACATTGACTGGCCTGATCTTTTATAAATATTGTGTAGGCAAGCACAGGCTACTGTGAATTCACGAGTGCAGCAGTCCAGCCATGTTCAGAAGACATCATCTTGCTCCATCATTCCTGACTTCTGGCTCTTACATATTTCTTCCCCCACTTTCAGGATGGTCTTGAATGAGGCAGGGTATGATAAAGATATTTCATTTGTGGCTGAGTACTCTACTGATATTTATTCTGTGTACTTTGACCAGTGGTAGATTTGTACATTAACCACCATACGTTACATAAAGAAACTTTTCTATTAAGATCTGAAAGCTGTTCCAGTCTTTGAGTATAGAAATAAGAATTTAGAGGACAGTTTGATGCTATGCTCATTTAGTAAAGTAATGATAGCATGTTCATCCCTGGGGCATTTGGTCTCCTGAACCTTTGATTCTTGGTCAGGTTTACAATACTAGGCATATATTTTCTTCTGTGAAGTGGGCTTTAAATTCAACCAGAAAGCAGTTGGTTACCCCCACAATGTTTATACCACTATTGCACCCATGAACATATATTGCCCTTTAAGTATTATTGTAGTTCACAGCTTGGTTGTTGATGACCTTGTCTACCAAGCATCCTGCACAGCAACTTCTGATACTATGAAAGCTACCCAGTAGGGGGGAAGCTTCCTGGTTAATTACCAACTTGATTTTTTTCATGGCTTAAGACCAAAGTGTGTCTTGTCTGCAACAATAGGGTCTTATCACAAAGTTCTAGTAGACAATCAAGAATCTTGACAATATCCTGTATTGCTTTGGAGAATTTCTGAGACACATACAACGAACAACTTGAGGGGTGATATCCTACACCTGATAATAAGCTGTTTATTTTGTCACCTCTGGCTTCTGGGAAGAACATTATCCCCACGGGAGGGTAACTAATTAACTCTTTTATATGAATGTATGTAAGGAAGCAATGGATGGAGGACGCATAGCACTTCATGCTGTGTGGTATAAAATATCTCCTCACATGCTAGTTTTGCTTCAAAATTATCCAATTTTTAAATTTAGAAAGGAACTAAGAGGCTGTTTAGGCCCATTTACTTTATCTATTTTCAGTAATTTTTATTTTTACAAAAGCAGTATGTTTTTATTGAAGATAATTTTAAAATTAGGGATAAGCAAAAATAAGACAGAAAAGTATTCATTGTTTCACTTTAAAAATACAACTAAGCATTTGCTATATTTTTGTTCCTCCTGTTTTAAAATCATTGTGTGTGTTTGTGTGTAAAATTTCCACAAAATTATATTCCATAATTGTCCTATTTTAGCTTAAAATGTGTCGTAAACTTTTATATACCTTTATATTTTCACCAGAAGTTATTTTTAAAGTCTATACAGTATTGCTCTGTATCATTGAGCTACAATTGCCAAAATGATAGTCATTTCTATATTGTTAAAGATTTAGTTATCTCTTAATCTGTGCCAAGATGAAATAGTAGGACACTGTCTTTCTTTACATATTTTTTGCACATCTATATTATTTTTTTCAAGAATTATTGTAGTATAGTCGGGTGGCAGTCGTGCATGCCTTTAATTCCGGCATCGAGAGGCAGAGCCAGGCAGAGCTCTGCAAGTCCGAAGCCAGCCTGGTCTAGAGTGAGATCCAGGACAGGCACCAAAACTACACAGAAAAACCCTGTCTCAAAAAAAAAAAATTATTGTATACTTTCACCTTACATAGAAGAAAACTAAGGTACAGAAATGAAAATTCCACTGTCTGAACCAATGCAATGAACTCCTGTCAGAGCTAACTCTAGATTATTAAATTCTAAAAGTTTAGTTATCTTCCCAGCTTTTACTTCCTAGTCTCTCTCATGGAGTTCTTTTTTCTAGTTAACTTCAACTGTTTCCTTAAATCCAATGACTGAATTAGCTTTCAGGAACCATTGAGTTTGGGGACTCAGACTTACTTAACATGGCTTCTGTTGTCATCTCCTGTGCCCATGGCCTTCATCACTCATCAATCATAGAATTCTCCTATAACTCACCTGGATCTATTTCCACCTCAGAATAACACTCTATGAATCCAGCATGAGCACCTAAGAGTGACCACGTAATATGAAAACTCTTTTATCCTAAATCCAACTCCTTCAATATACAAGGAAAAATCTGCAGCTTTGAGAAAAGTCTTTAAATATGGAGTCAGAAGAAAATGGCTGTGACAGTATTGAAACAGTTATTCTACACCAAAAGAAAGAGTAATTCCTTTGATTTTACATACATTTTGTTATAGAATAATTTACTTCATTTTAGCTTTGCCATATCTTCCAAAGTTCTGCATTAGTATTCTTTTATTTCACAGGTAGTGAATCTCAGGCATAAATATGAACAATCATGTGCCTACAAATGGGTGGTGAACTATAATTCCTACAAATGGGTGGTGAACTGCAGAAAGTGATTAACAAGTTCAAAGCCAATGTTGGGTACATGGCAAGAAGCCATCTTAAAAAACAAACAAACAAACAAAAATCATATAGAGACTAGACACCAAAGATGCCAATTTGTGACATTTTCAGATCTGCCCTTTTCCCTGGTAATGTCTTTTCACCAAGGCATGCACTGGAGAGCTCATCTGTTTTTGTCTCCTTCCAGGAGAATTCCTGAGTTTTGCTGATGACTTACTCTCTGGCCTGGGCACATCTTGTGTAGCAGCTGGTCGAAGCCATGGAGAGGTCCCTGAAGTCAGTATCTACTCAGTGATCTTCAAGTGCTTGGAACCAGATGGTCTTTACAAGTAAGAAGCAATGGGTTTGTAGGGAGTATGAAGCAGTGAATGTGGGTTTAAGCCTGGGAGGGATAACTGGAGTAATTCTTTTCAGAGAAGCGCAATGTTTCTTAGCTTATCTATATGTGACCTTGGGAGTCAAAGGCTTATAAGTTTCTGTTTAGAATGTAGACCACAGAGAGGCATGCAAGGTGAGTACCACAGGGCCCATAGAGGCTAGATACTAAGTTCTATTTTATTTCTACTGATGAATAATCTGCAACCAAGAAAAAGTCAGGGAGAACAAGGAATAGGAGACCATGGTAAATGAAGACCACATGAGAAGGGGAGGAAGCAGAGAGCTAGGGAGGCCCACGGAGATCCACAAAGATACCCCGGCAAAAGACTGCTGGCAATGGTCGAGAGACGGCCGGGACTGACCTACTCTGGTGATGGGATGGCCAAACACCCTGATAGTTGTGCCATAAACCCCATCCAAGGACTGAGGAATCTGGATGCAGACATCCGCTGGGCCCCTGGTGGAGCGCTGGGAGTCTAATTAGTGAGAAAGAGGAGGGTTTATATGAGCGAGAATTGTTGAAGCCAAGGTTGGATAAAGCACAGGGACAAATAACCAAATGAATGGAAGCACATGAACTATGAACCAAAGGCTGAGGGGCCCCCAACTGGATCAGGCCCTCTGAATGGGTGAGGCAGTCATTTGGCTTGATCTGTTTGGGAGGCAGCTGTGCGGTGGTGCCAGGTCCGGGGCTCCTCGTTGCATGAGTTGGCTGTTTGAATCCTGGGACTTATTCAGGGACGCTTGGCTCGGTCTGGGAGGGGGGGACTGGATCTGCCTGAACTGAGTCTATCAGGTCGATCCCGGTCCTCGGGGGAGACTTGATCTGGAGGAGGTGGGAATGGGGGGTGGGCTGGGGGGAGGGGAAGGGGGCGGGAGGGGGAGAGCAGGGGAATCTGTGGCTATTATGTGGAACTGAATGGTGTACAATAAAAAAAAAAAAAAGAAAGAAAAAGTCAATAATTTACTCTGCGGGCGTGGCAATCCCTGTCTACTGCTCTTTTCTGATTTTCATAGTATCTCTGAGATAAGTATATGTGTATATATGTGTATATATTCAGTTATACTGATATATGCAGCTCAAATATACATCTTCTTTAATATATATATATATATATGTGTGTGTGTGTGTGTGTGTGTGTGTGTTTATGCCTGTGTATATAAACGTATACAGACATATATACATGATATACATTGGGATTTAGTGGACTCAGTATATCTAAACTCCTAGAAGTCACTGTCAGATTGATTTGATAATGTCAAAGGAGACAGGGGCCTTGGTTTTATTTCCAACCACGATGAGTATTGCCACATCTGGAGGCAGCCATCATAAATAACACTAAAGAGCTCTAGAGACCAGATCATCATATTCCTAATGATGAAATCAGAGGTCACCTCCTTTATTACCTTAGAAAGCTGTAACTGGTGAGATGTCAAATGTATTAAGTTACTCAAATAATTCTTTTATTTGCATCATCATTATTTATTTATTCCTCTTTTATTTATCTGCTTAACCATTCATCTATCCTCCACTTATCTCTCCTTCTGCGTCTTCTTCCACTCATCTATCCACAAAATTTATCCATCTATTTATATAATCTCATGTAGAATTTTCATTTCATGCCCACATTTTCTAAGGATTTTTTTTTATGTCTTCCTACTGCACTAAGGTATTCTTGGGCATGCATGTGGCTGACACCAAAGGCCCTATCCTCCATTAACTTAAAACATGACAGTGATATGAAAGGATACACACATATGTGTTTGGTACATTAGTTGTATAACCTTAATTAAGTTGCCCTACAAATACATCAATAGACCAAACTTAAGAATGTCACTGTGAGCTGGACCTTGTAACCCAGACTCTATGTATGACCTTGCAGTTGTTATGATTCAAACATTCTCTTCAATCATGTGGGATCAGGAAATGACAGAAAAGGGGGTCTGCCGTGCACAGAGCTAGTCGGCAAGCCAACCAGAGAAGTATGATGTACTCTGTGCCTTATGGAACGTTCACAGACTTGATGGTGAACACTGGGACTGGATCTAGGCTTTGAGAACCCAACTGCCCAGTCTCGCAATCAGTAAGTACTGGGTGTCTGGACTCAGGAGTCACTGCACCTGTGCAATGCAGCAAGCACACAGCCAAAGTCAAAGCTGTGAGATCTTGTCTGACACTAAAAACTGTGGTGCTCTCAAGGAAGTGGAGTTTTAGAATATTTCCTGATGACTGGCTCCTGATATCTATGCCCTTCCTTAAGGGTGTACACTAGAGGCAGACAGATCTCACATCAAAAACCCATGTCTTTCTCTTCATTAGTGTTCATTCTCTGAGCCTCCAGTTCTTTCTCTATGAGAATGTGGGTGTCTCCCTGAGACTTCCCTTTTATCTTTTTGTCCATCTTTCCATCTATCTACCCATTCTCATATCAATCTACCCTTCTAGGCTCCTTGGTGTGAGCCCCTAGTTAGAGTGTAGCAAGTGTCAACTGTTATCTCTGTTGCAGTTGCTACCTAATTGTGACAATTATGAATTTCCCCATTGCCCTGTTTATCCTCCAATTGATGGGTCAGATGAGTAAGCAGTGAGAAATAGGTCAGAGCCTTACCTGGTGGTTCTCTCCATTGGGTCAGAAGGAGTAGCCCTGTCTTTGGGTGGCAATGTGGTATTAGCTTAGCTAATGTCTACAGAAAGCAATGAGATGTGTTTATAAATTCCTCCAAAGCAATTGACACTGAGAGTTGATGAATCGGCTACTATTCTTTAAACATGATAAATATTTCCCCTCGTTTTTTCTTTTTCCAATGGTTTGGCACCATCTCTGCTTCCCAATTCCTGGGGTAGGGTCTCCTTCCTTCCTCTGCTTTGGGAATGTGTTTGTCATGAGTTTGTCTTCCCTATCTCTGGACACCTCTTTGTTTTATTTATTTTCTTTTTAAATAGATTTTATTAATGGCCCTGGGATCTGGGCTTCTCTGACAGGGAGCCAGGGTGTTGTTTGGAACTGTCTCCCATCCCACTGGCGGCTCTCCTCCCGTGAAGTCTGACCGACTTGGTCTTGAGTTTTAAAATAGCTCCCGTGTCTGTTCTTGGGGTTTCTCATTTTCTGCTTGCTCATTCCTCGGCAAAATTTCTTTTCTTTCTTCTGAGCCAAGAATACTGCATGTGGCTGTAGAAAGAGCACAGGCTTTGGGGACAGGCTACCCTGGGTGTGAATCCTGATTCTGCACCCCCCCCCCCTCGCCCTGCTCCCCGTGTGCTCAGAAAGTGACACCAAACGAGTGATTGTTCACTCTTCTAAGTGACAAGTTTTTCCTCTAGAAAAAGGGTTGGTAGTCACTCATGCCTTACAAGGTTCTAGAACAGAGAACTTTGTTAAGAGTAATAAAAACTAGGAAAAGGGCAATTTGCCAGAATTCTGGTGCATAGGAGGCCAGCAGGAAGGTTTAACTATTTTCTCCATTTTGATCTCTGACTTAACCCCTCATTATCAGGGTCCTTTTCTTTCAAGGAGGTTTCCATGAAGAAAGATTGGGTCCTACCAGTCCTGAGAAGTGTCCTCTGGGGTGTCTAGAAAAGAGGAGGGGGCAGATTCAGAGGAGGAAAGACTCAGAAAGAACAGAGTTGTCAAGACAAGCACAGTCAGACACTAAGTCCTCCATCCAAGCTCCCCAAATGTTTCAGCTGGCCGGGGAGAACAGGACCACATATGTGTCTACCCAAGAGCCTGGGCTCCCCGCCCTGCTCCCCCAACTTCTGCTGGGCTCAGACTCCATCTGCCCTCCCTGGTCTGAAGCTGCAGCAACTTTGAAAGGAAGGTGCACTAGAGTCACTACAGCTTGAGAGTTCTGGGTATCATAGTGCCTCCATGGAATCTATTCTCCATCCCTGCCCCAGGACTCCTGCCCTTCCCAATTATCTGCTTCTGCCACTTTCCTTTTGCCCCTGCAGGGCTTCTCTGTTCCCTTATCAGCGTCTCTTTATCTTGTAAACTTTCTCTGGTTATTTTCCATATGGATTCCCGGCCGGGTCTGGCCCTGGCCTTCCCATGTGTTATTCTCCTAAGGTTTTATTTATCAGAGTGCATCTCAGTTTCTCCGCTCTATTTCTCATTTGAATTTTTGCCTCTGCCCACCCCACCCCCGCCCCCCACCCCCGCTCTCGTACAAACTCCCTTTCTTTGCCCTACCTTGGAAGGCAAATTGCTTTTGCAGCCCCTCCATCCATGTAATTTTACACAGTGCTTCAGGGTGAGACCAATCGGAGGAGTGAAGGTCAAGGCTTATTTTCTGTCCTGAGCTCACCCCCGTGTAACCATCCAGAAACATCAGCAACCGTGCCCCATTTAAATTGAATTTCCTTGTTTGTTTCATTTGTTTTGCTTTGAATGAAAACAAACAAGAGCAAAAAAAAGGAGAGGGTCCCCCAAAGGCCCAACAGTGGGGCCAGCTTCTGATCCCCTGGGGAGTTGGAGTCCAAGGGTGATCTTCAGTGGGAGTGTCCCCTTGGGTCAATGGCAGGGCTAGGCTGTTGTCCCTGTCCTTACCTGGCTAGGGGCCTAGACACTCTTCTTGTAACTGCTTTCCAATTTCCTATTACTCAAGGTAATTAGCCTCCGTCTTGTCTTGGCTGCCTTGCCTCCTCTAATAATGGCTAGCTGCCAAGGGGTCCTCAGTGCACATGCCAGGAGCAGCCAGGCTTGATTCCTAGGGTGGGGGGCTCATTCCCACACATTCAGAGGCTTGCCTCAGGCCCACCTTCACCTCTCTGGCTTCTGCTCTATGAAAGGAATGCCAAAGGAGCCTGGGTATTGCATCCAAGTGCCAGCATCCATGATGGGAACAGAGTCTCAGGGGAAAGACTTCGTAGGGGTGGGTGGGGCTGGATGAGTAGAAGAAAAACCAAGGCCCTGGAGGAAGAAGGGAATTGCATAAAACAAGGTTCTGAGGTCAGAAGGCAGACAGCCATTCTCCATTCTAGACGCTCAATACCACCTTGGGCCAATTCCTCCTCCTCCTCCTCCTCCTCCTCCTCCTCCTCCTCCTCCTCCTCCTCCTCCTCCTCTTACAGGAATGAAATTCTGCCTGCATAAAGAAAAGTTAGACTCAGTGGTCCTGAGAGTTATGCACTAGGTAGACATTCAGAATCCAAACCAGAATTCTGGTCCTCACAATGCTACACCTTCCCTTTCTGGATAACGGTAATAAGGAACACTCTCACATGCAGAAGTCACTGTGCCAGGAACCATGCAAGGCATACACATGGTCTCATGTAATCCTCACCACAGCCCTATGATGTGGTAGCTGTGCTCTTATCATCTCCCCTATCCTGTATATAGAAACTGGGCTTTAAGGAGCAGTGATTTTGCACAGTCACATAACAAAGAAGGACTAGAGATAAGTTCACATCCCAGGTGATAACAATGATCCTACCATGTTCTACCCATGCTCTTGCCCACACATGTGGGTGGAGTTGTAGGAAAAACCAGAGGGAGGCTTTCTAGTAGTGACCAGCACTGATCACAATGGGAGGAATGCCAGGCTTGGGTACTAGAAGACGGAGATCACAGCCTTTTTGCTCTGAGACAGTATTTCAGGCCTCATCTTTGCCATCTATATAATTGAGATAATTAATCACCTCTGTAAACTAGGAAATAACAAACTATACTTCCAGAGGTTTTTCTAAATATCACATGAGATATTAGGTGAAAGGATAGATTGATATTTCCTTAGATTGTGGGCACATGTGAAGGGTTATCAAAGAAAAGGAATAGGAAAGACAAAGAAGCTTGTGAATCCACATACCCAGTAAACACCCCTTCTCTCTCTCTCTCTCTCTCTCTCTCTCTCTCTCTCTCTCTCTCTCTCTCTTTCACACACACACACACACACACACACACACACACACACACACACACACCAATCAGGCCTCTGTAGTAGACAGAGGTAGGTTTTATCTTGGCTGCAAACCTTTGATTTAACCACAATATGGGCTTGGACAAGTCTATCCACCTCTCTGTTTCACATGTAAGGTAGAATTATGATAGGGCCTACCTCAGAGGTGAACTGATACATGAAAAGGACAAAAAAAAATACCACCTCATTCATTCTTGGTACTTGAGGAAAAGCAATAATAATAATAACCACTGTTACTATTTGTGATGCTTTATTTTACCTCAAAAGCAATGCCTTCCATGGTTTCTGTTAGCAGCCTGATGTTTACCATATTGCAGTGAGAGACTATGTTGTATCCATGCCTGACTCTGGCTCCTTCCCTTATCACTGTCCAGGAATAGCTGTTTCTTTGAGGCACTTACCACCAATGCCCACTTTCCCTTGACTTTCTCCACAGTGGTTCCTGACTTTCCTTCTCACTCTTCTTTGACCCTGCAATGGACCCCACTTGCCTCATGCACAGTTTTAAGAGCCATAATGTAGAGTTTTCCCCAGTCCTGATTGGCCCTGAAAACTCTAGCTACACCATAATGATTTAATGTGTTTGTTTCTCATCTGTCCTTTCACACTGGAAGTCCATAAGAACAAAATCTATGCTTTTCATGCCATGCCCACTCTGTATTTATAATGCCTAAAACTGTATGATACCAGGTAAAAAGCCAATTAATATTTGTTAAATGTTGAATAAATTTCTATTTTAGAGCAGAAGTCTAGCTCACACCCACTTCTCTTCAGTCACTCACAACTCTTTCCTCCTTCCCTTACCAGTCAAGAAATTCCCACTCTATACTAGAGTGACTTTTCTGCTGCCATCCCCCAACACCTCCTCTGTCTCTGTGTCCTTCTTCATCTTCTCTATTTTTCTTTCTCTTTTGAAAACCCTATTTGAATCAATCTTTTAAAGGTTTCTGCATCCAGGTAGAGTAACTAAGGCACAGAGGTTCTTGACAACATGACCACAAGTCCAGTGCCTGAGCTCAAAATTACCCTCACTAGAAGAATAAGACAATAATCTAATGAAGGCATGGTACATGTCATGGCATGGAAAGGGGACTTTTCGCACAAAGATCCTTGCACAGATGAGTTGGGAACGATATATGAAACCAGCTTTCAGCTTCCCCATGAAATCCTACACAACCAACTCTAGAACTTCTACTTTTGTTATGCCCTGCAGTCTCACAGCACCATAAAACAGTAAACTCTGAGTGTCTGTGCTGCCCACTCTGCCTAGGAACAGACTCCCACCCATTTTAGGTGGTTTTACCTCTGGCTTTCATGTGATGAGCTGGTCCCTAGTCTCTAGACTCCCATGTTTCTGTGAAAAAAGCTTTGGCAACCAGCCAAGGGATGCCTTTCCAAACACTCAGGGGTCCTAGAGCCTTGGTCAGAATGTGTGGCCTTTCTACCACCCTCACGCTACCCTTCATTCCTGTACCATCTAGAAAGCCCATTGCAAAAGCAGTTAAGGGCACTATCATGGATCCTAAATTATGTATTAGATGACATTCAAACACTTTTTAAAATTTACATTCCTACCCTACCCTCTTCACTTCCTCTCCTCATGCCAAGAATCAGCACAGAATTTACTGGAAACAGAATGAAAGCCATCAAGAGTCTTCTAGGGCTAGCTTTCCAAAGTGCTTGCCCAGTTGATGAGAGGCCAGAGACCCAAGGGTCACACTGTCTCTTATCCTTAGTGGCCATGAGGCCTTGGCCAAGTGATTTACAATCGGGATGTCTCGCCTTATCCATTTGTAGAGACGTGAAGAGGCCACCTCCAAAGACATTGTCAAAATTGAGAGCTTGTACATCTCCCGAGATTGGAAGAAGTGAGGAGATATAACAAGACTCTAGCCAGCCTTAGTCCGCACAAGAGACTTTCATTCAGGGTACAACTGAACTCTCTTCCTTTCCCGTGACTTCTGAGCCAAGTCCCAGACATGACCCAGACAACATCTGAGGGACTCCCAGCTCCCAGGAGAGAGTGTGCTGGGAGGAAGTCTCCCTGGCTGGGCATGTTGCAGGGTCTGAACCAGCATGGGATGATGCTGTGGCCAAAGTGGGTCGAGGACACACGAGGCAAAGAAGCCAGAGGGGCCTGGATGTGGTTCCTGCCCTGCTCTTCTCTGACTTTTTCTTTAGCACTGCAAACTTTTCTGGGGTTTTTTCTCTCCTTTCACCTCTCTGCCCTTTATTTTTTCCTCTTTCCTTCATTGCACCGGTTCTTTCTTTCTTTCCTTTCTTCCCTCTGTCACTTCCAGACCCTCCCCATTCTTAATCTCCTCTTTGTTCTCACTTCTTTATTGCTTCTGCTTGTTCTTTTCCATCCTCTCTCTCACTTCCAATGTCCTTCTCTTTGTCATGGGGATGACCTCCCACTCTGTGTCACTCTGCCTGCCTGCCTGTCTTCTGGTTTCCTTTTTTTTTTTTTTTTTCCCGAGAAAGGGTTTCTCTGTGTAGCTTTGCGCCTTTCCTGGAACTCACTTTGTAGACCAGGCTAACCTCGAACTCACAGAGATCTGCCTGCCTCTGCCTCCCGAGTGCTGGTTTCTTCATGGAGCTCTCTTTGACTTGCTGTCTCCATGTCTGCATCTTTGTTCCTTCTCTTTCATTCTCTTCACTTATCATTTCTCAGTGTCTGCCTTGTGAAATCTCAGGATCTTTCTTCTTCCATCATTCTGTACAGTAGCTGAGCACGGCCAAGCATACCTGATGTCACCAGGGGCCAGAGTCTCTGGGGTCTCCCCAGTCATGAAGAGTGTGAACTTTCCTTGGCTATGGTGCCCAGCTTTATTGGTCAGACAATGAGGGTGAGTGGGGCAGCTTAGAGACTTAATTCTCTTCAACATCAGGTCACACTGACCTCTCCAAAATGCACATTTGGGGCCCCAGAGAGGGGAAGAGCTGTCTTCAAGCCAGAAGCAAACACAGCCATGTATCCCTAGCCAAGAGAGACTCACAGAGGAAAAATAATGCTGTTTTTCAGCCGACAGACAGCGAGGCTCCTAAAACCTGCTGGGGACTCTAAGGCAGGCTGTTTCTTTCCTCAGACTGCGTCAGGATTTCATCCAGAAATGGGATACCAGCCAGGATTCCAGAAGGACAGGGCACAGACGGCTCATATGAACTTGTAGAGGGTGGAAATGGGTGGAAACTGAACTACAAAGATAGTCCTTGAATGACAAGCAGAGGAGCTGGACTTCCTTCTGCAGGTAACAGGGAGTCATCAAAGTCTTTTGAGGGGACATAGAATGGATTTTAACCTGTGCTTTGAGGTAATGATCTTAACCATAGTGTGGAACATAGGCTAGGTTGGATTGAGGGTCAGATAAACCTTTGGGTGCAGGTAGAAAGAGAAAGATTGGGTCTTATAGTTTGGAACTTTGTGAAAAATGTGCTGGGCCAAAATGGAGCAGCATGGCTTAGCTCATTTCCAAAATATCTGGAGACAGCTCCTTCTTTACTTCATAAACGACTGGCAGTGTGAAAAGCTGTAAGAAAGGTTGTATTTGTTGGTTTTGTACAAGGTGCCTCGAACTAAGCTAAGCACCCTTGTGATAATTTTTTAGGGCAGCCATAGGAAACTAATACAGAGATTAAGACAACACCTGGCAGAATACAGAGTATGAGAATTAGAGAACAGGAGACATTGTGGTGCAGAGCAGAATGTAGCTGAAATATGAAGGGCCAGGATGGGAGAGGTCATGTAACACAGAAGATAAGAACCTCATTACCAGTGAACAACATGAGGAAGCTCCACAGTAGAGACACTGTGCTCTCTGAGCTCCCTGGCAGCAGGGAAGAGGTGAATTCCAGCCAGCTTACAACTGGCCACTCAAACAGAGTATCTGCAGGTCATGACTCAAGGAATTTAAGGTCACTTTCTGTGTGTACAGATGAAAGAATCAAGATCCTAAAAGACTGGTCTGTTCCATAGGCAGACAGAAACAAGATTAACGTATAAAAACTTTGAACCCAAGGCTCTTTAAAGGATACTGTTACTATCACTGTCTATGTTAGTATCACCTTTAGGGACAAGCACAGAGACAGCTCAGAATGGGAACAGATTTCTCCCCTGTAGGGAGAATCCTCACCTAAGCCAATCATCTTAGGAGCATGGACAAAAAGCCGTGTCTGTCTAAACTTCCTTTTCCTTGCCAGTACCACAAGCAGGCCAGTCCGAGAGTCCCCTCCTGCTCTGACTGAGACTCCAGGAAAGAAGCCAGGTCAAAGGCCAGGTCTCCTAACCTTTCCTCTCCCCTTGGCTACAGGCATAGGCCCTGCACAGAGCCCCCCCTCCCTTTTCCCTAGTTTTCTCTCACTTCCATCTGTGAAGGAGGAGGCATTGAACAGACTTACACTGTGAAGGTGTTAGCACATTGTAAGGAAACAGCATTAACAGTGTGTAGAGAGGCAGAGGCCAGACAAAATCCAGACTTCTGATACTTTTCCTTTCTACTGTGTTCTCTTTTTTCCTGAGGACAGACCCTTCCATCTACCAATAACTCCAATCTGTGTTTATATTTGAAGTACAAAATAACAGTGTCTGGGAGTACAGACATCAGTGACCCAAACATCCCCATAGCCTATCCTATGTCACTCAAAGTCAGAGTGGAGTGGATCAGGGCTCTTAAATCTACACTAATCCACACATTGCTTTCTTATCCTATATCCATGCATCCATGTACCCCAAATCATCTGAGGCTGAGGACATATAATTGAGACAGACTGCCTTAAAGCCATTCTAAACCTCACATTGTTTTCTGACTGTATAAGATATTTATTTTTTGGAGGGATGTCATAATTTCCATATCTGTGTAAAATAGAGATATTACCATTGTTTGCTGTAGAGGATCATAGTTTTGTTTCTGTTTTTATTATAATCGAATCTCATTCTGAAGCTCAGGCTGACCTGGAACTTGTTCTGCCTGCCTAGCTGGCCTTAAACTTGGGATCTCCCTGCCTCCACTTCCTGAGTGCTAGAATTGAAGGTGTGAACCACCTAGCTCATGTGAGTTTTGTTGTGAAACAAAAACAGGATTATTCACCCATACAGAACCCCCAGGCATAGTATAACCAATAGAACATCAAACATATCAAATCCATGTAAGATTCTTCTTTAAATGTGAGTGTTTTGAGACAGGAAACAAGACCCCCCAGTCACTCTTTCAACATGAAATGTGGCCAAATTTGGGTCATTTTCCCATAACACATGATAAAAGAAGAGATATTTTATGCCTCCTTCTGATTATCCTTTACAAGTTCCTTGAACCTGTCTCTAATATATTTCTTGTCTTTAGGTTCAGAGAGAATCTGCCACTGACCAATAGTAGGGCAGACTTCAGAAATCATGTGTTACATGTCTGCAAACTCATAACAACCAAATGGCCTGGCACTTGGTTGATACCTAATTCAGCAAATACCAAAGATCAGTGATAAGCATCACTCCATGACAGGACTGAGTTAGTGTTTGATATAAACAGCTATAGCTATTAGTCACCAACAAAGCAATGACAGGTACCTGCCTACCATTACACCATTGTTAACCATTTGTCAAGCTTGACAGCTACATGCCAGCATTGTGCTAAGGTCTTTAGGGCAACTAACACTTAGAAGCTTAGCATTGTTGTTGAGTACCTCTATGATAGGACTATAATTCCCTAACCCCCTATTTTGTAGATAAAGAAAACAAAACTTAAGCATGTCTTGCTAAGGTCACTTAACTGATAAATGGCAGAACCTTGATTCGAACAGAAGCTTTCTAACTCCAAAGTCAGCAGTATACCCATGCCTCCCTTACCCAGAGATTGAGTTGGACTTGGAAGTTCTATGGCTCATTTTGAATAATCTTTACCTGGTGTTAGAGTCAAGTTTGTAACAAGCAGATTACCTAGGGGTAGATTGGGATTGGCCATACAATGAAAGCATGGGAGTTATAAGGAAGCTATCATCTGTTATAGCCAGTGCTCCTAGGAGGAGGTGTCTTTGAGCTTGGTTTTGGTAGCACTGAATGGAGAGAACGGGGTAGTTTACATCCCAAGGAGAATAAATGGTTGAAACGAGAAGGAGATGATATATTGAAAGAACCCCACGTGGAGGATGATAGAAAGTTGAAGATAGTTGAAGCACACAGTAAATACGGCCGGAGAAGCAGGAGTGCTCAAGCCCTATGATGCATGCTAGGCAGCCATTGATAGATTCTGAGCAACAACGAGAAGGGAGATTCAGATTTAAGAAATGTGTCTGTGGTACATGACTTAGTAGAGGAGACTGCTGCTGGGAGAATAGTTGGATGTGTTTATAACAGTTCCGATAAGAGGCTCAGGACTTAGATCTGTGTCAGGGGATGGAGGGCAAGCGATAGATGATGCAAGTCACAGGATGTGGACCAGTGGTATTCGGAGTTTCCTTTGGAAGTCTGACAAAGGACAACTAATCATGTAGACTCTCACAGACGATAAGGGTCAAGAGTTGAAAATTTTCAATTTCAAGCTTTAAATCTGGATTCAAATCCTGACTCCACCAGTCGGTCATTGAGTAACCTCTGAAAAATCACTGAAGGCCAAGTCAAGAAGATTACTACAAGTCTGAGGCCAGTCTGGGCTACACAGTGAGTTCCAGGACTTACTGGGCTAAGAATTACCCCCTGTTACAAACAGATAGACAATGCTTAGCCCCGCCCCCACCCAAAGCATTATTTTGTCTTTAAAAAGCAAGAAGAATAATATATTGTACATTTAAGATACACATGTACAATTTAAATGAAAGGTTTCAAATATCGGTTCCTGACACCCAGTAGGCCCTTTACACCTGCGAACTCCTTCCCAAGTTCTTCCCTCTTACTACCGTATACATTCATACCAATCCTGGCTCCCTTTCTCTCTCCACGGAGCTTGTTCTTGCACTGCCCAGCTCCCCTCCGTCAGCCCTCTTTCCCCAGGATGCCAGAAATGAAATAACATTCTTGGCGTGTTTGTTCCCCAGTGCCTGGCAGCTTTCCCACAGACCCCTGGCTGGGTCAGGACTGATTTGCATTAGCATGTGCAGGCCAGTGCGAAGGGGAGGGAGAGGCCCTGTTTACAGGGAGGTTCGTCGGGTTCTCTTGCCAGAAAAAGGAGAACTGAGTATTTCTTTCTGGGAAACGTTCACAGATTAGGCCCAGCAAAGAAGGCTCCAGGAGGTGCCCCGCTTGTGGGTGGGTTGTGGGTGAGTGGGGTGCAGATCTGACCCGGGGGTGGGGGGGTGGGGCTGTGTCTGATTCCTCTCACCCTCATCGCAGGCCAGGAACTTAATACGGTGAAATTGTTCTTTCTGAGTTGGATCTGAGTTCTGCAACAGGTTGAAGAGGCATTGCTCAGGGCAAGGAAGACACTCAGAAGCCACAGGAGAAATAAACAGCCATTTTTCTGGGTTCTTGGTGGATATGAAATCCACACAAACATCCTTGAGGGAAAAAGACAGAGGTGGCCCCACAGATGTGTTTTTGTTTGTCCTAGCTTTAATCTTGTGAAGTTTTGCATATTATCCATCTTAGCATCATGACTTTCTTCCAGGAATCTCAATATCCTTATGCAGATCTAGATAGCCAGTGGCAGGCCAAGAGACAAGTCCCTAGAGGTGTCTCTGGAGTAACATTGCTAGTGTGAGGTGTCTGTTCCTGAAGGCATAAGTTATACCATTTGGAGACAGACAAACTGAGTTTTTTGCTTTTGACTGAATAATCCTTGCCTGTATGCTTGTGTGTGTGTGTGCGACTTATTTAATTACTGTACTGAATATTGAACTCAGGGCCTTATTCATGCCAGAGAAGCACTCCACCATTAAGCTGGATCTCTAACCTCTTATTTATTTATTTATTTTTTTCCAAGACAGGGTGTCACTATGTAGCTCTGGCTGTCCTGGAACTCACTGTGTAGACCAGGCTGGCCTCAAACACTCAGAGATCCACCTCCCTCTGTCTCCAAAGTGCTGGGATTACAGACTGCTTGGTTGTCCTTTTTTTTTTTTTTTTTTCAGAGAGAGTATTTCCTTAAGTAGTCTAGACTAACCCTGAACACAGTCTGTAGCCAACCTTGAACTTGCCGTCCCCCTGCTTCAGATTCTGAATATAGGCCCACATCACCAGGTTTAACTTCACCTATTTCCTCTTGATCTCCTCTGGTACTTCTCTGGAATATGTTTTCTCTAACTAAGACCTTCTACTTCTATTTCACATTAGTGTTTTCATGGAGTTACAAGAAAATAATCAACAATTTGAATTGGGAGTCCTTAAAAACATGCTTTTTAAATAACAGACACCATTCCAAATGCTTTCCAGAAGTAAGCTCACCTAGACCTCTCAATGAGGACAGTATTCCATCATTGCCAGTTCACAGATGAGACAATCAAATCCCAGAGATGTAAAAATATTTAACAAAGGTCAATATCAGAGCCAGGATGTGAACTCACGCAGACTGCCTCCTGGGGGCAAATTTCCCATCGCTAACTAATTGGGAATCCACATTAGCATCTAATGAACGCCTTGGACAGCAAAGCCTATGTCCTCACCCACCACAGGGCCTTGGCACATGCCACATGTCTTCTTTGGATTAATTTTGTTCATCTAGTAGTTGTTTCCTAGAATGGTACCCTCTGACTTATCATCTGAACTATCTACCCACTACAATTATCAAATATGATTATACACACACACATATAACACACACACATATAACACACACACACACACACACACACACACACATATATATATATATATATATATATATATATATATATATATATATATATGTTATATATGGCTTCTGTTAGACCGAGAAGTTTGTGGGGTAAAGAGGGTATTTATTTTGTTTTTCTGTATCTACTTATCTGCACATACAAAGGAAGGCAATAAATATTTATTTTTTGTGATATATAATTTATTGTATAAATGAATGTGTTGTGTAATGTGCCTCTAGTCATAACTATAAGATTGAGGTAGCAGCTTTTTCTCTTCACTTAATGGATAAGTAAGTAAAGGGTCCTGGTAGCTTAATAAACTAGCAAATGTCCCAGAGAGTGAGAGAATAAATATCTGAAAGACGTCCAGCCTCTAAGCTCAAGGTCTTTGCTCTGACTCTGCACTGTGCTTTCTTCTACTAGGCCACATAAGGGACACATGGAGAAATTCAATATATTACTGGCCCTGACAAGTTTCCCATTCTTCAGGGAAGAGTCAAATATGCACGGACCACTATGTCATAAGTAAATTAATCGGAAACTGGCTTTGTAATATACAGATTATGAGCTACGGGGAAAATGTGGTTGAGAAAACAAAGAAGGTTCTGTTTGTTTTGTTTCACCAGGAAATAAGGCCCCCTCTTACTTTTCTTTACCCAGCCACCAGTCTCTAAGCTTCTGCTCAAATGTAACATCCTCCCTATTAGCATTGGTGTTTGTTTATCCCACTGGTTTGGGTCGACTTCTTTGTAGCATTCTGTACTGCATTCTTGGAACTCGGAGATGAACCAGACATTGCCTCTGCTTCCATGGAACTCATAATGTGCGGTCAGTGATGTGAGCCCTCAGAGGAGCAGGGCCTTTCTGCCCAGGGGGCGGGAAAGAGTGACAGGACATTGGCATTGAACTTTAGAAGGTGATTAGGATTGGTAAGATAGGGAGAGAGAAGCCAGTGGTTTCCCAGGGACAGGAAGTCTCACGTGGAAAGATATTGAGGAGTACGACAACCTGTCAGAGTTACAGACCACATCAGGTCATTCTGTTGCAATGCAGCTATGCATGAACATGCCAAGCCTAAGGATATTGGTGGGCCTCAAATCATGAAGGGACTTTAGGCCAAGTTAAAGAGTGTGAATTCTAACTTGAGAGTCAAGGCAAGCATTAGGTTTCTTGAGCTGGCTGCTCAGTAGACATTGTCAGACTTGCTCTAGCTTCGTTTTGACCAATATACTAGTACTAGAGTTATGGTAAGGCAGAGCTGTGGAAGCAAATCAGGAAGTGAGACTCGAATGGCCTTGCTTGAGTAATGTCACACTCCTGTACTAGGAGGCCAGGACATGATATGAATCATCGTGCTCAAACTCCATTCAGAGTTGGAGAGACAGTTCTTCAGTATATAGTGAGCTACCTAAGGAAGAAGGATAATTTGGCAAGGAGAACAAATGAAGTTCAAAGACTTCTAACCCCAACAGAAGCCCATGAAGCTAAAGACTAAACAGAGTCTTTTCCAAGCCAATGCCATGGATCCTTACCACATTGCTCCACCCAACAGATACTGTAGCTTCCATCTGAAGTGGGAGCGGGAAGCATAAGGGCCCTACTGAAGTGAGACAGCCAAACTTATGAAAAGAGAGTAGGTCACACAGCGAATGGGTCCATGTGAAATGTGAAGCATACTACCTAGAAGTCCTAGCATTGTGTCTAGGCTTCCAGAAATAGTTGCTGAGCCAATAATGGCAAGGCTCATTGCTGCTTGATGGAGTGAGGTAAAGTTGAGTGGCCAAGAGGCTGGAGTTCATTAGTACCCATGCTGTCTCAGTCCTTGGACTCATGGAAACCCTATAGAGATTTATTTTCCTTTAAGAGGGGAGCAGTTGTGTCTTCAAAGTCAAGGTGAATGCAGCGCAGGGATCTCTAGGTCAGCCTTTGACTAAGTGCCAGCTCTATCACACTCCAACTATGTGTCCTTGGTTTAAAAGCCCCCTTGCCATCCTCCTCACAAAACAACATATTCTCTGAATGCAAAATGTGGCCAATAAACCCTGCTTTGTCTTGCTCTCAAGGTTATTTGTACAATAAGCTTTGAAACGTGTAAATTGATAGGTGTCAGGGTTGCATTTGTTTCTTTTAATCCTGAGAACCAAAACTAAAAGCAGGAAGTATTAGGGAAGTGTGATAATCTTCCACATGCTGCCCATGCATGTCAATACTGTGTCACATTGGCTTCAGGCTCCAAAGAAATCAAAATTAAAGAAGCACTTACAGGCTGAGTTGCCCACCCCTGTCGGTCTCATTTTAGCCCTCCCTCTGAAAATACCACCGCCATCCTGAATCTCTATTAGTCTAACCCAAGAGCAAAGCGGGCTTATATTTCCTTGTTGCTTACTCTTTCATTTACACTGTCGTTCCTGGTGTCTTATGTCCACACATTGGAACTCCGGCTGCTTCCAGCGGACACGTGCAGCCTGTCTTGCTTTTGTGTATTATCAATATTCATTTGATTTCTGGAATAACCACATGTTTAAAGCCATGGCACAGAAAGGCCCACAGGGTCTTATCTGTCGCCTGGGAACCTCCCCCACTCCCTTTTTTATGTCAATTCCTGCAAGAAAATAAATATTTGAATAATGTATTCTTCTAATCTTGTGCTTACGCAAAGCCTTACGTCTCTGTGAGCTTGGCCAGCCATGTCAAGGTCTTATCAGCACTGGATGCCTCAACCGTGCCTGGCCAGCCCATTGCCCCCATTCTGGTAACTCAAGGTTTCAACAGCTGATGTGTCCAATCGACCAGGGAGGCTTATCTTCATGGGGCAAAGGAAGCCGGATGGTGGTTGAGGCCCAGAGATATTAGATGAAGGCTGAACAAGGTTGTGTGAGTTCAAAACAGCAATCAAATCTGCTGTCTCAGACGAAGAGAAGCAACATTGTGAGGAACACACAGCTGTTGTAGGGGACATTGACAGATGATAGGTTTGATGCTACATTCCACATTTCTCAAAATGTATCCTTAAGTAGTGACTGCACCACTGTTCTGAGCCTGTTTCCATATTGGGAGGGTCGCCTCACTGTAAGATTCTTGTGACTGTAGGGAATAGGCAGAGCCCATTGTGCCTTTACCACCATGCTTGTGGCTGCATACTACATGTATGGCTCGTGGGAGGAAGTGGTAAGTGGATCCATATTGCAAACAACGGCCAGAGCAATGTGGCCAGTGACTTAACAACAAAGGAGTGGAAGAAGGAAAGTAAATAACAAAACCCAAATAGGAAGGAAATTTCCCTTTACAAATACTGAAAGCCACACTGGTATCTCACACCAAATGGAATGGAGTCAGGGCAAGAACTTTGAGAAAGGCACCTCTTTTGACACTGTTCTCAACCCTTACTAAATGTTATTCACAATTCAGAATGTCGGAGTGCTTTTATTCACCATGATGAGGGTCTACACAGCACTGCACCTTGGATTTCTGTTGAGTTCACTGTGAGACCTAGGGCATTGACTGCCTTTCTGATCCTAAGTTAAATGGAGGGGTTGAATTGGAGACTAGCCAAGACTACATGGTGCGGCTCACAGTGCCTCAGTGATGAGATTATTTGAGTTCCTTTTAGGAACTCAGGGCTGGTGGAGGCATATATTTGATCTTTATGCTATACCATTGGCAGCACCCAATTCCATACTCTATTTTTAGACCTTTTTGAGTCAGTGAGGGTAACAAATTCCAACTTCCACCAGGGATGGGCTTTAAAATCTTACATCTTCTCTTGGCTGTTTGAATAGTGCTAACCTTATATCCTGTCTTATTTATCTTTCTTTTTTTCATGTGACTGCATCTTATTTACTCAAATAGGGATGTGTTAACCATTTTCAGTCAAGACATTGTTGATTGATGTCACGGATGCTATATAACAAAAAGGCAACATATTAGGGGTCAGATAAACTCTGGATCCTGCCTTGAAATTGACCATCCATGTGATTCAGGTACCCCATTTCATTCATATGTATATGGGACATGATAGCTAGATAGATCCCCTTGAAGAGTAGCACTGGATTGCCATATCCCCTCTAAATTTATTCTATAATGCTTACTGATACACAAGGTTGCTATGCAATATCTGTATTTATAACAGCTACACCAAAGGTACATCAGTGAAAACAGAGTTCTAGTATTACTGTGGAACAAGAGAATGGCCACTTCAACAGCCATAGTAGATTGTAGGCTTTCTAGGTCAGTACATTGTTGAATAGTATAAATTTAGGGTGTTTGTTTGCCTATGTTAACAGCCTTGACTGTCCTGGAACTCTCTTTGTAGACCAGGCTGGCCTCAAACTCATCTGCCTGCCTCTGCCTCCTGAGGGCCGGAATTAAAGATGTGCTCCACCATGCCCAGAATAGGATAACTTCTTGTGTTCCTCTTTTCTTCTTTCTCCATGTTCTCCTTTCCCAAGACTTCCATTGTTAACTTTGAGAGAAAAGATCTACCTCTCCCCTGAATAATTCGCATCCAATGTTTTGTATTTTACCTTGGCCACCTTACTCCAAACTTACAAAACACACACACACACACACACACACACACACACACACACACACACACACACACACCCCTCATAGATGTACTTATCCATATGTGATTGGATGTAAAACTGTTCCCAAGGAAGTTTATGATAACTAAATTTCTGAATGCCATGTGCTAGCTGTTCTGGGAAGCCTCAACATCTACACATTGCAATTTATAAGAGTTAGTCTAGGTGATATGATGCCTTTGTGTCCAAATCTTATAATTGACAAATAGTAGATGTATAATTCTTATAAACACTGAATTCCAATGCTAAATGCTTGAACATGGGCTCCACTATCACCTAACCACCTCCCATTCACTACGACTACACTTGTCCACCTTTATACACATTAGCACCAGACTTAAGGATATGCAACCTTGCAGTATCTGTAAGACAGTGTACAGATAACTGGATTCAATGACAAATATATATTTAGTCATTACTTCATGTACGAGGTAAGCAAATATTGAATGACCCTCTTATGTGTATCATATTCTGCCCCTACAAATAGTATCAAGATGCTGCCCCAGCCATCAAGGAGATAGATCACAAGGTACTGTAAGACAGAGGGTAGAAAGCATAGCTCAGGGTGCAGTAAAGTTCTGTGACCAGCATTGAAGAAAGCATAGACACACAAGTTGTCTTTCTCCTCATCTCGAACACCATGTTTCTTACTTCTACAGAATAAGTTGATGAACATTTCTTAGAATAAGGAACATTCGAAGTAGGAGGAGAATGTTCCTTGTAGTGAAGACAACAGTGACCATTAAAGGCAAAAAGAGCATCCTATAGGAACACAGCATAAGTCTCTTAGCCTGAGGGACAATAGCATGTCTGAGACAAGGTGTTAGTGTTTGACTGATATTAGCGAAATGTGTAACCAAAAGTGGAAATTTGGAGGAAGCTGGACAAGAGTTGTGTGTGTTGTGCTGGCTTGTTTTAAGTCAACTTGACATAAGCTACCATTGCTGGAGATGAGGGAGCCTCCAATGAGAAAATGCCTGTATAAGATCACGCTGTCGGCAAGAGTGAGGGCATTTTCTTAATTATTGAACAGTGTGGGAGGGTCCGGCCCATTGCCAGTGGGCCCACCCCAGGGCAGATAATCCTGAATTCTATAAGAAAGTAGGCTGATCTAGCCATGGAGAAAAGCCAGTAAGCAACACCCCTCTATGGCCTCTGTATCAGCTCCTGACTTCAGGTTCCAGCCCTGTTTGAGTTCCTGTCCTGACTTTCTTCAATAATGAACAGTGATGTGGAAGTGTAAACCAAAGAAACCTTTTCTCCCTAAGTTGCTTTGGTCATAGTGTTTCATCACAGTTATAGAAACTTTAACCAATTCAAAGGTATAGGTGTATTTCCAAAGGTCTTTGCAGCTGAGCTTGAAGAAGCTCCGTTCCACATTATAGGTGGTGGGAGGAGATCAAAAGATTTTTGGAAAGAGGTATGGTATTAATGGGTCACCACTTCAGTAATATATCCTGGAGAAAGATTCAAAGTAAACTAGAAAGATGTCTATATGGATGGGGAGGGGGTGAAAGAATGCTTAGGAGATGGCTACAGTTGTCTAGGTGGGAAATGCTTGCAGATTTTTAACAGCCCTGTACCGGAGGGGGATAATGGATAAATGGAAAAAATGATGAGAATTCAGATTCAACTTGGAAACTTCTTGTATGAGGAATGAGGTGGAGGGATAAGAATGATAATGGAGAAATCACTGAGTGGTTGGATAGATGTTGCTGTCATTCTAAATGAACAGCCTAAGTAGGTGAGTCATTTGGAAAGTTGGGGCATGAAAAATGTGGAGGTGGGGGTTTGATTTGTCAATGGATATCACAATGGAGCTGTTCAGTGGGTCAGTGGGTTACACTAACTACAAAGAAAAATTTATGTAGGAAGGTGTACACAGATATGTGTGTACACAAAGACATGTGCATGAGTACCCTCAAGCACACACACACACACACACACACACACACACACACACACACACACACACACACACGATAAATATGTTGACAGGAGAAACCTAAAACCTCCCCCCTATTTTCCCCCTAGGGCAATATAGGGAATATTATCTTACTGTTTCTATATTATAGTTAAACAAACTAATCCTCAGAAAAAAGAATTCATTTGTTAAAGCTACTGAGAAGTCAGTAATGAATTTAGCACAAAACATTGGGCTTTCATTTTAAGCATTTCACTTAAACACTTAAAATCACACACACACACACACACACACACACACACACACACACACACACACACACACACATGCACATACACAATTCTGCCTATTTCCCAACATCTACCACCCCCAAGACAAGAGTGTGCCTTCTTTGTGTCCCTTTTGGAAAGAATATAGAATAACCCTCAAGTGGGGTAAAGTGATCTAGGAATTCATTAAGCACTGAGATATGGCGTGGGCAGAAGGTTTAAAGGCAAGAGTTTTGAAACCAGGCTGCCAAGCAGTGCATCCTAGCTCTGCCATTTTCCGGAGAAGTTGCCTAAACTCCCTGTCCGCTCATTCTGTTACAAAGTAAAGATTATCAAACAGAACAGATGAGACAGTGCTGTGTTTTGATGGGCCTGCTAGTACATTGCAGGTGTTTGCTCCGTGGGAAGGGAGTACATTTGGAGTGGAGTACTTAGCAATGTCCCAAGGGGGCATCACATTGTAGGAGAAAGAAAATGGCATTTGAAAGCTGACAAACTTGGGTTCAGCAACTGGCTTGCTAGATCCTCCTGGAATGAACTTGGACTAATAATATCAGGTCCCAGCTCATTTTCTTCAGTTATAAAACAGTGAGGATAGTTGGCAACAGAAAGGGAAGGTCAGATAGAGGTCAAACCTTTCCAGCAGGGGACCTGAACTACACATGTAAAATATATAGTTACATGATCTACCTTTTTCTTTTAATTCTTTGAAAATTTCACATAGGAATAAAATTTCTTTTTTATTTTATAATTTAATTTAATTTTACATATCAGCCACAGATTCCCCTGTCCTCCCTCCTCCCGCCCCCCTTCCCCCCAACCCACCCCCCATTCCCATCTCCTCCAGGGCAAGGACTCCCTGGTAGATTCAGTCCAGGCAGGTCCAGTCCTCTCCTCCCTTCACCCAGGCTGAGTAAAGTGTCCCAGCATAGACCCCAGGCTCCAAACAGCCAGCTCATGCTCTATGGACAGGTCCCAGTCCCATTGCCTGGGAGCCCCCAACTGGATCAGGCCCTCTGGAATAAAATTTCTTTAAATAAATCATATCTACTTCCCACCACTCCCTTCCACTCTACTCCTCCTGGACCCTCCTATTCTTCTTTCATATCTTCCTCCTCATCATCATCTTTCTGTTCTCCTCCTTTATAAGCCAAAGTCCAAATAGTGTTGATCATATGCAGACAGGTGTATGGACATTCATTGGAGCATATGCACATGTTTAATAAATACCTACTGAGGGCTTACCTTGTAATCTGACAAAGGTTTTGGCACATAAATCAGTGGATGAAACCCTGTCCTAATTCTTATGAACGTAATATCCTAGCAGTAAGGGCAGTTGTATTAACATAATAAACAGGTGAATATTCAGCATATTGTGATTTCATGAATACTTTAAGGAAAAGATTAGATTTGCGTCAGTGATATCAGCAGTTTGACATAGTTGAAATTTCAAAAGGGAACCTCATTGAAACAAAGTATTAACCACAAGAATTTGAGGGAGATGAGGGAGGAACTGGGGTGAGAACATTTTAAGGAGAGTAAGAAGCCAGTACAGGCTTCTACAGCATGTCTGGGATTCAAGGTGCAACCCTACTAGATAAAAGTTATTGACTTATTTCTGTTTAGCAGAGAGCCAGGAGATCTAGAACAGGACCTTAAGATTAGAAATTCTAAGTCCATTGTCTTTTGTCAAGAATCAGGCAAAGAATATCTTACCAACTCCATAGAATCCTCCAAATAACCCCTTGAGTTAGGTGGAACTTCATGCATTTTCTTAGCGTGAAAACTAAGACTTACAGAGACTAAATGCTCACCAGTGCCATAGCCTGAAGTACAGAGATGTTTCTTTAATCTAGAATATTCTCTACTTTCATGTTCATGCACCTAGGCTCTAAAGCAGTGGTTCTCGATCTTCCTAAAGCTCCAAACCTTTAATACAGTTCCTCATGTTGTGGTGACCCCCCCACACACCATAAAATTATTTGTTTGCTATTTCATAACTGTAATTTTGCTATTGTTATGAATTATAATGTAAATATCTGATATGCAGATGGTCTTAGGTGATCTCTGTGAAGGGATCATTTGACCTCCCAAATGGGTTGTAACCCACAGGTTGAGAACTACTGCTCTATATCAACCTAAGGATTCAAACAGTTCTATGCAGCTGTTACACTCCCACATTTACAAATAAGCCAAAGATATGGCTGTTCACTTAGGATTTGTTGAAGGTTTCCAGTTTTCTCTTTAACTAAACTTTTTGGTTACATGAAGAAATTTGAGATAGGGTTGGAGCAAGAACGATAAAGAAGAACCAGCTCCCAAACCTCCACCAAGGCCACTGTTGTTCAAGCAGACTTCTGACTTCCTTGTCTGTTTATTGCTATTGTTACTGAGATTGAACTCTTGGCTATGCTCATATTAAGCACACTCTACCACCGAGCCATACAGCAGCCCCCCGCCCCCATTTTCCACTCAGATTTCTTTTAGATATATTTCACATACTATTTTAGACTTCAGATACTTATAAAGTTGAACAAACATCACAGCAAATTCCAGAGCATTTCCCTCACATGTAAAGAAACAGGAATTCACCCCCTCTATCCAGCTCCTGGCAGCCACTAATCTGCTGTTTGTTATTAGGAATTTCTCTATTCCATACATTTTACATGAATGGACTCATACAACTTTTGATCTTGTACCTCTGATTTTTTTTTCACATAACAATTTTGTCAAGGTTCAGTGAAACTGTAGCTTGAGTAAGAACTACATTCCTTTTCATGGCTGAATAATGTTCAATTATATGGTTGTACCAGATTTTGTTTATCCATCAATTGATGAATAATAGGGTCATTTTACACTTTTTCTGGCTATTAGGAATAATGCTTCTATGAAATTCCCCATGTAAGTTTTTCTATGGATATGTCTACAGTTCTTTTTAGTCTGTGCATAGGATTGCTGAGTCATATAGAAACTCTAGTTTGATTTTGACAAGAGCTGCTAGAACGAGCTACAAGAACTGCACCAGAAAGTTCTGGGTTCCAATGAGAGACTATGCCTCAGTATATAAGGTGGAAAATGATTGAGGATGATACTCACAGCAACCTCAGGCCTCCACATGCATGCATACACATGTAATTTTTGTACCTGTGTGCACACACATGCACCCAGACACATTAGAGAATGCATGTAAGCATGTGCAGTCACACACACAAAAAAATGCATGAATGATGATGTGGTAGCTTGGCATACATGACTTATGATGAAGTTTGAAATTACTTAGATTATTTTAGAATTGCTGAAATACCATACACATTTGTTGAAGTCATAGAAAAATGCAATTAGAAAGGACCTTCCAGCCAACCAAGTCAATAGTTTCAAGTATTTTCTTTGTTTTTGAGACAGAGTTTCATGTAGTCCAGGTTGGCACTGAACTCTGTATG
Source organism: Peromyscus maniculatus bairdii (assembly GCF_049852395.1). Taxonomy (NCBI): domain Eukaryota; kingdom Metazoa; phylum Chordata; class Mammalia; order Rodentia; family Cricetidae; genus Peromyscus; species Peromyscus maniculatus. The sequence continues at coordinate 87,498,864 of NC_134853.1, read as the reverse complement.
TGGCCAAAGATGACCTTGAACTCTTGATCCTCCTGCCTTCCTCTCTCAGTGCTGGACTTACAGATGTTCACCAAGACTCCTTATTTATATGGTGCTAGGAATGAGATCTAGGGCCTTAGGCATGCTATGCAAACAGTCTACCAATTGAGCTGTCGACAATCAGTTTAAAAAATTTCCTTTTTAAATGGTCTACAAAAAAATAGTGAAAAAGATCAAAATCTTACCTAGATGAAGGTAGTTGTGTGCTTAGAACACATTTTTTTCCATAGTTGATTCTCAAGCTCCCCAAGTAATCACTTACACTTTAGAAAATGTGCTGTGTGGGGTTTTTTGTTGTTTGTTTGTTTGTTTGTTTTTAGGGGAAGAATGCAGGTGTGTCAATGTGATATATCACATTCTGAACCTGCTGTGTTCTTGGTATACAGATAATACTAAATAAGCACATTTAACAAGTTGAGGAGGGGTGCATGTTTTGCTCTACTGAATTATCAAAGTACCTTGGTCAAACAATAATTGATAGTTCATATATGGTTTAGTTCCATGTTCTTGGGTTTTATTCCATTAGTCTGTGCATAAGCTCATACTACAATCAGACATGCTAGGCAAGTGCTCCACCACTGAGCTACATCCCCAGCCTACATCATAGTCTTTTTTTTTTTTTAAGTTATTTATTATGTATTCAGTGTTCTGCCTGCATGTATGCCTGCATGCCAGAAGAGGGCACCAGATCTCATTATAGATGGTTGTGAGACATCATGTGGTTGCTGGGAATTGAACTCAGGACATTTGGAAGAGCAGCCAGTGCTCTTAACCTCTGAGCCATCTCTCCAGCCTCCATGCTATAGTCTTTAGGACAGTTTCAGTTTGGCTGACATTTTATTGTTTCTACATTTATAAGTTGTTGGACTACATACATGCAATTTTTTTTCTTGTGCTATCAAAGTAATTTTAGTCTCATTGAATTAAGTGCTAGTATCCCCTCTCAGTTATTTATGTAAAGGGTTTTTGGAAGATTCATGATCATTTAGTGTAATTCCATCAATGACATCTGATAGCCCATTCTATTTTTTTAATTGCTATACAGAATTTTTATTTTTTTATTAAGAGATTTTCTATTCATTTTACACACCTACCACAGATTCCACTGTCCTCCCTCCTCCCACCTCCAACCTCCCCCCAACTCACCACCCCCCATTCCCACCTCCTCCAAGGCAAGGTCTCCCATGGGGAGTCAGCAGAGCCTGGTACATTCAGTTGAGGCAGGTCAAAACCCCTTGTCCCTGAACCAAGTGTTCAAGCTGGAACTGATAGCCCCTTCTTACCAAGAAAAGAAAGCAAGCAATTAGAAAAAAAAAATCATTACCCAAGATCACTACGTTGATAGGAGGCCGAGTCAGGGTTTATCTACAGTCAACCTGCAGTTTAGCCCTCACTCAACCAGTACCTACCATGTTACTGCTCATGTTTCATGCTCTGACATGCTGTGGCTCACCTATCCAGTCAGTGGCCAAGCTGGACTCCATCGGAATCTGATAGATTCCATTGCTCCTGTCGCTTTTACTAGCCTCCAGGACCACTGCCTGAGCATGGAGTCAATGGGCTCTGATTTTTAAGATGCACCAGATGCATTTTTTTCATCCTTTGAGCTTCCAAAGAGAGTGAAAGCAGCTCTGTAACATTCAGTGCACCAGACACTGTTCTGGCTGCATCCCAGGTTCTTTCCTTCACATCACAGTCTTGTAAGACAAATATTTCTGAGTCCATCTTATGGAGAGGGAAACTGAGGCTCTTGGGAATGCTATAAACAGGAAACAGAGAAGCTGTGATGCCATTTAGTCTCTCAGTCTTCCTGTGCAGGGCCCCACCACTCTCCTACTCCCACCCCAACCTGTGGGAAAGCGCAGCAGGTCACAAATGAGGTGGGGTTGATCTCAGCTTAAAGTAGATGAGAACTATCCTATGTACGGCCTTTTCCATCTACAACATTTTCCAGCTCAGTGTTTAAGGATAAATCCACATCAGTAGTCTGTGCTTAAGGCCTTTCTTTCTCTGAGCTTTAACAAAATTTGATGGCCAAAGGTACCATGGGAATAAAGGCTTTAGGTTGGGTGTGGAGAAAAGAGTGATATTAGCATGGAAAGTGGAAAAGATCTATTCTCTGTGAAAATGTGGCAATGTGAATTTCATCCTTCTAATAAATGATAACCCCTCTGAATTGTGACTCAAGACTCAGTTGTAGCCAAATAATGCTGTCTGTCTGGAAAAACCACTGGTCTTTGAGTAACTAAGCCTGTACTGGACCCCACTCACTTCCTACCCTTGCCTTTGCAGCTTTGAGAAACTCCATTCAAATTTGCATGGCTTGCATGCCTTCTCAGAAATGGTTTTCATCCTGCACACACCTCTGGCAATTGCAAGGAAAGTGAAAGACAGCTGTGTAAGCACTCTCAACACCTACGCAGGGTAGGCACCTAGGAAAGGTGTATGCAGCCTCAAAGGGACTTTCATATCCACAATAACCGTGTGTTTCTTTTCTAATACCCCTGTGGGATTATCAGCAGTATTTGAGGCACAGAGAATACAAGAAATTTGATGAAAGCTGTGGCGTGAATAGCTAGTTAATGATGAGACAACCCAGAATCCATGTCCAAGACTTCTCTGCTCCTCAGCTACCCCTGTCTGCAAAACCCTTTTTCTAGCTGCAGCTGTTTAAAAATTGTCCAAATCTTGGTTTTCAAGATGCTGTCCAGTACAAAATGAGGCTTAAAAAAGATCCCACAGTTTGTTTTAGAGGTTTCAGAATACAAGTTGGAGAAGAATAAATGGACATTCTGTGCTTAATTCATGCTTTGTCTTGGGACCACGTTGTTAGACTCTGTCTGTTTTACCATTAAGTAACCTAGTAAACCAGGATAAGTTTCCAATAAAGAGGAGTAGTTAGTCTAACTCTGTGTTTTGTAGTTCATGCCTCTGAGAGGAAATAAGAAATGCAGGCAAAGATGGAGAAGAAAGGGATGGACAGGGATTTAAGACTCTTGTACAAGCCATGCCAAGTACCAGTCTGAACTTCTGGTTTAGGTTATTTGAAGAATGTGTGAATGAACTAAAATGGCCATTTGCACAGTGTTTCCATATTTAGACACTAAGCATTTTGTTTTCCTTGCTTTGTTGGTTGGTTAGCTGGTTAATTGACTGATTAGTTGTAGGCTGTGTTTACTATACAAGTAATTTTCAGGTAGGAAGGACAGGAATTGTTACCACTTTCCCATGGAAGCAAACACAACCCTGTGGGTGACTGACAGTCCTGTCATGCAACTGAGAGTCCATCTAGTTCAAGGTCCCCTTTGAGTACAGATATAAAGGTTGGGCTACTGTTTTGAAGGAAGGAAGATTCCTGAAGCAAACATGAGGATCAAAATACATTTTTGCTGAAGGACACTTTACATTGCATGTCATTTCTTACAAGCCTGATCCTCTTCAGAATTTTCTACAAGCTCCATGAAAGCCACACTCTTCTTTTCCTTCCTCATGGGTAACTGTCCTCATGTAATAGCATGTTTGGAACTTAGTAGTAATTTCACTGGTGACCAGGTCCACACAGTATGATGTTACTGTGATAATCACTCACTTTTCATTCAAATATTGGAGACATACTTGACATGTTTTGCTTGAAATCAATTTGTTATTACTTAATTTTAGATGTCATTGTTTGTTTCAGAGCTCCAAGGTTCTTGGCAAGGTGATTTTTAGTGCAGCTGCACCTGTCGGGGAGACTGGAAAGTCATGGCAGACAGGAGTGATCACCATACTGATGCTAGAGGTGGTTACATCTACCTGAGCCTAGCACTGACGTTGGCTTTCAAAGTCAGCCTTCCTCTAGGATTCTTCCAGCTGGCTCTCTTACTGTTTCCCTGACTCCTTGCTTGTTTGTTTATGCTGCTGGAGTGATGTAAGGGAGTAAATGTTTGGGGAGTTGGCATTAAGAATTCAACCACAGGAGCTAAAAAGATAACAAAGAGGCTAAGAGTGAGTCCTGCTCATCCAAAGGACTTGAGTTCAGTTCTGAGGACCCATACATGGCAACTGAAAACCACCTGTCGCTCCAGATTCAGGGACTCTCATGACTTCTTCTTTCCTCTGTGGGCACCCTCACTCATATGTACATACCCTGCCCCTCACAGACACACAGACACATAATTAAATAAATCTTCAAAATGTTATGGAATTTAATCGTGTACTACTTCACATTTGTCCCAGCCCAGGGTTCACAGTCACTACCCAGATTGGATTATTTTAAAGGTTGAAATATAGCAAGAGTCTTTACTACTAGGCTACTCAGACAGGGTCTCTGTGTCAGACATTAGAACTCAATTTTATAGTGGTAGAATATGTGGGATATTAGCCTGACTTGGAAAATGGGAAGGTTGGGTTCTGGTGCCAGGGGTGAGAGGGATGCATGAGACAGAAGATGGGTCCATAGCAGTCTTTTCTTACACATTCTGTCATTTCGCTTTAATATTCCAGAACTAAAGGAGAACAAAGATATTTTACCTAGCAGTGAGTACTCAGCTTCGGAAAACAGGACACCTGAAAATCTGGCATCCACTCCAGAACTTTTATACAACAGTCTTCACATTCAAAGCTTGCCCAAATCTATGTTACTCATTCAGAATCAGTCCTAAAAGTGAAGTTTAGGTCTTGAGCCAGCAGATGTGGCATTAGAAGCTAGAAAAGCTATGGCCTCAGACCAGTGGCCTGAATACTCTGAGCCTATGTGTAACCATGGGAATAAATTTTAACCCTGGGATCAAATGAAGGAATGTAAGCAAAGCCATTTCCTTAAATACTACTGGAATTCTCCATCAAGGTCTATAAATGTTCCCCTTGCATCTAGGACCCAGAAGCATGCACTCTAGGATCTATGGTTGCTGTCAACCACTCTTGTTTGCCCTTCTAGTAAGAAAGTGGCCATAGAAAACACTTTTTCTTTTTAAAGAAACTGTTTTCCATTAAAGCTTTATTTTAAAAAGTGGACAGCAACCCAAGTTTAGCTTCAAATCGTGCTCTCCATGCTTACAGGTTGTCACAGTTACTATTGATGGTTTAACAAATGACCCCTGAACTTAGAAGCTTCGTATAGCTATTTTGTTCTGCACATGAATTCTGGAGTTCAGAACTTCAGTGCAGACACAAGTTGGGTTCTTTGTCTTTTATGAAATGTGGCACTTCAGGTATTAAGAATTCAGCTTCTGGTGACTCAAGTCCTCAGGCTGAAATGATCTAAGTTTCTCAGGCCCCAAGATGACTAAGATTCATACATTCAACCTCTTCATGTAGATTGACTTTCCTTCTATTCTAGGGACAGCATTTAGATTTCTTATCGGAGGCCCAGGATTCTAAGAGAGATGTTTTAGTGAGCAGGAGGAAGGTTCGTTGCTTTGTACAACCAGACACAGGAGTCACACAGCATCTCCATCATTTTGCCCTTCTGACCAAAGCACTCTTAAGGCAACTCCAAATCCTAGGTGAAACATCAATTACTATTACATTCTATCAACTTATTCCATCCTTGAAAATATTAATAATTTAAATACACACTTCATGCATGTTTAGTACATACCATATGCCAGGCCCTGCTTCAAGTATAGTTTCCCTCTGATGTGAATACCATTGTTCACATTTTGATAAACAGAGAGGATACTATACATGCCTAATGTCTTAAGTATGATAATTTGTAGAACCAACTTTTGAACCCAGGGAGCCAGGTTCCAGAGCCCAGTCTATCCCCCCGTACACCCTGCTTTACTGCCATCATGAGAGTGAGACGCTCTTCTGACAGCATCCAATTGCAAACATTACTCCTCACATACTCCATACTCCATACTAAAGGTGGCAAAGGAGAAAAGACATGATACAGCATTCTTTCCATAAGTATTCTAAACTATGGTTCAGGAGATTGAATTCTAAGTAAGGTTTAACTTTGGTTCTCAGCTTATAGACACAGAAACCAAAGTGTATTGGTAAAGTTGCTACTTGTCCAAGTAACTGGTGCAGCCCAGACTGAAAACTTGAATAATCTAATTTGCAAGCCCATGCTTTTTGCAGGAGACTCCCATGAAGGACAATCTGGAAGGGATAACAACAACTCTATCTGAGAAGAAAATCTTCTGAATCTTGAATGTCAGATCTAACCCATCTTCTGAGGTTATATTGCCTCCATCCCTGACTGCAGAGCCTTGAGGCTGAGACTCAAAGAAGGGTAGTTAGGAGGGCATGGAATCCAGCTGCTCAGACCAGAACTGTCCTTGGAACTCTTGAGTTTTCCCCACCACCCCATTGTGCTGGGAAGGCAGGGAGTAAAGCCATGGCAATGGGGGTGGGGAGATAGAGGGCTGGGGGTGGAGAGGTGAAGGGGTGGGTGTGAGCTAATGGGAAGTTGTTTGCCAAAGCCTTGTCTGGGGAAGGAACATTTTATAAGACCAGGGCCTCTGGCCTGGAAACATCTGTTTCCCTTCAAATCAGCAAAGAGACTTTTGCCTCCCCAGAATGCCTAAATCATGCGGTGGCTGGGGAAGAGCAGGCGTTGGCTTTGAGACTTCAAACACATTCTCATGTACTCTAGGGGATGTGAGCCTGACATAGGCCTCTGGGACTCCCTCCCTGCTCTTACCCCCTGTCAGATTCGTGAGAAGCTCTCACCGCCAATTAACTTCTCAGTCTCATTCTCTCACCCCTGCTGCTAGGAGGTCTGGGGGTCTTGAATGGGACCTGCAACAGCTCCTTTTTCCACCCACCCACCTACCTCTGATCTCCAGGAGGGCTACTTCCCCCAGGTAGGGTTGAAATCAGAGCCTTGGACAGAAGCAAAATAATATCAGTGATAATAATATCAAGGGCTATTGTTCATTGATTGCTTAGCAGATGCTGGTTGTCAGGCCAGCATGCTCTCTGCCACTTTTGTTGTAAACCAATTCCACTCCATGGCATGTTTTAATGTTATGATTTCTGTTTTGTAGGTGAGAAAGTTGTGATAAATCTTCACACATCCCATAAATGAGGAACTGTATATGAAAACCAAATTACCAACTTCCTTCTGCAATACCCTAGAGCCCTGCCATCTAATCATCTTTTGTTCATTTCACAGATAGAAAAATTCATTTCCAGACAAGGGCTGTGGCTTTAGTAGCATAGATGGATGTCACTCACTCTGGCTAGTATTTGCTGATTGGTGAGGTACCAAGTGTAAGTATTTACAGAGAGCGGCTGTGTCTGAAACACACAAACTTGTGGATAGAGAAATGTGCAGACCCTGCATCTTTTTGGAAGAATAAGAAACAGGTTTCCTGCAAGAGATGAAGTTTGAAGAATGTTTCATGGACAAGGAGAAGAGTGACTCAGCCAGAAGACTCAACAGCTACGAAGACGAAGACAAAAAGGTGGCATCCGCCTCCTGGATCAGTCAGCTGTAGTGACTGTGGACACTGGAGGAAGAAGACCCAGAGGGGCTGGGGTCTTTATGTGAATGTAGTGACTGTGGACACTGGAGGAAGAAGACCCAGAGGGGCTGGGGTCTTTATGTGAATATAGTGACTGTGGACACCGGAGGAGGACCCAGAGCGTCTTTATCTGAATTTAGTGACTGTGGACACTGGAGGAAGAAGACCCAGGGGCTGGGGTCTTTATGTGAATGTAGTGACTGTAGACACTGGAGGAAGAAGACCCAGAGGGGCTGGGGTCTTTATGTGAATGTAGTGACTGTGGACACCGGAGGAGGACCCAGAGCGTCTTTATCTGAATTTAGTGACTGTGGACACTGGAGGAAGAAGACCCAGAGGGTCTTTATCTGAATGTAGTGACTGTGGACACTGGAGGAAGAAGACCAAGAGGCTGGGGTCTTTATGTGAATGTAGTGACTGTGGACACCGGAGGAGGGCCCAGAGGGTCTTTATCTAAATGTAGTGACTGTGGACACTGGTGTAATTCATTTCTCATCTCAGCCCTGCTTTTGCCATCTATGAAGTGAGGATTCGAAGCTCCAGGATGGAGCTCCAGGGTTTCCATCCGCTGTATTATTGGGCTTCACTCTGCTTCACAGGGAGCATGGGAGAACCAATCAGAGTATGGGGGATACCTTACTAATCCCTGAGAACCAAAAGTCTGACTATGTGCCTGGCTATCAGCCCCTCCATATCAGGTTCCACCACTTTCCCCGTCTCACTAAGACTGCCCCAGCCCCTGCCTGATTTTCTAACAGATTTCAGATGTGTCTGTGGGGCAGTTTTCCAGTTACAGCCGATACAAGCAGAAAGCTCATGGCCTTATGACTTTTGACCCAGACCTGTGAGGTTGATACCTTCCTTTTTCTCTCCCATTCCCTGCCCCACCACTCTGACACACACATCAAACAGGGTGGCCTAAGGCCCCCCTCTATTTGGTACTTTTTCTGACATATTTAGTTACTTGTGATTGCAAAAGCCAAAACTACACTTTAAGGACCAAAGATTAAACCATGCTTATTATGACATCTCATTTTCAAGACAGGGTTTCTCTATGTAGCTTTGTGCCTTTCCTGGGACTCACTTTCGAGACCAGGCTTTCGAGACCAGGCTGGCCTTGAACTCACAGAAATATGCCTGGCTCTGCCTTCCGAGTGCTAGGATTAAAGGCGTGCGCCACCACCACCACCACCACCACCACCACCACCACCACCACCACCACCACCACCACCACCACCACCACCACCACCACCTGGCCTCATTCAGTCTTGATCCTCAACCTGTGTCACCATATTTTACAAGTGAGAGATCTGAGAGTCAGGGATGGTAACACAGCTTCCTAAAGAATTCTCCACATGCAAATGGAAAATGGAAGGTTTCTACCCACCTTTCACTCTTCAGGATAGATTTGGGGTAGGGTGGGATATATCTCAGTGGTCTAGCACTAACCTATCATATGCAAGACCTGGCTTCAATTGCCAGCACTGCAAAAAAGGCAAAACAACCCTAAGACTGTGGTGATACAGTGTGTACCCTAATAAAGTTTGCTTGAGGATCAGAGGCCAGAGCCAGCCACTAGATTAGACACAGAGGTCAGGCAGTGGTGGCATACACCTTTAATCCCAGCACTTAAGATCTCATGCCTTTGCTTGGGAAGCACACACTCCTCTAATCCCAGGAAGTAATATGGTAGGGTAGAGAAAGGTATATAAGGCACGAGGAAACAGGAACTCACTCTCTTTAGGCTGAGGATTTCGAAGAAGTAAGAACTAGTGGCTGGCTGTTCTGCTTCTCTGATCTTTCAGCTTTCACCCTGATATCTAGCTCTGGGTTTTTTATTAAAAGATGGTCTAATTATGTAAGATTACTTCCCCAGTATGGTATTATTAATGCTGCTTGGAGAAGCAGAGAAAACAGAAGCACCACGGAAACATAAATGGCCAATGAGAAAGAAGCCTTAAACATCTTCTGAATCCTTCTGTCTTGAGGCTTCTAGTGTATTCCAAGCACTCCCTACAACTTTCTATTTGTTCTTCAGTTGCAATATATCTTCTATTCATGTTCAAATAAAATACTTTTCAAAGAAATATGTGATCTAGCACAAATAAGTATTGTATCCATGGTCTTTATAAAAATCTGCAACTGCAAGCCTCATTCCCTATAACCCTGGAGATAACCATATGCTGTAAAATTTTCTCCATTCTGTGGATGGGGAAACTGCAAGTGAGGAATGAGATGCAGTTTTTTCATGTTCACTGATTTATACAAACATTGAGTGACTTGTGCTGTGTTAAATGATGCAAACAGCCATGCTGAAGCGCGCATTTGCTGGAGCTCCAGGCTGTGACTGGAGTCCTAGCTTCGGCAGCTTCCAGACAAGCTGCTGTGCAGATGGAAGGACTTACCTGGTGTTTTCCAATACAGCGCTTTCCTTTTGACTTTGCCAATTGCCTATTCTCACTGTCCTCAATTTCCTTCTTTTTTTCTCTTTCTTCCTTTTGTGAAGAAGGTTTTCTTTTGTTGTTGCTATTACTGTTTTTTTTGGAGGGGAAGGGGATTGTTTATTTGTTTTAGGATTGTTTTTGTTTTGTTTTTTGTTTTTGCAACAGTTTTGCTATACAACTGAGGATAGCCTCAGTGTCACAATCTAGACCAGGTTAGCTTTGAACCCCAAATCGTCCTGCCTCAGCCTCCAAAGTATTATAATTATTTTTGTATGTCAGCATATCTAGCTTCAGGGTTTCTTCTTTATCTTATCCTTGCCCCTCTGCATGGCTTTCCAGAGAACACTGAACCTGAGGGACAAGTGAGTTCACCTGTCATTGACACTTGGTACACAGAGATAAAGTAGGCTCTGACAGGAATTCCAACCACTCCCCCATGGTCCTACATGCTCGATGGGACACCTAGTCATCTCTGCCTAGTCATTTCTGGGTCATACGTCCTGTATAACCCATGTCCCCTGGCTGTGTGGTCACGTAATCGTGTGGATGTGACCACGTGTTCTATGCACATGTGTGGAATAGCCATGTGGGCTTGTGTGCATAGATGGGTTCTGGCCTTTAAAAGGCAGGCCCCATGTTCTGCCCCTCCCCTGCCCTCTTTCTCACATATGTCCTTCCACAGGCCTGATCACATCTATCCCTTCCTCCTTGTCTTGATAAAACTCTTGTTAGTGGATTCAGTTGTGTTTTGTGACTTTTCCTTGGGGGTAAGAGCGACACTGAAAAACCATCAGGCTCAAAGACATAAAGTCAGAACTAGAATAAAACCACATCTGGTCATCTCTAACACCAGGATCCTTTCTCTGTCTTCACCTTTCTTTATACTGAGAAGCTCCTACTCCCTGACCCTTGAATGCAAACAACCTTGAGTCTTGAGGTCATGGAGTATCAAAGCTGGGAGGGTCTAGGTAGATTACCAAGTCCAGACTGGTTTAGCCAGTGAATGTTGGAACTGGAGGCGAACAGAGTCACTCAGAGCAAGAAGGTCTAGGCTACAACAGACCACAGGCTTGCCTCTTTCACTCTCGAAGCCTGTGGCTCTGTACAGATTGCTTATTATTTTACCTTGGATCTCCTCTCCTGAAACAGGGTAATTATAAGGATGATTATTTGAGAATGGTTTCCTAAGATTAGAAAAATACCTGAGATGGCACCATCTCAGCATAGCTGGGGTTCCACAAGTCTAGCTAGTTGGAATTTTATCTGTATATGGTTGATATCTGAAGTGAGAACCCACGGGAGTCTGGTCAATGCCATTTGGCTGAATGGGTCGAATTCCTACAACAGATATCTGCAGATCTGGGTCCAAAAGACAGCAGTTGGCAGCAATTTCATTCATGGACTTTGGAGTCAAACAAATCTAAGTTTGAATTGTCAGTCCCAGTAATCACTGTGTGATTCTTGGCAAGGTGCCTTTCCTTTCTGAGTCTCAAGTATACAATAAAGAGGGTAATTGTATGTCTCCTTTAGAATTGCTTGGTGAGTTAAACTGTTTAGCTCAGTGATTGAAGCATATCAAGGTCTTAGTTTATGATAATAAATTTGTGCAAGGAATGTATATTTATTAAGTGCCCAATATGCACAGTCAATTGGGACTGACTGTTCTGCAGCTTCATAGTCAGGGCACTAAGTCCATTTTATAACATGAGCTCAGTTGGGGTGCTGAGTAAGTAAGAATGGAAATAGGGAAAGTAGAACTCGGGCTTTTCTACTTAACCGAGGGAACCCTCTATTCACTTCATACATCTGCCTGTGCTCCTGGTAGAGAAGGGTGCTAGGACAGCACTTCTCTTCTTGCTATCTCTGGTCTCTATGCTGTACCTTCTCTGGAGAGTACTGTCTTCTCCTTCCTTAGACTTTGTGTAAGCTACAGTGCTCACAGACCTGAAGAGAGTAAGGGCCATAGGACCTCCTCAATGTTCAGAGATGCTTCTCTCAAAGGAACTCTGTTCTCTGAATCCACCAGGTCTGATGTCACCAATCTCTCTAGCTAAGCCCACAGGCTGAGTTGAGTCCCACCTAGGTAGCATTGAGCTTCAGATGAAATGAGAAGGTGGGGACATGCCTTGTAGCTAGAATAATTACCAAATTTCTTGTTATAGCTCCCAATAACCTCCCCTCTCAGTTGGCTTCGCCTTGGCCATACCAGTGGCCTCTTCCTCCGCCTGTTCTTTCTCTCCTCGGGGCCTTTGCATGTACAGGGATTCCTTTACAGTTCTTGCAATGTTCTTCTCCCGATGTTCCACCCATGCATTGCTTCTTTCTCAACGGCCAGGTCTTAGCTAACATTTTCTTACTTAGAAAGACATCCAGGGACTATCCTCTCCCAAATGCTCATGCATCCTACGTTGCCACTTGTTCTTTTCCATGGAATCCTGCTGCATTTTTTCATCACATTTGCCATCATTTGGTTGTTCTGTTGTGGATTTTGTTGTTTTAGCTTTTGATTAATGTTATGCACAATCTCTTGTTCCAGAAGTTAGCTTCTAAAACAATTCCCAGGAAACAGTTAGTGCTTAGTAAGTAATTTTAAAATGAATGAACAAATGAATGAATGAATGAACACGTAAATGAGGATATTCATCCAGCAGTTTATCATTGAGGCTCACTTCTTATACCCTAGACTTAGACTGTTTGGATCCAGACCTCTATTCTGCTTTCAATAACAATGAATCCAAGAAAAGATATACATTCTAAGGTTTAGCATCCTCATTGTGAAAGATGGTTCATGGTATGTCTCTGCCTTTTGGGTTTGCCTAATTGCAAATTAGAAGACTAACTGCAAAGTGCCCAGCAGGCCTTTAACGCCTGATACATGCTTTGTAATTTTATAATTATCATTATTTTAAAAATAATTTTCCAGCAGCTTAGGCATCCCTGAGTTCTTTGGAACATTCCCTGTGGCCATGGTTTTTTGTTTTTCCTTTCAGCTCCCAGACCCTTCTGGAAGGTCTCACTCTGGTGTTGTCTTGTGTTACAGGTTCACTCTGTATGCTGTGGACACTCGAGGGAGGCACTCAGAGCTCAGCACAGTAACTCTGAGGACAGCTTGTCCACTGGTGGATGACAATAAAGCTGAAGGTAAGTCACTCATCTCTGCCTTCATCAGGGAAGTTCTGCCTTTTCCCTATCTACATTTTGTACCCAAAGTCACTAACTACCACAGAGAGAGGAGGGGTGGGGCGGGGCAGTCAGAACTAAGGAGCAGGAATAACATAAAATTAAATTAATCATAATAATGAAGGAACAAATTGAGATGGACTACCAACATCTTTGCTGGTGGTCAGACTTGCTCAACCATAGGCAAGAAATGGTAAGGATAAGGGCCTGTATTCTAGCCGTAGGAGCTTACCAATGACTTTTACTGAAGCCAGAGCTGGCAAGTCAGTGACACCTTGAAGACTAATCTTTTTGCACCCCTGGTGACATTATCTTGTCACAGCACACTGTCCCATTCTACGAAGTAGGAAGTAGCCTCTGAACCTTCAACCCTGGACAACCACTGGTGTCTGTCAGTCAAATTTAACATACAAAATTAAACTTGTTTTTGTTTTGTTTTTAGCCTCCCCTGATCTATGAAGGTGAAAACATTAGATAAGCACATCTGAAACTAATACAGTAGTCAGTCAAACTGACCACATACTCAGACAGCATGTAGATACAGCTTCTAGATCTAGACAGTCAAACAATGATGGTAGCCACAGGTCCTAGTGCCTTACATTGGGCAGACCTTTCCCCAATGACCTGGTCCAGTCAATGTAGTAGAGGTAAGTTTGTAACCTTTGGAACTTCTCATTGTTGATGGAGAGACACACGCTTTTATTGACTTAGCAAAGAGCTTAGTAATATTGTTTTATGTGCTACTGGATAAGAGGGGCCAATGGGCTCCTGAGCCTCAAGACAATGGGATTTGTGATGTTTTCTGGATAGTTCCAATATCATTTTAAAACAATGGATACGCTGTTGAAAAATTGGAGTAGAAAATAGTACAAATTAGGTGCCTTTCTCATTCTAACTCCAAGTGCCTTAGATTCTCTTGAGGTCAACTAATGCTAATAACAAAGTGAAGACACATACAGACTTTGAACAGAGCCTTCAGAGCTGAGAGGATGTACCATCTACTCATGATTCATTTAAGTCACATTGGTTAGTGGAGTCTGGGGGAGTGGGAATGGCCCTGAATGACAAGATGAAGCATCTGGACTTCCTTCATAAGGTTGTTGAACATAGATCTATTTAACCTGACTGCAGAAACACATTGGGAACACTTGAGATGTGAGACAGAAGGAAGACATCAAGAGAAGGCAAGAATTTATTGGAGCCTTCGCATTTCTTTGGAGTTTTTGTTAAATCCTTAACACAGCGCTATTACCTCTAATTAAGCTTAGACTTTGAGTGCTAACTTTCTGCCAGGTTCTAGGTTGACCACTTTGCACTTATTTCCTAACTTAGTTCTTCCAGTACACCCCTAGAGGAGTCATCCTTATCCTTAGTTACACATAGGAAAACTGGACTCAACTAGTCAATGACATATTTTAGATGGAATGGAGATTCTTCTATCCCCAGGGACCACTCAAGTGAAACCCCATCCAGCTATGCCTTGCTTTTTGTGAAGCAGGTGTCCATCACCCCTTTTGCCTTTACCGTCAGTGATGTGCTCTTGCTTCTCCCCCGTCAGAGATAGCAGACAAGATCTACAACCTCTACAATGGTTACACCAGCGGCAAGGAACAGCAAACTGCTTACAACACACTGATGGAGGTCTCTGCCTCCATGCTCTTCCGAGTCCAGCACCACTACAACTCCCACTACGAAAAGTTTGGTGACTTTGTCTGGAGAAGTGAGGACGAGCTAGGACCCAGGTATGGATTTAGGAGTGTGGGTGGTGGACCAAATGCTTTTTGCCTCTCATTGATTTTCCCGGACCTTCTCTCCCTACCCTGACAGGGGCTGTGTCAAATAAAGAAAGGTGGGTGGTGATGAACACAGTCATGTCAGGATAAAGGTTGGGAAGCAGGAAGAGATGGCTGCTTACTGGAAATGGGTTTCACTAAAATAACACTGTATCTTCTTGTAAGGGAAAACCAGTGCTAGCCGCCCTTAACAGAAAAGTTACCCTAATCACTAATAAAATAACTCAAGATACTAGAACAACAAAAATGGAACAGAAGAAGCATATTGTTCAATTCTAGAAGAGCATGAAACTGCCCTGTGAAAATATTTTCAAAAGAAGTGTCAAGGACAGAACAGGAAGTTGGGTGGGTAAGGACATAGAAAGAATCTAGGGAGAGTTGGGGAGGAGGGAGAATTTGATCAAAATACATTGTATAAAAATTAATTTTAAAAAAGGCACAGCATCTTTCAACCAAGATCACTTTTAAAAGCAATTTTTTAAAGCAAATTTTAAATTTGAGGGAGGGAAGGGAATGAAGGAGGAGATCTAAGCACTTTTTCAAATCTGGCTCGCTGCTGTTCAACATGAAATCTGGGATTTTCCTGAGTACCAATCTAAATCCTTTCCCCTGCCCCACAAGAATTCTTTCTAAACCTTTGGGGAGCACAATGTTGGGAGGCACTAAAGGATTTCTGAGCATTTGGGGCAAAAGGTTTAACAGCAGGAAAGGAGAGACCAGCAGGGGCCAAATCTTGAATGTCCTTGAAGTGGGCTCAAGGAGTTCAGATTATCTCCTTGGGGTAATGGGCAGCTTTCCAAGTGTTTTTACACTGGGGTGTGAGGGCAGCATTATCAGATCTCACAGGGAGAAGAATACCTCAGACTGCAGTCGGAAGCAAGGAGCACAGGAGGTGAGGCCACCTGGAAGCTCTGAGCTGTGAGGCCTTCTACAGGCTGCTGAGGTAGCAGCCCCAGGGTGCCCGTGCAGTATTCTCAGAAAGGCATCAAGTAGCATTGGAGAGAAATGTGTGACTTTCTGAAATACTTAGCGGGTAGTAGTCCATGCTTTGAAAAGCTTCAAAATGTCCCCCACAGGATAATTGTTCCCACATCTCAGTGGTCAAGAAGTGGAAATCCCACGTGGTTTAAGTGAACTTCCTAGAGTTACACATGGTGGCTAAAGCTGCCTGGAACTCTCATGCTGAGATGAGTTTGAGGCCGTTCTGGAATGCTAGGAGATTTGATGAACACTTGTTCAAAGGATAAAAAAGAGATCTCTCCCTGCAGTGGGTCTTATCAGTTCTGTTGGGCCCCTGAGTGCAACTTTCTTCCTTTCACATGAAAGGAAGTTTCTTTAGATAAAAGCTAATGGAAGATTGGTCAGCAGCAGTCCACAGTCTCGGATGAAAACCATGTGAATCACTTCAGTGCTATCTTACCCATGGACATAGCAAAAGACATTCAGCTTTATTGGGCTTTCCCACAGGACTCAGAGAGTTTGGGTAGAAACAAAACCAGAGCCCCATGCCTTTCTTTATAACTTGCTAGCATCCTTTATGACCCTCTAAGACATAAATTTTCCAGGAAGGCCTTCTAGCTGCCCATAGAGGAAGGCTACTTATTTGGTAATGGGCAGTGATAATCAGCCAACCTTCAGACACCCGGTCCCCAGCCACTGTCTGTAGCCCCTACACATGTCTCCCAGTTTCCTGAGACTGCTCTAGTGACCCACACTGGCATGTCAGCAAGAGTCAAAGGGCGCCCGCCTTGTTCTGTCCTTTAGCTAGCTTGTTTATAAGATGATCAGGGTAAACTAACACAGTAGCATTCTCTCTCTCTCTCTCTCTCTCTCTCTCTCTCTCTCTCTCTCTCTCTCTCTCTCTCTCTCTCATACGAGTGGAATTATTTTCCTAAATGAGTATCCTGCAGTACCCCAGGTCTTAACTAGAATGGCACTCCCTCAGATATTCTAAAATCCCCACCCCGTTACTGTATGCCAACCTCGTGTTTTCATTCTCTATCTTGCACTCACTCGTTGCAGTATCATATTGGTTTCTGTGCTTGCTAATGTATCACCTTTCCTCTCCAATACAAAGTAAGTGATGCACGCATGGTTAGTGATCTTTTGCGCTTTATTCACTCTTGAAAGTAGATGCTAAATTATTAGCCACTGGTTAATTGGATAGTGGAATGAGTCTGTGAGTATATGCACAGATGATTTTGGATTCATTCTGATACAGCCCATCCTCCAAATATCTGCTGCGTACTTCCACACCCATTAAACCTCAAGTGTCCCTTAATTCTCTCTATGCTCTCAAGGATGTATACATTCCATTTGGAAATAACGGCATCCAGAACTCTAAGGTCAAAAGAATGGAATGACCTTCTAGATATCAAAGGACTTGAGACTTCTCTTCATTCACCGATGTACAGATGCATTTTACGTGATAACTTCTCAGGCCCTTTGCTGAGGGCTGGAAATGAGTGAATAAAGCTGCTCAAGCTTGGTACATAGTTTAGCATCTAGAGAAGAAAATACTGTCAGCAGACAATTACAGCGGAGCATACTACAAGAAGCATTCTGTGAAGAAGGAGAATGAAAGAATGCACACAGCAGAGGGTCCCAAATGTTAATGTTAAAATTCCTGTCTACTCGGTGGGCTGGGAGGAACCTCAGAGTCTGCATTTTGAACACACGATCAGGTGATGCCAGTTTTGCTGGTTTAAAAATGCCTGAGAGTGACAAGGGTTTAGGGCTAGGCTGATAGAGCAGGGAATGCAGACCCAAACCCCGAGGAGAATCCCTGCCACAGAAAGGGAAGCTAATGGTTAAAAATCAAAGAATGAACAGCCTGCCAGGTGCAAGGGGGATGGGGTGTTTTCATCAGGAGAAACCCAGCGCAAAAAATGAGAGTAGTGGTGAGGTAAGAGATATATACTGTAGTCAGGAACTATAAATATCACTGAAACAGAGAGTTCAAGGTGAGAGAGTAAAGGGGCGGGGAGGGGGGGTGAAAAAACCAAGGATGGAGAGTTTAACTAGGGTCAGATCTTGATGGCTTTTGTGAAGTCCTACTCAGAAGTTTGTTCTTTACCCCAGAAGTTACATAAAGGCTTTTAAAAGAGCAATTTGAATAAATTTGTTCTGCCTCTCCAGGGTTAGCAAGTGTGCAGAACCAACCTGTAAAGGAGAGGGGGCAAGACACTTGTCTGGGCCAGGAGCCACGGGTTCATGTCCTACTTTGCCACCTATTTTACTGAAAGACCTGGAATCAGTTCTACCTCTGTTCTGGACCTCATTTGTAATGCAAAGGGGCTTAACTCTAAAGTCTCCTCCAGCTGGCACCAAGGAACCAGAAAGCCCTGAAGGACACAGAAACCAGAAAATGAAGACAACATGAATGTCATTTCACCTCGAGCCTGACATCCTGTTTCTGGAGACCCAGGATGACTGGGGAGAAAAGGAGCTTTTCCCAAGAGTTGACACAACATGAACCCTGTTCGAATTCTCTTGGCCTATATCATCTCCAACCCCAAATGTTTTCAACTCCTTCCTCGGTCTGGGTTTGCATGCCCCCATAAAATTTAGTGACAAAAGGACATCTCTTACCTTGGCCTAATAAATCTATCAGGCTCGTTTTCCCCAGAGCCTGGTTCTCATGACAACTATAGGTTACTGCTAACAGCTGCTCAAAGAAGACCCGCTGACACCCAGCTGTCCCACCATAAGGTTCCTATTAGGAGACTTGAAAAGCTGAGCTCATAGGTGGCCAGGGACCAGAATTTTCTCGGCTTAGAGCATCCTTGACCACTCTTGAGCTTCACAGTAGTTTCAGTTACATTTGGTCAAATGAAAGGGTAATGGGAGGAGAGGAAAATGAAAAGATCTGGTTTCAGAGAAATTGGTCTATCTGAGCTAGAAATGATTGATTGATTTTGTCAGCCATGTTAACTTCTATGGAAGACATTGCTAACAGATCACAGAGTTATCACAGGCTTGGCTCAACCTGAGATCCTTCTCGACCTTAAAAGACAAAGGTACCTGCCTCATCTGAGAAGAGCTGGCACAACCATCACCGGACCCTTAAGGAGAGTAAGTGAACCTAGAAACATACACTAGAGTCTTCCAAGATCATACTGACTCCTTCAAGAAATGAACTCTTTGCCAAGTCTCATGGGCCAGGCCTCATAGTGCATCCTTGTAATACCAGCACCCAGGAAGCTGATACAGGGAGATTTCAAGTCTGTGTCCACCGTGGCCAACAAAACATAAAGTATTGTGGTTTAAATTGGAAGTGCCCTCTGTGGCTTATACGTTTGAACACTTGGTCCCTAAGTTGGTGGTGTTGGAGCAGGCTGTGGAACTGGAGGGAGTAGTTGCTGGAAGCAGCAGGCTTTGAAAGTTAATAGCCTCTTCCCCACTTCCTGCTCACTCTCCTGCTTCCTGTGTGTGATAGAGATGTGAACTCTTAGCTTCCTGCTCCTATTCCAGGGCTTTCCCACCATTACGGACTCCAAGCCTCTGGAGCTGTCAGCCACATAAACTGTTCCTTAAGTTGCTTTTGGCAATGGCAATTTTATCACAGCAACAGAAAATAACTGATATACATAGAGAGGCCCCATGTTGAAGAAAAAAGAAATGAAGAAAATGGATCCCATGCTTTCTTATGAGGAAACACAGAGGAGAACCAAGCAATGTAAACGTTCTTTTAACACATTTTCTCTAATTATTAACATGTTGAGAATGTGCATCTACTGAAAATGCTGACATTCTTTTGGGGCAAGAGGTTGAGGCTAAATTTTGACTGAGGATTTTTGAAAATATTTCTCATGAACTATTAAGAAGCCATTTCAGCATGATTTTATTACTCCAGTTGACCACACAAGCTCAATTATATGTTAGTGCACTCATGTTTTCCAAGTAGAAATATTGTTATTTCATTCCAACATAAGTATAACTTATTTAACAGCATACAAATCATACAGAGGTATACAAAATAAAGAAGTAGAAATTTTGTAAGTATGAATACTGTCATTCCAGACCTACTTCAGAAGTAAGATAATTGACTGTATATAACTTTCTATAGACAGATGTAAATATAGACACATATATTTCTGGGAAAGGGGAATAGACATGGGTTTCGTGATATCTACATTTGCGACCATGTCTTCATATCTGATCTATGCTGTGTTTACCAAACATGCATGCCATCATCTGCTTACTTATACTTTAGCAATACACTTGCTGAGAGTCTTCCCATTGACATATATCTAAATGTGGTTTTAGGTGAAGTCCTATGATCGGGGAGCTGTAAGAATGTATACCACAGTATTCCAGTTCCCTATTATATACTAACTAGCTATCTTTGCTATTATAGATGAATTTGTACAAACCACCTGCCAATTTGTCTAACTCCTGCCTTGGGTCCACATGATGTACTTGTGCTACTTCATTGCCTTTACTGCCCCTTGCTAGAAAATTGAGATGTTTTGAGAACTGAGGACTGAAAATTTCCTACATTTGTGTCAATTTGTATGTATTATCCATTCTTCTTGCAACAGGGAAATGTTAGCTGAGCAACTATTATGGACCTGGCCATTTACATATCACTCACTTTCTGAACAGTAGATTGGTAATTAAGCAACAGAGAAGCCTTCTGGATATGTAAATTGTTCAAGGTCACATGAGTCAAAGTCCCAATTCAAAATACAGTCTTGCAATGTCAAACTGGCATCCTGTTCTGTGTGACACATTGTATTCCAAAATGTGCACACAACTGGGAGGGCATATACTATGCTTCTGAACAGAGAAGTAGAATGTGTCAGTAACAAAGGGAAAGCCTAGTAGAGGTAGCTGGGAGGCTTTGGGAGATGTCCTGCAGATGGAATTTCCTAATGACCCTGAGGAATGAAAAGAACCTCAAAGAATGTGGTCCTCTCCTCTCTGGAGTGCAGTGTTTCAGTGAGTGTGTCACACTAGGTGCCCTCGTGAACTGCTTCTCAAAGGCACACTGGATGGCATTTTCCTGTAAATCAAGGCACCTTCCTTTCACTGACAACACACAAGTAGGGACTTGGGGCAATAACTCAGTACCTAGGATACTTGCTGTACAGGAAGAAAATATGAGGACAAGTTTGGAGGAGTTTGGATCCTAACAGGGACTATGGGGGGCCAGCTCCTCAATAGCCCTCTTCCAGGGTCCAGGAAGAATCTACAACCAGCTGATAATCTAATCTTTGATTATATTAAGTGAATCTATGTACATGAAACTCTTTAGTTCATATGCTTCATTTTTCTGAGTCAGTTTTCTTTCTGTTCTTATACTTAGCTCCTCTCTGTCCCTTCTCCTCCTGTCCTCTCATAACTCTAATTCTTTTCCATCTCCATCCTCATCTTCATCCTCATTCTTCTCCATTGTAGTTCCTTCCCCTCTCTCTCCTGGACCCTGTCTCTGTCTTACCAGCAGCCTGACCCTTACCATACCAAACAAAGCTCCCAAGCTCCCTACCAGAGCTGTGATAACCAGCTTCATTTGCAATCCAAATGGTGAGGAAATAGAGGAGGTCAGGTCAGATAAGGCCTACAATAAGTCAGAAAGGGAATTTATGTGCTCAAAATATATTCTTATAAGTGGTTAGGTGAAACATTACTAGTCTATCATAAATGTACTCAAATACAATCTTACAGGTTAGGTAAAGGAGTCTATAAGTCACTGAAATAAAATTGACTCTATTTTCCTATGCTGCCATATACTGGCAGGGTGGAGTAACTCTGCTTGGATCTAGGAAGGCTTCCTTATAGCTACATTGCACCTGGTATGCAAAAAGCCCTTTTGTTCTGAGTCAGTTGCTCTGGAATGACATTTGGGCTGTGAGAGAAAGGAGGTTTCTGAGCTTCATTTGCACAAGAAATAAAGCTATACACCTAGCTGTCCCCTAGGTGGTGTCTCCAGAAGGGTGTTTACCTTAAGTCAGGAGACTGTTTGCTGCTATACTCTAGAATGCTTGAGAAATATATTAGATAAATACACTGTTAGGAGTTCTTGGAAACATACATATCATACAAGAAAATCAGTGCAGGAAACAGCTAATATATATACAAAAGCTAAATTATCACCAAGACCCCTTAAGCCATGGCTTGACCTTTGGAAAAATCCTTGACCTTTCTAAGTAGTAGCTTTTGTGATAGTAGCTTGATTCCATTACATTTTCCTGTGGCTTGCAGCAGGATCCCAGCACTTATGTAAATACTGGGTAAGTGAGATGGCATGCATAAAATTCTGTCATTCCTAAGGCAGGGGAAAAGGATCCCCAGAGTAAACTGGCTAGGCACGCTGCTAGCCATGTCATGTGAGCTCTGGGGTTAAACCGAGAGAGTCTACCTCAATGAATATGGTCGAGAGTGACTGAGGAAGACTTTCCCTGTAAACTTTGAGCTTACACACAAATATACATGCATGCACACACACACACACATACATGCATGTACACACAAAGATATACATGCAACACCCACATCTGTACACATGTAGCTACACATATGTGCACCACACATATATGCATGAAATACACATACATACCTGTATACATATAGTTACACATGCTTGTTCCACATACATATACATGGAAAACACACACACACACACACACACACACACACACACACACCACATATACACAAAAAAACATTCACAAGAAATACTCACTCTAATTCTGGCTATAGGCAGGCACTTTTGTAAATGAAATTAATGTGGTCACCTGCAGTGATGGGGAGCCCATGACCATATTAAAAAAAATCACATTAATCTTATAAGACTCAAGTTCTAAGGATGTTTAAAAAATAACTATTACAGTGACATTGTTAGGATGATGTTTTCTTTGTAACACTTGGTGCCTTGCAGCACAGACATGAGACAAATCATGTATTTGTCACTGGCTCATTTTTACCACCCATAGAATGGGAGTTGAACATAGACTCTGGTGTTGTGATGAGTGTTGATGTTAGATGGTCTGACATATAGTGGCCACTCCATCCCCACGCTCAGCTCTTTGCCCACTTGCCTGCAGTTGTAAAACAGCACAGTTTCCTGATTACCTCTCTTCCCCTCTCCTCCTGTCCTGAGTTCAGCAGGCTAGCTTGTCAGAAGTCCTCCAACATCTCAGTCTGACTACAGTTTATTAATGTCATCTGTTCCTTTTACCAGAACAAGTCTGTTTTCTCCAGCTGTGGCCTGGCCAGGGCAAAGTGAATGGAGACTTTATCTACTTTAATCTGCCCTCTTCAATTCTGAAGAATTTCTTTCAGCCTTGATGTACATGCCCTTGACTCTCATTAACTTAGTATTACCTAACCCGGAGACATTTAAGATCAACTTGAGAGGTAGGGAGGAAAAAGAGGGGCCTGGATCAATGACTAATTGGGTAGTAGTATTGGAAATAGAATGTCCATCAAAGGTTCTGCAATTTCCAGAGAGCTGGTAGCTAGGTCTAACTCCTGACTCCTTCATTAGTCACCTTTCCCAATTCTTTCTGCTAATACATGAGAAATTAATCTTCTTCCTTCATCGCTTGCCTCCTATCTCAGCAGACATCTGTCCCAACTCCAGCGAGGGATATTTCATTTCCTCTGAAATAGGACCCTCTGAACTAGGATTCCCCTCCTGGGAATGCTTGAAGCATACCTGATCTTTGATTAATGGTTCTCCATAGCCTAGATCTTATTACCTAGAACTCTGGCCTTTGGTGTCTTTTGCTCATCCTTGTCTTTGGGCACCTCCAATCCATCTGTACCTGCTCTATTCCCAGTATCCTCTGTTGTCTAAATGCAAAGTTTGATTTGGTGGCTGCTACATGCTTGCTTGTGCTGGGTTCCTGTCCCTGCAGATTCAGTATCCTGAATCCTGCTTTTCTAGTGGTGAAACTGAGGATAAAAGAACTGGAATGGGTTCTAAGGCCCAGCTTTTCTCCTATCAATACCACTCTAGTGTGTGTCTAACATTTACTTAGAGCCAAGCAAGCACCTGTGCTGTCTCATCTGCCACTATCACTATTGCCATTTCTACTTGACAGCTGTGGAAAGTAATGAGTCTTGTTGAAGAATTTCCTCATAATCCACATAGCTGTTAAATAATCGACCTAGAACTTGAATTGCGGATGCTAGAACTAATGACTTTGCATCAACTCCATACCATCAGGAGTACAGTTCTGGATTTATTCACTATTAACAGAAGTCATTCCTTTAATATAACTTCCTCATACCAAAGCTCCATTTTCCCATCTTTACAGAGGGAGGCTTTGAATAATGGAATTCTATAATTCTTTCTGAGGAAATGGCCAGGCTTTGGGAGGCAAAGCATTTAGGCATGCTGGGAAAAAATACCCTTTCCAGACTCATGTTGTCATTTGTTGTTTATATTTATGACTGTCTGGACTAGCCAATGGCTCTCCATTGCCCAGAGAATAAAATAAAAATCCATGAGTATTCCATGAGGGAAATTTAGATGATCTTGTCTCGGCTGTGGCCTCCCATACATTCTTTCCACCATCCATTTTAATCAACAGCTAGTTTATGTCTCTTATTTATCTGAAGCCTATGTTCCATCATTGACCACACAGCTTTGCCATTACACCCTTTGAGAAGACCTCTCTGAGCCTCTTCCCCAGCTGATGATTACGTACTCCTCTTACATATTCACATAGTATATATCCTCATGTTTTCCATTCATCACTACGGCTCCTCAGTGAGAAACTGCTACTATCTCTGTCAGCCTCCTGCAATATTGACACTTAGAGTTCAGCTAGATCAAACCTATCCCCACTGCCTGATTGACAAACAATATCTAAGAACACTATAATGATGGTGTTAGCTATGATGGTGGTGGCAGTGATGGCCATGGCTGTGCTGGTAATCACAGTGAAGACATTTTCTAACATATACCACATGCTTTCTATCCTAAGCCTATTGTGTTATAGCTTTCAGGGATTTACATGTGTTAGTTAATTAACTTAAGACCTACTATAATCCTATGAAGTGAGCCATCTGATGTTCCTTTTTTTTGTAGTTGAGAAGTCAGAACAGGTAGCTTTTCACCAACTCAGAGAAAATTCAAACCAGTGTCCCTAAGTACAATGATGGGAAATAGCTAATGCCCAAATGCACTCCCAGGCTGGCTTCTGGGTGTCAGTCTTAACTTCCACTACTCGATTTCCAAAGCTGCCAAAAACATTTTTAAATAAGCCAGATCCCATTCAGTTACACTCTCAGTTTAAAGTTTAGAGAGGCTGAGTACAGATATGAATGGGGCCTGATACAAAATTGCTCATGTAAAACATTTCATGACTTTTTGTGATTATTTTTTTCCATTGTAACTCCATGGGGTGGTTCTTGTGTGTAAACTGTACGAATGATAATGTTGTATCCCGTTAAAACATTGATTTATCTACTTAATTTGACAAGGGAAATTGGGTGTGAATATGATCAAAATACATTGTATACATGTTTGAAATTCTCAAAGAATAAATTTAAAATAAGTATTTTTAATGTTTGATTTTAAACTCCTCACTTACCTGCAAAACAGCTCTATAACCAAAAGTAGCACGTGTGGAAAGTTTAACATAGATTCGTGATCCCTTTTCCATTATATTTATTTGTTTATTTGTTTTTTAAGACAGAATCACATGTGTTTGATGTGACCTCAAATTCACTGTATAGCCAAGGCATGGCCTTGGGTGCCTGATCTCCTGCTTCTGCTTTGAGGATGCTAGGATTCGAGGCCCATGCCGCTCTGCTGGGCATGTGCATTGCTGAAGACTGAATCCAGGAATTCATGCACACTGCACACACATTCTGCCAACTGAGCTACAGCCACAGCGTTTCCATGTTTTTAATTTTTGAAACAATATGTTATAGAGAGAGTTATTCACACTGCATAGGTAAGAGAAGGAAACTGAGGCACAGTGGTGAACCGACTTGCTGACTGTCACCTAGTTAACAGGTGGCTGAGCTGGGGTTTAAACCACTATTACTGGAAACATTAGCGATAACACTGGGACATGGATAGTAAGCCAACAGCCTCTTTCCTTCCTAGCGCTTCAGGGTTGTCGAGCCATCCCCAGAACCCTGTGAGCAAGCACTGTGTTGTAGCTGCAAATCCCCAGGACTTTTATGCATTCCTCTATCTCTATCATTGCCACTGCTGCCTGCCAAGCTTTCTCTTCTGCATCCCACAGTCAACACAAGCTCCTCTTCCACTAGGAAGCTTTCATACGCAACCGTAGCCCCACCCTGCTGCACGCTCTATAGTCCCGCTAGACTCCCGTGTGCTCCTACAGTGCTGTGACTTACTTTATAACTCCTCGCTCCTGGCTCCTCTGTCACCGTCTCCCCCTGTCTGGCTTTTCTCATAGAATCTACTGAATGAAAGCTTGACTAGAAAATATTCTCAACTAACAAGCATGAATTTACTTTATTTCCTTTAACTTCCCATACCCCCTTTTCGATGAAAGCAGGTTTAGAGATGACAGGTAAATTTCTCAAGAATGTAGAACCATTAAAAAACAGAAGAGGATTAGAGACAGATGGCTTAGCGGATGTAAATGCCACACAAAGCCTGGTATTCTGAGTTCAGATACCTGCGACTCATATAAAAATCCAAAAAAGAGGTGAGTGTTTGTAGTCCCCGAATGCTAATGACAAAACAGGAGCAAACTAGAGAATTTTCCAGAAGTTCTCTGGACATCTAAACTGGTATATGTAGCACAGCAGGGAAATAAGAGAGACTGTAGCTAAAAAAAAAAAAAAAAAAAAAAAAAAAAAAAAGGAAAGTAAGGACCAGTTTCCAAGGTTGTCCTCAGACCTCCATTATATACCATGGTGTGTGCTCACCTCACACATAAACATGTACACACAGAAATATTGTATAAACATATATATATATACATGTAAATAAATACTTTTAAAAAGATAAGAGCAGAGGGACAAGAGAGAAAGCTCAGGGATTAAGAGCACATGTTGCTCTTTCAGAGGATCTGGGTTCCATTTCCAGAACATACATGGTGACTCAAAACCATCTCTAGTACCAGCTCCAGGGGATTCATGTTCTTTTCTGACATCTTTGGGAACCAAGCATGTATGTGGTACCATGCATACATACATGCAGGCAAAGAACTCATGCACATAAAATAAAGTACATAAATCTGAAAAGTAAACAATAAAAAATAAGAATAGAGTAGGACTTCAAACAAGGAATGATGAGAAATACATTCCTCAGGCTCATCATAGGGGTAGGAGGGAGAAGAGAGAAGCCTGTGGATAGAGTGTGATCATAAAATAGTGAATTCTTGGCTTCTCACAAAATATTCCACACAAGTGGTGAACTATACAAAGAGGACTCTTTGAAAAGCACCTCATAAATCATGCCCACGAAATGTAATACACAAGTCCAGTTCTTTTTCAACCACCACACAGGTGCCTAACATAGCCTCCAATTTGTGGGGTCTGTGTTATAAAATGCCTTCTCTCCCAGGGTCTCAAGGGGTCATAGAAAAATGGAGAGACAGAGACAGAGACATAGAGACACAGAGACAGACTTTCCTCAGCCCCCAGCACCCCTGGGTATCTTAAAGATGCCAGATGCAGATAAATAAGAGTTTCATGTGTAGCATGATCTGGGAAAGAAGCCTTTCTTTTCTTCTCTAAGCTTCTGTTTCTACATCCTTGATGAGAATAGGACAGGCTAGATAAGTCTGTGGTCCTTAAGAGGTCCTTTGAAAGGATATTTGGAAATGTCAGGAACCAATTTCATTGTCCTGACAGATGTGTGGTGCTCTTTCCACCTCATGGGCTGAATCCCAAGGATGGTGACCAGCATCCGACATGACTGTCCCTATAAGAAAGAATGACTAGTAGTACTGTTAAGAAATCTTGGACTAGGGGATCTCACAGATCTCCCTTAGCTCAGACTATGCAGCCAGCAATCTCTACTGCTAAAAGAAGATCCCAGGTAGGTTCCAAATGGTGATGACCACTCAGAATGACTCTTGCTTAGATCAATATTCAGTTTAACTTTGGTCCTGACACATCATAATAGTGATGAATTGGAAGCATACTCCTTGCCAGACACTGGGCCTGCCTCGTCTGCACTCTCAGAAGCAACTTATGAGGGCAAGGCAGTCAGCCCTAGTCAAGAGATAGGGTGGAGGACTGAAGAGAAGTTTTCATTTGCGGACATTCATATTTAGGCTCCGATGAAAGAGAAAGCACAGGGGCATGGTCGCCAAACATCATGACAGGAAACAGGTGCATGGGACTGACAGAAACAAAACGCAGACAGTTGGAGAAGGGCTGGATTTGAGAGATCAACCTAATATTTGACCTTAGTCAAATTGTTTTATTTTTCTGAGTATGGTTTCCTCACCTCTTAACTGGGAGTCAAACAAACAAACAAACAAACAAACAAAAACAACAGTCAGGAGTAATATGAATATTTGATAAAAATGTAGAAGTTTTTAAGCATATGTGAGCTACATATTCAATGAATATGCAGCACATGGTGTCAAATTCCAATGATCAGTTTCTGTGAATATGTTTGTCATTACTATAATAATGTCTGTTGATCAGAGCTCCAAGGCTGGTATTATGCCACAAATCACAATGTAAGTCAATGCAATTGAAAAAGATAAATCTAAGGTCATCCTTCTGGGAAAGGAGGGGGGCTTCAGTCCTCAGCTAGAGTCTTGAATGTCAAAGGAGAACACTCATCACAGTCCCAGGTAACTCTTGAGTAGTTAAAGTTTGTTGGAAGTGGGTAAGAAAATATAGCTTGGGTAAGACGTCGTCCAACATCTGTTGACCCCAGTTATGACCCCTTCTGACTCCCCCTGTTTCTGTCTCTCTGTGCCCTGTAGGAAGGCACACCTGATCCTGCGGCGGTTGGAGAGGGTCAGCAGCCATTGTTCTAGTCTCTTGCGAAGCGCCTACATTCAGAGCCGTGTGGATACCATACCCTATCTCTTCTGCCGCAGTGAGGAGGTCCGGCCCGCAGGAATGGTGTGGTACAGCATCCTCAAGGACACCAAAATCACATGCGAGGAGAAGATGGTGTCCATGGCCCGAAACACGTATGGGGAGACCAAAGGCCGGTGAGGGAGGGTACAACCCTCCTAGAGCACAGAGACGCTCTTAGGGGGAGCACTGCTTTCATGGATCCTGGGGCCTGGGTGGGCTGGGGGACAGTTGAAGGGCCTGGCACAAGACACTTGCCAGCAAGGCCAAAGCAAACTGTTTCTCCGTGGACAGACAGCAGAGAACTTTGTAACCAATGGAATTATTCATTTTTTTCTCTTTTATTTTTTCTAAGATATTATTTGACTCTATCAAATGTCTCTCCTTTTTAAATCTTTTCTTATGGATGGAAGTCGTTGTGGAAGCAACAGCTTTCAGGCGGAGACCAAGTAGCCTTTCCTCTTCTTCCTCCCTTTTGCCATGGACCCCTGGAAGGAGAACTGTGGAGAGACAATTTGACTACTTCAACATTAGCAAGGATGCCCTAGAACTGTTGCAGCAAGGAAGCTTGGGTCTTTTAGGCCTTCTCCCTCCCTCTTTTTCTTCCTCCTCTTTCTTCCTCCTCTTCTCCCTCTCCCTTCACCTCTCTCTCCCTCTCTCTCTCTCTCTCTCTCTCTCTCTCTCTCTCTCTCTCTCTCTCTCTCTCTCTCTCTCTTTTCCTGGACACTATTGAGTTTGCTGGCCCACTGCTTCTTCCTGCTCCCTGTGGGTCTCTACAGGACTTTCTGTGCATTAAAATTCCTATTGTCTCTCTTTTTGCTTGGGTGATGTTTCTTACCAATGAATTATTATTGGTGGAAGTATTAAGACAACTCCACATAGTTAAAAGAGAAGTTCATTTTGTGGGGTAACTTACAAGTAAAGGGATAGGTTACAGGGGCCGGGAAAGGTGAAGTGCAGTCCAGTGGTGTTCTCTGGAGAACTCTGCTCTGCTCAGTCTACCTCCAGCATCCAGGATCCAGGAACCAAGAGAGCCGGCACATCCGGGATTTCAGGTCTTAAGCACTCCTGTCTCGGCCCCACCTTGTAGGTGTGACAGTTAACGGAAGCCTCAATGGGGGTGGTACTTCCAGGTCAAAGCTGGAATAGCTACCCACTACAAAGTATGTTTAAGGAACCTCTGTCTATTCATTAAACAAACATTGATTTATGAGATACTGTATGGAAGGCACAGGATGAACATAAAAGAGAAGTTCTCCATCCTGTAGGAACCTGTAGTCTAGTGGTTACTGTAGAGCAATCTAGTATAGTGTCAGGCTGGGCTGGGAATGAGTGAATGCTTTCTATAGACAAGTCTGGGTCATAAGACATGCTGGAGGAGTTAGAAAGTGCTTGCTTGAAAATGCAATAGCTTATCCCACAGAGTGAGGAGGAAAAGGGCAGACAAAAGTGAGAAAGGTAGGATATGCTCCAGGGAGAGGCAAGGCCATGGCAAAGGTGGGGGAAAGCAAAATCTAGCTTGTTAAAGGGCCAAACAAGATTTTATTGAGTGTAGACAATACTGAATTTAGCACAAGCACAAGGAGAGCATTGTTTACTGGATCACAAATAACTTATCAGTGGCCACACTATTGAAGAAAATAATAGCCTCTCCCCCAGTGCCTATAACTCCCATAATCTCCCAGTGAGGAGTGAGGCCTCATGAGCCCCTTATTCTTGCATGATGAAAAGGCAACAGATCCACCCTTGTGCAGCTCGTGTGTGCAGGTAACTGTGGCTGCAGTGAGTGAGTTCATGGCTACAAAGGTTGTGTCATGCATGGAAGAAGAGGGCATAAGGGAGGGTAGCGGGTGCTCCAAACTCAGAATGTATATGTATGAAATTGTAAATGAATTTTTTAAGCCCAAAGATTTAAAACTAGAAATAGGAACCAAAGTAAGAAGTAGTAGAAAGGAGGCTGGGCATTCAGCTGCTTGGGAAATCTTTGTCAAGAAGTGTCATATTTTGAAATAACCAGACACTGTTGTATGACTTTAGCAAAGAATAGTCAGTATTCTTTAAGAAAAAAATCCACTCTAAGTATAGTATCCAAGAAGGAGTGGAGAAAACCTCAAAGAGAAGCTAACTATTTTCTATTTCTATGCAAGAAATGGTGGCAGCCTAGATCTCGTAGTCATGAGGACACATTCCAACTATGGAATATTTACTTATTTGCTTATTTTACTTGTTTATTTTTATGCACACGTATAGAGGCAGAACAGAAATTTCAATTCAAATGGCAACCCCACTGCTACCCTTGTGTTCCATGTGTGGAGGCAGGGGGTGTGGTGAGTTTAAAGAGGTGTTTGTACATTCTCAACATCTTACCTTTAACTCAGCTATGATGTTTCACTAGAGGGATTGAAACGCAGATCAAGTTATGTCATCATGAAACGAAGGCATCTGTCACAGAGAACAGAGTAGGGTACTCTGAGGATCCAGAGGAGGAAAAGATGTGGAAGCGTTTAAAAATATACCTATTTTTTCCTTTTTTTCTTCCTTTCTTTCTTCCTTTCTTTCTTTCTTTCTTTTTTTTTTTTGTTTGATTTAATCAGTGCTTCTAAGATCAATTCTTGAAAGCCTATACACTGGGTTATATTCTCCAAGTCTTTGATCCACATGAGAAAAATGGGAACATCATTTGAAACTGCAATTCTCTCAGACAGCTTGGGTACTTAGGGTTCCCCTTAATGTTCAGCATCATCTTCTCTGAAGAATTTAATTATGATGGAGTCAATACACCTGAAAGTATACAGGTAGAGCTTTGATGGTCAGTTTTTTCTGTAGTGTTGATGTTGCTTTTCTCAGCAACATTTCACCAGCAATTAAAGATAAATACAAATAAAATTAATAGTTACCATGTAATGAGTACTTCTTCCATGCAAAACTTGTTCTGAATGCCTCTGTGTTTACCTTTTCCTAAACCTGAAGTCATGCCTTCTCTAGTCTAGCTTGTCATAGCAAAAGAAAAGGCTCAACTTAGACAGCTGTGGTGGCACAAACCTTTAATCCCAGCACTGACCAGGCAGAGGCAGGCAGATGTCTATGAGTTTGAGGGCAGATTGGTTTACATAGTGAGTTCCAGGACAGCCAGAGATGCACAGTGGTGAGAGACCCTATCTCTAACCAACCACACATGCACCCACCCCCTCCCCACCCAAAAAAAAACAGAAAAAGAAAAAGGAAAAGAAAAGGACTTCAACTTAGGGAAAAATAGGACCCAACAGCTGACAAAAATGAAACTGCCCAGTGTGTTGGGGACAGTGATCTGAACCTGCAGAACTTTGACTCTACCTCCACCACTCTTCACCAGCTATAACATTTAGGTGAGTCATTTGAAACCTTAGACTCATTTCCTTGTCGGTGAAATGGGTCCACAGAGGTCCTGCCTGGTGGGATTGCTGGACAAGTTGAGGGAATAAGAGCTAGGATGTACTTGACACCACTTATAGTGGTGTATGGAAGAGTTTCTTTAAATGCTAATGCAGATAATATCAAGACCATGCATTATCTTAGGGATAACATGAATTTTAGGGAGATCATTAGGAAAATTGGACTTAAAAAAAGGCCTACTGAACTCTGATTAGTAGGTGAAAGTAGGGGGCTAGAAAGATGGCTCAGTCAGCAGTGTTTGCTGCAGAAGAAGGAGCTCGAAAAGGTAAGACGGATGGCAATGGTGGAAGATATTGATGGCAACTTCTGGCCTCCACACCTGCAGGCCCACCTCCCACACAGGCCCACACCCACACCCACACCCACACCCACCCCTAACCTCTTCACAAAGATAGAATTAATGACTAACTCTTCTATAAGTTATGATACTATAGATACTATCAGATTTAACTCCAAGAGAGGTGTTCATAATGTCAGAATTTAGTACAATATCATTATGGCCCCATAAAACCACGTGGTTTTTCTGAAGCTCTCCGGGATGATGGTGGTCCCTGGATACTTCCTATGAGGCTGCACCTAGCTCCTTCTCCCCTCTACACCCTTACTGGTTTTAGCTTCCTTTCTGTGTACTGTGGAGTGCCTTTTTCAGCCATTGTAAGAGAGTAGGAAGCCAGAAGCTTGGTAAGACAGGTGTGTGTGTGTGTGTGTGTGTGTGTGTGTGTGTGTGTGTGTGTGTGTGTTTATGTGCTCTGCCATGGCAGCAAAAGAGGTTAGACCAATATTTGTTAAGATGGTTCACTGGAAAAAAGGAAAATTCTTCAACTGTGAATGCAGCTGTTGGGCCAGGAGCCCTGGCATCTGTACAGCCGGATTGATTCCTGTGTTGCCACAGAAAATACCAGGGAGCTGACATTTCACTGGGGGCAAGGATGGGACTTCCCATGTAGTTTCTCTACCATCAGATAAAGAAGTTGTGAGCACACAGAGGTGTGCACTAGAGGTGCATAGGAAATCACCCCTAGCTGGCTCCTTCTTTATTATGGTCAGGAACTATCTTCTCAGGACTGAGGAGATGGTTAAGAGTGTTAAGAGCATTTACTCTGAAGTTTTGAGATTCTGAGTTCAAATCCCCAGAACTGACATAAAAAACTGACCTGGGTATGCATTCCTGTAATCACGTCATTGTGGGCAGAGACGGAGATAAACAGGGTCTAGAAGCTCAACAGAGCAAGCTTCAAATTCAGAGAAACACCCTCCCTGTCTTAAGGTAATAATACGGAAAGAGAAAGAAGATAGAAGTTGACAGCTGAAATATGTGTTGTACATCAGACATAACACACACATACACACACACAGATCTGACAAAACTACTTTAGGCAGATTTCAAAAGAGTACATTACACAGACAAACACTGATGGCATCCATTTAGGAAATCATCCTACCAATGTCTCTACAGACTCATGTCACTGAACCATCTATAAAGCATTCATGCCCTGTTGTGATTCTGTTTCCAGGAAACTGAGATTTAGGCAAACCTGCTCTAAATGCTGCACCTCATAAGTGATGATATTGGATTATGGTGACTAAACTCTGGCAGGTAAAGGAATTCCATTTGGTGAGCACTGTGTTTGCTACAGCTGAAAACAAATGGATGCAACATCTCTTTGTTGCATATGTCAATAGCTCTTTCCTGAGTCTAAAGCTAAGTCTACCTTCCAGCTGAAACCTGAGGATTATTTTCCAGGTGTGGGACACTGAGACAAAGAAGACTCAATTCTGCCCTTGAGGATCTCCAAGAATTTAACTAACTAAACACAGTGTGATAAAAATCAGACACGCTGAAATCAAGCCCATCTGATTTTAAATATTAGCTAGGAAATTTACAGGGTAGGGGAAAGGCTGAACTCAGAGAGAAGTCTGGAAGGCAAACTGGACAAGTCTTGCTAACTAAGAACCTGAAGTTAGGCTTGTAGACAGCATGTAATCTGCACCAAGCCTGAATTTCTTCACCAGCTGAGGGGTTAAATACATCATTTCTCATGAATGCAGAGAATATTAAATGAAAATTGGAGATGTTAGTAACTTTTATGTATAAAGTTATGATCATGACTTATTTATACAAGAAGGAATGGGTGTTATGGTCTTTGCCATCAATGCAGTCTTCATGTGGATGAATTGTACGTACAAGAAATCAGCAAGCAGAGCAGGAAAGAAAGCAAAAAGACCAGCATTTCCTTGCAAGTGTGCTATGCTTGAGGAAAAACATTCTGATTGGCAAGGCAGATGGTGTTTGGAGAGGTGGTCAGAACCAGTTGTACTAGTCATTGAAAGTAGGAACATGGCATGCATAGATCATCATTTCTAAAGACCTATCTGCTTTCACGGTAGAAAAATAGGGAAAGGACACATAGCTGGCGGCACATGGAGACTATATATTCTTTAGAAGGGAGACGTAAAAGCCTGAGTTGAGGCCATGGCAAGGAAATACTGGATTTGAGGCATGTTAAGTAAGTTGACTCAAGACAGACTTGCTAGCTAGTAAGCCTGATGACTCGGGTCTTCTGTTGGCCACGGCTGTGTATGTCAGGATGAGTAGAACCAGCTGCGGAATGAAACAGCTATGGAATCCCGTGGGCTCAATGAGCAGTGCATGTATGAAGCATGATTTGTATCATGCAAATACTTTACACCACAGTGGTTCTCAACCTCCCTAGTGCTGTGACCCTTTAATATAGGTTCTCATGCTGTGCTGACCCAATTAATTTTATTTTTGTTGCTACTTTGCAACTGTAATCTTGCTACTCTTAGGAATCATAATGTGGATATTTGTTTTCCAGTAGTCTTCTAGGGCTCCCAACCTACGGATTGAAAACTGCTGCTAGTGTCAAGACCATTGTTTATGTGGAAATCATGCATGGGCCTTTGTTTGACTCTGAACTGGTACAATGGTATATGACACTGAGCAGTCACTTGTCCTGTATACACTCAGTTCTCCATATTATGCCACCAAACTGGGAGAAGTATATGTGTGTCCTGGGCATGAGGGATGATATCACATGATGTTTTGTGTACAAAGAAACATATCACTTCTCTTCCCCTTTCCTATTCACCATCTCCCTTTGAGGTGTCTCTGATGACTCTAGGAGTGATTGGTCTCAGTAAGGTCAGAGAAGGTCATAGGGAACTG
This sequence comes from Peromyscus maniculatus bairdii, assembly GCF_049852395.1. Taxonomy (NCBI): domain Eukaryota; kingdom Metazoa; phylum Chordata; class Mammalia; order Rodentia; family Cricetidae; genus Peromyscus; species Peromyscus maniculatus. The sequence continues at coordinate 87,463,349 of NC_134853.1, read as the reverse complement.
GGGTCCCTGACTTTTAACTTTTTCCTATTATTTTTTCAATCATCACAAAAACTGCTGGTTGTTAATGACCTAATAGCGCTAGGCAAATGACAACTCACCTGTGCCTTTGTTTCTCTTCTGCCATTTGGGGAAAATAGCCATGTTCCTCTTACGGTCCTTGAAATGATTAAATTGGTCAATAATGTCAGGTACTGAGAATAGCACCCAGCATGCAAGAAGTTCTCCATAAGCACGAATCACTGTGTTCATCCTTATACTCAATTCTTAGTCTCCAGGCACCTAAAAATCTCAAAAATGCCCATATATATATCAGTCTCTGCTGTTTCTGCTCTTTGAGGATTGTTTTATAGCTTGGAACAATCTGACTGAAATATCATTAACTAGTTCTCTGAGAGATTTTGCTTCTTTTAGAAGGAACTGATATTTTCTCTTCTGGATTCTCAGAGTGTGGACTTAATGTCTTTGTTTTAGTTCTCTCTGTATCTGTATCCCTTGTTATTCTCTTTTTAGGACTGTCAGGAATACAAAGGCATGGTCTAGATCAGATTCTTCATGTATTCTAGAATTCCGCACTGGATTTAGCTTCTAGCCAACTGTCAGTAAAATTGAGCCTGATTCTACATGATGCCCTTGAGAGAAGATTCACCAGAAACACCAGAAGACCTGTGATCCTTTGAGAACAGTGACCCTTCCAATTTGTACCACCAATGCAGCATACAAGGGGCCTGGAGGGAAGGCCATAGCCAAACAAAACCCACTAGCTTTGTGTGGGGTACGCTTTTAATTGGCCTCTGCCCATAAAACTGCCAGAACCTGAAAGGTGTTCACTGTCTGTCTCCCTTTGGAAACTTTGCCCCATGTGTTTGTACATATTATAGCCAAAGCCAAGCTGCCCTGCTTGCCTGTTTTACAAGGGTTGGCAGCAGGAAAGGACAAGGATCTACAGGTGTGTCCTGCTGGACAAGCAGCCATGTGTGCCTCTCTCTCTCTCTCTCTCTCTCTCTCTCTCTCTCTCTCTCTCTCTCTCTCTGTGTGTGTGTGTGTGTGTGCATCTGTGTAAGTGTGGCAAAGAGGTAAGGAAAGTTTTCATTTAGGTGGTAGTGAGTATCTATCTAGTTCATATTCTTGATACAGATGTGACACTTGCAGGCTTCAATTTCTCTCCAGAGGCAGTCTCTTCCCAGATGTGCCTTCTGTGTCTCTTCCTGTACAGTTGCTTGCACCAGAGCTCCCATGGGCAGTCATTCAGCTTTCATGTTCTAGGACATGCAAGGTCTTCTGGCCTGCTGTTAGAAAAGTTAGAGGCAAGCCATCCTGGGTATTTGCAGAGAAAGTTGGTGTTTACAAAGCAAACTCTTGGAAAATAAAAGAATGACATTTTCCAAGAAAGCTGCTCTGAGCATCCAGATTCATGATCAAAGTTCCTGCCTTTGCTTCTCCCAGACTCCATATTCCCATGATGGTACCACTGAGGCAGGTTCTAGATGTGCTTCTGTATGTCTGTTTTCCCCTGTGCTTTGAGATCCTAGATAGGACTCTGTTGTGTGTTTCTGGTATTCAGGATAAGGTGAACTATTGATAAAAGGCTCAGAAAACATAAGCAAATACAGTGCCATGATATCTCAAAACCATTCTTACTCATACCTACTAGGGCAGAGCTCATAAGCTGTATGGACCTTGTGGATGAGGGCATGTAGGATGAGATGAGGATTCAAGTTCACACAGGATCTCTTGACCAGAATAGGCCTGTGAGCTTCTTCCTTCTGAATCCCATGCTAATTCCTTTTGGACTTTGCTAACTTGTTTGGAGATGGGTGAGAGCCCCCTGATGCCCGCAGAGAGTGTGTTTGGAGATGGGTGAGGGGCCCCCGACGCCCGCAGAGAGTGTGTAGAATGTCTAGCCTTGGAAACTTTCCTCTCAGTTAGAGAATCAGATGAGAAGGACAAATTGCAAAAACAAGAGCAATGACTGCCACTTGTTGAGCACTGTCCCTGGCCAGGGCCTATGCCAAGCATGCTAGTTACAACATCTCTCTTCGTTTTCATCCGCACTCCATATGCCAGCTGTCAACACTCCCATCTCAGAGAACGGAGCATGGGCCTCAGGGAGGTGGTTCCTGGAGCCATGTAGTTAGTGAGAAACCAGAATACCGATCGAAGTTTATACATAGAAGCCGAACAGCTCCAGCCTCATAAGCAGCATTTCAGGGACCAATGCTCCCGTTTTAGAAATGCAGAGACTGAGAGTCAGGAAGGAAAATGAACCTGACCAAGATCATAGAGATGGCAGAACCAGGAATGGATTATCCCGATTTTTCTTTTTTTTTTTTTTTAATCTCCAGTGCATTCCTGACCCCACAATGACCCCAGGCCCAAACTTGTTCTTGAACTCTGGGCAGGTAGTGAAGGCAGGGGAAAGGAAAAAAAAAAAAAAAAAAAAAAACTACCTCTTCCCAGGCTCAAGGCATGTGCCAAGTCAGGCCGGCCTCCCCAGGTGGTTTTGTAGCACAAACAACAGCTTGCTTGTGGTTCACTAGGTTTTACGGTCAGAGATGACGTAGTTTCTTCACTCGCTTGCAGGCTGTTCAGCTTTACAGAGAATAAACAGTCTTCCTGCGGCAGAACAAGGAGCAATTGCTTAGACAGGGTCCTCTGCAGGAATTCACAGGACCAGGGCAAGCTTTGCCCTCTTAGGAAATAAAGCCATGGCCTACGGGATATGCTGCCATAGGCAAATTTCATTCTTTCCATGGATCTTGATTCCCCACGCAATGTAATTTACAGATCTGATTTGTTAGTTTTTCTTTTCTTTTTTCTTTCTTTCTTTGTTCCTTCCTTCTTTTCTTTCTTTCCTTCCTTCTTTTCTTTCTTCCTCTTTCTTTCTTTCTTTCTTTCTTTCTTTCTTTCTTTCTTTCTTTCTTTCTTTCTTTCTTTCTTTCTCTCTCTCTCTCTCTCTCTCTCTCTCTCTCTCTCTCTCTCTCTCTCTCTCTCTTTCTTTCTTTCTTTTGTATATTTATACAGTGTTCTGTCTGTATGCTTGCCTGCATACCAGAAGAGGGCATCAGATCTCATTTTAGATGGCTGTGAGCCACCATGTGGTTGCTGGAAATTGAACTCAGGACCTCTGGAAGAGCAGCCAGTGCTCTTAACCTCTAAGCCATCTCTCCAGCCCCTTACAGATCTGATTTGAAATATCCAAACAATCTGGGACCTTAAGGGGGAAAAAAGATTTCTAGGTCTTATTCACAGAGATGCTAACTGAATAAACCTTGGAATTAATTTGTACCTTCACAATCTGTGTTAGGTGGTTTTGATATGTGTCTTATCTTTCAACTGCAGATCTAGGTGATTTCCAAATTACCATCCCACCAGGGAACACATCCAAGTCTAGTCCCATCTTCATATAGCTTAACCCTAGGTGTTCAACTGAAGGAACAGGAGTTTTCTTTGTTGGGCTTCATTCAAGAAAATAGAGTTGAAACAAGATTACATCTGCTCAGGGATTCTCCTTATAAAATGCTGCTTGGTTGGGTGTGGTAGAGTGAAGGAAGAAGGTGGTATTCAGTTCTCCATCGCTAGGGTTACATATCAAGAGCATCCAAGTAGAGATAACATTCATGAAATAAGGAGCAAGATGCCCATGGGAACAGTTGTTGGTGGGTGCAATCATCCTGGGGCATGAATATGATTCTTTATTATAAAACCTGAATCCAAATACAACCCCCCACCACCACCAAATGAGAACTTTACATCTTTGGTACTTGGTCTGCTCATCAGCAAAACAGAAACCACTAGACTAATTATATATGTAGAATGCTTAGAAAACATCATAACTGAGTAAGAAAGACTGGCCTAGAGTGTGATAAATACCATCTTCTCAGTGAGGGCTCATGCTTGCTCATTCTTTAGCTTTCTCTTGTCCATACCTGTGACATTGCATTAGTTCCTACAAAACCTAACCAGAAGGAAAAAGCTCAACACCTAACCTCATGTCCTATTGCATAAGGAACTGGAACTTTCTCTAAAAACAAACAGTAAAAATCAGAACAAAGGATAGTTTGGGGACACAGGGGTTTCCTTCATTAGCTAAGAGAATGGGCCATGGGTTACACATGAACCTTTTGGCCCTCGTTCCTTTTCAACGAAACTTCTATTTATCTCAGTGTTCATGTGATATAACAACCAGGGAATGTACTACAGTATTGTATGGAGGTAACATAACATTAAAGGCAGGGACACAAACAAGGATGGCACTAAACCTTATCACTTCCTTTGTTTTCCTAATCAGACCACAAGGCAGAAGCAAGTTAAAGCATTTCCAGGTTCTGTTGTAGCCATGGGCTGTCTCTAGGATCCATTGTTTTCTGCCTTACATCCAACCATCACCAAAGCCCTTCAAGCTTTGCTGCCTGAGTTCTACTTTCTCAGACCTCCACAGCTTTGTTCTGAGACAGTTAGTCCTCAGTAGCAACCTGCCATTTTGGGGGATAGGTGAAGTGAAGAATCACCTTTGTTTGTCCCATTTGGAATAGTTTCTATGACTCCAGATGACTCTTATTCTCAACACTCAGGCATCTGATGGCATGTGAGTCAATTAGAATTCTACTCCCAGGGCTCTGAATCTTCAACAGAGTGATACATATAAAGAACAGTTAAACTGACCTGTAAAATCTAGATAAGATTTCAAAAAACATTTTTATTAATTCTTTGATCATTTCACACAATGAATTATGATCATATTCACAATGCATTTTGATCACAGTCACACACCACAACTCCTCCCACAACCATCCTCACCTTTCTCCCACACAACTAAAATTGTCTGTTTTTTATTTGATTGTTTTTAAACCCATGGAGTCTAGTTTCTGTTATGCAAATACTCTTGGGTGTGGGTCCTACACTGGACAGCAATCAACCTTCCTGTGGCCACACCCATAATGAAAACACAGGAAGAAGAGCAGCAGGGAGATTCAAGGGAGATGCTGGAGAGGTTGGAAATACAGTATGGAGTGGAAGTAACTGAGCCACATGACAGAATATAGGTTAATAAAAGCAGGATAATTTAAGTTATAAGAGTTAGTGTGACAGTCTAAGCTAATGGCCAAGCTATCATAATTGATATTAAGTCTCCATGTCATGATTTCACGGCTCTCAATCCAAAAACAGTCCAACATCAACCAGGCTTTTCCTTTTGGGTCATCAAACAATTCCTAAATCATGACATGCAGACTTCTTATTAGCTATGAATGCTTGGCCTTAGCTTACCTCTTATTTTAATCTGTTTCTCTTTATCTACATTTTGTCTCAGGGCTTTTTACCTTTCTTTCTTTCTGTATGTCCTACCTTCCTGCTTCTCCTGTGTTGCTGGCCCCTGCCTGGCTTCTGGCCCCAAGTGTGCTCCTCTCTTTCTCCCTCCCTCACTCTTCTTCTTTTCTCTGGAGCCTAGATTTCTCCTCCTACTTATTTTTTCTGCTGACCAGCCCCGCCTATCCCTCTCCTGACTGGCTATTGGCTGTTCTGCATTTTATTAGACCAATCATGTGCCTTAAGCAGGCAAGGTGAAACAAATGCAACACATCTTTTCATAATTAAACAAATGAAGCACAAACAAATGTAACACATCTTTACATTATTAAAAAATGAAGCATAAACAAATGTAACACACATTTACAGGGTTAAAATAATATTCCACAGCATAAACAAATATAACACATGTTTACACAGTTAAAATAATATTCCAAAAAGTATATAACAACACACACACACACACACACACACACACACACACACACACACATATATAGTATCATTAGACTGGCTTACAGATGCCAATGACTGTCTCACAAAAAAATAAAAAAAAAAAAGATTGAGAATCCAGTAGTGTACAGTCTATGAGTCTAGATGTCTCAGCAGTCCAGCTTTGGAGTCTGGGAGGATTCCTAGAGAACTGCTGGTCTTTAGTCATGTTGGAATCCTGAAAAAAGTCAGATTTAATACTGGTGAAAGCAACAGGATAAATTAACTTGCCAGTGAGAGTGAAGGCAAGCAGGCAAAAACAAAGTTTCCTTCTTCCATGTTGTTTATCTGGGCTGTCACCAGAAGGTGTAGTCTTTAGGGTGTGTCTTTCTGCTTCAAATAATCTTATTTTTTTTTTAAAAAAAAAAAGCCCTCACAGGAGTGCTCAGGAGTCGGGATCCCATTTAATTACCTATATAGTCAAATTAACAACCAAGATTTGCCATCACAAGTCTACCCCTGATCACCCTGACACACAATCACCTTTCCTTGTGACATGCTTAATTTCCAAATGAAAGCAATAACCAAGTTATAATTCTGCCTAACATGATGTAACTGTCCAACATTCAACTACAAAGACATTGTGTATTTTAAGAGGCAGCAAATTCCCTTGAGGAATGAGTCTTTTACTATCTCATAACTTGAATAGGACAATATAAATTTACAATGCTTAATCACTGATAAGATCTCAAGAATGTTGCATTGCACGATTAAAAATAGAGAAAAGAAAATACAAACATCTGCTTAAATATGTGTATGTATGTACAAGCGTATTCTGAACAAAACGCTACAGGAACGCTCATGTCAATTACAATCCTTGTTTCTGCAGTTGGTAACATGGCCCTAGCTGTTGTTTATAACTCACCTTCCTCTACTACCCATTGTGAAATAGCCTCACTCAAAGCCAAGCACATATAGTAAGTTTCTCCCGGGCCATAGTCTGTTCTTTCCTCCTGCCATCCATGGATCCTGCCACATATATTCAACTACTCTCCATCTTTTCTTTCCAAGTCTTCTTTATATCCTCAGAGACAGGACTTAACATTTGTGCTAGTATTCCTATGGAGGAATTAGCACATTCTAGGTTCTGTACTGAGCTTAGGCAATATACAGCCATGATAACTGTTCCTCCTGAGAGACCCTCAAGCACCAGAGAATTGCTCCCAAACATGGAAGTTGGCTGCAAAGTTCTAGGCTTTGTGACTTGTCTTCCAAAGTCTGTATGGTCTCCAGTGACAGACAGTTTGATGCTCCAGTCACCTCCAGGCTCTCAATGACAGCATGGTGCCTGGCAGAAAGTTCATGCTAAATCAGTGTGTGCTGAACTGAATTGACTTACTTCAGGGTATCCCTACAAAGCAGACTCAGCCTTACATGCAGAACAGCTTTGAGAGCTAAGCCAGGCACTGCTGTGTTTGGGAAAGCAAATAGGAAAAAAAAAAAAAGGTCTGGAAAAAAGTCACAGTAGATGTGTGCTTTGCCTCAATGAGGCATTCTTTTGCTGTTGGTCTAATTTTAAAAAATCACCTTCTAGCAGTAGTCATGACCCAATAAGCACTTTGGTGACTGGATGGAAAGATTTCATCTGAGGGCTAGTAAAAACCCCAGTAAAAGGGATTCCCATGCCCCCCTCCCCCCACACCTTCCTTCTTTTCCACAAGAAGCTTTAATGGACCCTCAGTACAGCTCTGACATGATGGAAACTGCCAAGAGATGGAATTTCCACCCTGGAAGGAGAACACAAGAATGTTATTCTTCTCACTGCAACCTTGGCACTGGCAGGGTGCCCTGGTGGGAGAAGGGCTGTGAGCAGAAGGGCAACAGAGGCTGAGATGGTGGCATGCAGAGCTTCCAGATGTTTGCTCCTTACAGATGGGTGGTGATGGCTTGTCACGCACATCTGGGAGATGCTGCTAGCATGGTTAACATCTGGACAGCAGTTTACCAGTCTTCCTCGCTGGTGCCTCTAAGCAGATTCCTCACAGCAGAGCAGGTAGCCTTGTGTCCAGTAGATCAGCAAGGCCCTAAAACTGTCAAAACCCTCTAGTATACAGTGACAGCGTCAATGATGACAATGAAAACAACAGAAGCCAGCACCTACAAAGTATTTTTTTACAGGCTGGAGACCAGCCTAAGCACTACACCCAAGTAGTTCACTTAATATACATAGCATTTCCTCATAGTGGACACGCTTGTCACCAATTCACAGACCAGTATGATGAGTCACACAAAGGTAAAGAAATTTGTTCAAAACCAGAAAGTCACTGGGAAAACTAGACTTTAAAACAAGACAGTTTGTTTCCAAAATCTACTTTCTTTATTATTTATTTTTTCTTGGTGCTAGTGACAAAGCCCAGAGCCTCACTCATGGTGATATATTGACTACCATTGAGCTACGTGTCTCCCCTGAATCTGTGTAGTTAGTCTTCATTTCTTGCCCACCTATCTTCCTGCTGAAGGTGAGGAGAGTAGTGAGCACATCCCTTATTTTACTTCATTTTTTAAAATAACATTGTGAATATAAAGATGAAAGTGTATCGAGTATGGCCTTAGTTATACATGCCATTATCTAAGAGATTGTTCTATTTCTAACTTCTTAAACTATTCAGGACATATACTGGACTCTTAAAAACTATTTGTTAAGTGAACGGATCATCCTTGTTATTATGTAGTTCATAGTCTAGAGGAGAAATGCCCATAAAGGATCATATATTTATTTTGTTATGTCTGACATAATAATGATGACATATGTAACAGTGTTGAGAGTTATGGCATACTCTACTGCTGGGGTGGATGAGCACAGAAATGTTGAAGATCTCTCAATACTACCAGTATTTTGGCATGCCTGAAATAGGTAGGTGCCATAGGTTGAGTATCTATCAGAGATATCTGGATATGGAAACAGGAATATGTCTGAGAACATGTACATTATCCTATGTGGCAGCAATCAGATTTTTTTTTATAACAAGATCATACTGTGTTTTAGATTTTTGTGGGCCACACAATTTCTGACATCACTCCTTATCTCTGCATTATGAAGGTAGCCATATATAGAATATGAAATAATGAACACAAGGTTGTTCTATAAAACTCTGCTTTTTTGTGTGTGTTTTTGTTTTATACAAAAGTATGCTGAGTGAAATTTGTCAATGCCTGTTATAGGTTGTTAGATACTAATGATGTGCTGTTGTTTGATTGGGATTTCTTCCTTTTTCCTTAAGCATTTTTCTAAGCACCTGTTAGGTACTATGTATAACAGCAAGTGTGGTGAACTTTGACAGCCTGGTAAATGCTGTGGAGGGTGGAACCACAGACTCTTGAGGTCAGATAGAGATCACTAGCCCAAAACACGGTAATATCTGATCTCTTCCCTACAGGAAGAATAAGGAGATGTGTGTGTGTGTGTGTGTGTGTGTGTGTGTGTGTGTGTGTGTGTGTGTGTATCTGTCTGTGTGTGTGCTTCCAGACATGTATGGAGTCTTGACAGTAACAAAGAACCACAAGAATAGAGAATTTAAAGGAATTGAGCTTGTGTGGAGTATAGATTGTCAGAGGAAGCGAGTAAACATTGGTACTAAACATTAAATATCACTTGGAGTAATACTGCTGAATAGATACCAAGTTTGGGCCACTGGTACCATTTTAAGTTACTCAATAGACAAATTAAAAATTCCAAAAGGAAGGAGGTGAGTTGCAATTTAATAATCCATTTTATTTAAGTCAAAAGACACAAAGTATTGTCATTTCAATATGTGTCATATGTGCACACATAGCCAATGAGATTTTGTGTGTGTGTGTGTGTGTGTGTGTGTGTGTGGTGTTTGCACAAGTTCTTTGAAACACACTGAGGATTTTCCAGTTCCAGCACATCTTAGGTTAGACTAGCCAGCTTTCTGACTGATTAGTTCTCTAACCAAGTGTGGCTAGTGACAATCAGAATCAAATTTCTTGGTTCAAATCCAGATTTCACCTTGTCAGCCCTGTGACATTGGGAAAATTATCTTAAATTCATCATATCACTTTTTTCATTTGTAAAATGAAGATAGAAATGATTATGCCTTCCTTAATGGTTTTAAGTATATATTAAATGAGTGAGCCAATAGAAGCTGAGAAATGAGTAAGTACAAATTAACTAGATAGCATCAAGTGTGAGTTTTTTCAGAAAAGCAACAGCATGAATCTAAAGGTCAGAACTATGGGAAGATAGTATGCTAAAGTAACAAAAGGAAGTTATTTTGCCAAAGACAAAGTTATTTTTCTCGAAGAGAGCTAAGAGGGATGTTAGTAAAAATTAAATAAATAAGCCGAGTAAGGTGGGTAGCATCTACAGAGAATAGTAGATAAGTGAGCCCAGACTTCACAGAGAAGTATTCTTGAAAAAATGAGCATATTTACAAACTTCGGGCTCTGAAGATAACCTAAATTTACAGGTGAATGAGGTCCCAACAATTGGAGCTTTGTGGATGTGAGCAGGTGCTTGAAATGAAAACATTGGCAGGGAGCTTTGTGGAAAATCTTTTAAAAATATCAATAGGGACAAGCATTTGTAACAACCTGTAGGGAATCCATTCTGGTAACAGAGAAGAAATTCCCAGCTTTGCATTCATGGTCTTGGGTAGTGTGCTGAATGTGTGGAAACCGAATTCTGGCTTTGGCTCTTTTTAAAGTGGTGGTTGGAAATTTCGTTTCCAAGGTGTGTGCTGCTGGAGTTGATGGGAGGAGAGAAAAAGGGAGCAGGAGAGGGAAAGGGAGAGAGGTAAGGAGAGGGGGAAGGGAAGATGGAGAGGTGATGGGGTGGGGAGAGGAGAGAATAAATGTGTATAACTAAATGGATAGGGTATGTACTGTGTGTCATGGAATGGAGATAATGGGATACCTAGTCACCACCTTCCTGCACATGCTCTATGGTACCTTAACATGATTTAGTCCCTAAAAGGAATGTGTTCTTTATGGTACAAGGATCTTAAGCATAACGAGATATTCCTTTCTGTATAAGGAAGACAAACCTCTGCAATGACCCTTAGAGAATACCCTTCTCCTAGATTACCTCTTGTCAAAGAACATCTCTTCTGTGCTTCCTCAGTCATTTGCAGGAAGAAGAAATAGGAATATAGGAATTCTTTAAAGCTTAGCTGACATGCTGTCTCCTTAAGAAACCTCCAAGGTTCTCTAATCCTATCTCTTCAATTATTCACGTATAGACAATGCATTAATTATCTAACAACTTGGTAGTTCTTTCTGTGAATTTATGTGCTACTCTGTTCATAGTCTTTGTCCAGGTGACTCCCTCTGCCTAGAACACTCCCTTAATTCATCTTGCTCTGCTGGACATAATGGAAATTCCACATGAGCATCGCATTGTTACCACAAAGCCTGCTGAGTTTTTCCAAGGCTCGGTTTTTGACACTGGAATTCAAATGTTGCCACTCCAATATCTTTACCAACAGAGAGGAAATTCCCCAAGGGCAGGAGCCATGTTATTTCACTCATGAATGAGTCTCTACTTTCTCCTGTAATGTAACAGATAATCAGTTTTTGGACTGTTGGAGATACTAGCATTTGTGGTTTTCTTACTGTGCCCCACTTCTTATCTATGAGCAACAATCACATCACATGGAAAGTTCTTTTGTTTTGTTTTGTTATTTTAATGTACATTCAAGGTCACTACATCAGAATCAGTGAGGCAAATCATGAGTGGAACCTAGAAACTTCTGAGATATTTGAATGTATGCTAAGGTCAGAGGCTTGCTAGTTGGGAAGAGGCCAGAGCCCTCTGATGAGAATGTCTTAGTCCCTTCAACTTTCTGTGGATTTGAGCTTCAACATAATTCAAGAGCCTTATGACCCATAGTTGAAAAGGCCTTTAGTATTTTAAGAGGTTGATATTTAGGGCAGTTCTATATGGGTTTGCTATAATAAAAGAACTCAGGCAATCATCCAGATCTGCCATGACATCACTCTCCCTTGCATGTCATTCTCCTTTTCTTTGAAAAATGAGTTAGTGTTGATTTAACTTACTTAGTTAGGGTTTCTATTGCTGTGAAGAGACACCATAACCATGGCAACTCTTATAAAGGAAAACATTTAATCGGGCTGGCTTACAGTTCAGAGGTTCAGTCCATTAACATCATGGCAGGACATGGTGGCATGCAGGCAGACATAGTGCTGGAGAATGAGCAGAGAGTTCTATCTACAACTTGATTTGGAGGCAACAGGAAGTAAACTGTCTCCTACACTGGGCATACTTTGAGCAAATGAGACCTCAAAGCCCACCCCCACAGTGGCTCACTTCCTCCAAGGCCATACCTACTCCAACAAAGCCAAACTTCCTAAGAGTGCCACTCCCGTTTTTTTTCAAGCCACCCCACTTTCCCGGACCCTGTAACTTCACTAGCTATTGTTTGGTCCTTAACCCCCCTGGGACATCGAGCTGTATATTCCAAATAAGTATTTTAATTAAACCTATCAAATTTATTACTTTACTACTTCTAGTAACTCTCTTGATCCCGTTTTTTTGTTGTTGTTTTGTTTTTCCATTTTTTCTAATATTATTACCATGTTATTCCTCAAATGAGGTACCACTCTGGCCTCTCGTTTGGTCTCAGTATTTCCTGGTTTTCCCCAGCAGCCTTTGTTCCACACAAAAGAGTTTTTGTATAAATTGACATTCACTCAAGATATTCCTTTCCCTAAAAATCTCCATGTTCACCTAGCACCCTTGGAGTGGTTTTCAGCTACATTCCAGCAGTAGCAGATCTCAACAAATCTGGGCCCATGTTTCTTGTCACCATAAGGTATGCTGTTCTGACTTTCAGCAATCCATCTTACTTCTGAGAGCCTTTCCTGTTGGCATGAGCTCACAGTGCCCACTGGCACAGAGGGCAGATGTGCTAGATTAACCCCCAGGGAAATTCTTGACCACTGGCTCATGGTGGTGATGATAAGCACCCCCAGAACCCCCAGCTTCCCATTCTACCTGCTCAGGGACTTTCCCTAGGGGGTGAAACAACATTCTTTAGTACCACAAAATACATGATTTTTTTGTTTCAATCATATATATATATATATATATATATATATATATATATATATATATATATATATTCCTCTGCTGGCATCTGTTATGTGACATGATTCCTGCAGAGATGTAAGCAAATGTCTACTCCCCCTGAACAGGCAACTGATAATACATGTAAGTAAAGATATCACCAAGGTTCATCTTGGTGAACCATTGAATTTTATTGGGGTTACTTACTGGAATATGGGCCAGGAGTTACTTACCAGAGCAGAAATGACTCAAAGACAGCTGCATCACCAAAGTTTACCCTGGCCTGAGGGATGGTTCATGGGAACTAGAAACCTGGAGCACACTGTACAACTTCTAGGCATTTCAACAGGTTGGAGAATATCCTTTCTGGGTATCCCATTTTGTCTGAGCCTCTTCTAGGCAATTCGTCTTGGCTAACTTATCTCTCAGCCCTCTTTACGATCTATCTGTTCTTAAGGAGGGGGAGGCCTAGTGTGTCTGCTAAGTTCCTGGGACTTCATGGAGTCTTTAAGTTATCCATTTCCTGATCATAAGGAATTTCCCTACAGGACAAAATGTCTCTCCTCCCTTTAGAACATCCTATGTCTTAACAACAAGCTTCTTTCTAAGATGGAAGGTTCTAGCTTAGAAGAAATTGTTGTACAACAATGCTGACAGTAAGATCACTCCCCAGATTAACTCCATGTATTTCAATCCTTCTGTTGACTTCTGACAAAACTCAAACTAAAGCATGAGCAGCAATTTTGTCTCTGTGTAGCTCTCCGACGTCACCTCTAAAACTTTCTTCGCCAGTGTGGTCCCTTAGTCTCCTTTCTCATCCTAGGATCTGGTGAGCTCAACACTTGCTACTTTTTGCACAGCCATGCCCTAGTTCTCTCTTAAGTTTGATATCTATTATTACCTCTGCCTGTATCATTTATCATTGCCCACTGGGTTGGCTTCTCCTAGGTAAAACACTCCCACATACACAAACACACTGTGTGCTAGTGAGCTGGGTGCTAATATCTAAAATTAGACGGTAAAGCCTAGATGATTCATAGGAATCCATATTAACCCCGTATTACAATGGCTATCTATCAACTTTTGCTGCTATTAAGCTTAAGTAGCTTCCATCCTTGGGGTATTTGAATATCAGTATAGGCTTTTGCTTTAAAGAGACTCAAAATATGACAAGAAAAGGTCAGGTTTATACTGTATAAATCTCAAGGTAAGGGTTTGATTTAGGGGCTGTTCACTATTTTTAAAAAGTCAGTATAACTCTGAGCCTCGGTTTCTTTAATCTGCAAGACTGGGTCTTGTGATTCCTATAATCACAGTGTTTTGTTATAATTGAAAGAAAAAAAAAACACTGATCCACTTCCTCATATTAAAGCAATATATGCTTCCTCCACACTTGCTTTTCTTGTTATCCCTTTGAAGCATATTCCAGGAACTATGGGATTGTGCTGACTTTAATTTTTCAAATTTGTCTTCACTCCGGACCCATTCAATACCTTGGGCTTGCAGCCAAGATTTGTCTAGTTTCAGAGAGATGGAAACAAGCTTAATGGCTTGCAGAACATCTGTCTTGGTGATATGAAAGTGATGCGAGTTTTCTCCATGTAAATACCAGAGAGCTGAGAGGAGTGTAAGACACCTCCTCGCCTACCTGCCTCCTTTTCTGCAGCAGAGTACTTCCTATTATGAGTCTCAGAGATGTGGGTGGGAAATGTAGAGGATAAACAGAGTGGTGAGCATCGTTTCCTGAATACCCACTGGACTCCTTGCTAGGCACTTCACTTAAACTGCTCATTGTTTTCCTAGGATGTCCCAGTTTGGATGGGAGAGTTGAAAAGAGCTAAGAGGTAGAGTCTTGCTCACCATAACACAGTGTGTTTACAGCTGTGATCCCAGATCCCTTCTGAGACCTCCCCCAAAGCTTTCCTTCTATTGAGACCTCGTCATGATACTTCCTTTGTGAGAGCATTAACTCTGTTTCTTTATTTATGTATTTTGTTTTGGTTTGTTTTTGAGGCAAGATCTTATATGTTCCAATCTGGCCTGAAATTCACTATATATCTGAGAATAACCCTGAACTTCGGATCCTTCTGCCTCTACCTCCCTCCTGCTTGAATAATAGGCATGTATCATCGTGTACTGTTTTATGCAATGCAGAGATCAAACTCAGTGCTTTCCATGTGGTAGTCAGCACTCTATGTTTTGAGTCACATGCCCAGAAGGATAGTACTCGATTTTCCAAATCTTGATCACCTCATTTCACTTTATTTTCCTGAATTGTAGGAAAAGACTCTAAAGATAACTTTATCTAATCACATCATTTAACAGGCAGTGGAAGTTTTTAAAAAGTCCTGTGACATTTTCAAATAAGCAGTGATCATTGCTTTTCCTGGACTACCCAGTGTTTCCTCAGGTATTCATATGTATCAACTCTTAATCCCTCTAATTTCTGCTTTTCCACTGCTGCTTATAGGGACTCCCTAACAGCTCATAACTGTTGCATTCCCTCCTTGTACCCCCATTACCCTCTCAAATATCGAACACCTCAGTCCTTTTCAGTTCCTTGAGAGCACTGTGCTTTATGTTTAAAGTCTTTGATAGGATGATGGATGTATCCGCTGGTCTCATTGCGTTGTCACGGCCCCTACATTTTCTCATTACCAGCTCATGTCTTCCAAAGGCAAGGGGCTTGCTCAAAGTCACAGGGCAGGTTGTACCTGAACTTTGTTCCCTCCACAGCAACACTTGCTTTCAACTTAAACCTCGTTCCTTTAGTGTTTGAAACATTTACTCAGAGAATGAAGGATTTCTCAGTCATGTCACTTTGATTTTATAAAGTTTTTTTTTAATGTTGATAGTGAACTGAATATTAACTGCAAAGCAGAAAACATGATGCATGAATGTTATCATCCAAAACTAGTTATGGAGCCAGGCATGGTGGCACACACCTTTGATCCCAGCAGAGGCAGTCCAATTTCTATGTTCAAGACCAGCCTGGTCTATAGAGCAAGTCTTAAGACAGGCAGGGCTATATAGAAAAGCCCTGTCTCCAAAACAAACAAAGAAATCCTAGTTATGGGTGTAGGAGTATTAGGCAATGCTTTTCATTGTTTGGTTAGGGGCTTCCCTCCTGACTGTCAGTATAATGTGTCTTAATGATTTCAAAAATACGTTATGGGTATTCCTGACTTCCCTTGTCTTGATCTTACATATAACGCTAACTGTCCCCCAATAGTACTTTTGTATAAAACTGTAAGACTTTAAGCATCAGCACACTAGTATGTAATCCGAGCTGCCTTTTGGTGGTGCTGCCAGCCAGCAGCTCAGCGGACAGTGCCACTGTCACGGAGATACCCATGCAAGTATCGTGTGTTTATGGTTTATTGTTCTTACTAATTCAAAAGATGTTCAGTGGTACAATTGGTAGGTTCTTAATGCCTGCCTCAAGCACCTCTCGTCTCAACATGAAAAGAGCCAATGCAACCCTGGGTGCAGTAATGCTCTTAATTCCTAAAAAATTCTCTTTAAAAAGGGACTCAATTAAGAACATTATGAAGGGGTTCGGCAGTGGTGGCACACACCTTTAATCCCAGCACTCAAGAGCCAAAGCCAGGGGGCTTGGGTGAGAGGCCAGCCTGGTCTACAGAGTGAGTTTCAGGATAGCCAGGGCTACACAGAGAAACCCTGTCTTGAAAAGCAAAATGAAACAAACAAACAAAAAACAAAACAAAACAAAAAAGAATCTTATGAAGTTGATATTTTATTTTCATTTCACAGATAGACAAAACCTTAAAACAATTTAATAACTTTCCAAAGACGGCCTAGCTACTTCCTAGCTACTGGTGACTGATGAACAATAAAATGTTATACATGGATAGAAAGCAGCAATATTTCAGTCTCAGCTATCAGCTCACACGATGGACTGGATGATTAAGTGTTCATTGTTTTCTTATTTAATTTATTTTTCAGGTAACATCATTTTGAAAACTTTATACATATACATTGTATTGTGATCAAATTCACCCATCATCGTCTCATTCCCCTTCTGCCTCTGCAGAGACCCTTCTTCTCAGTTAGTCTTCTCACTTTATTGTTTTCTGTCCCACACTTCTTTAATTAGGTTTGCTTGTTTGAGCTTGGGTAGAGGGTCGTTTACTGGAGCATGGGCACCTTGCCAATGGATACAACACTGAAGAAAATCACACCTCTCTTCCCCTGCAACCATGAACTGTCAGTGGCTCCTTAAGGAGAGAGGCATCACAATCACCCCCACCCCCACCAACCCTTGATCCATGATGGAATGTTGAAGAACCCCCCTGTTTCTCACAGGTTTGTATACTACCAACATCTGTAGTGAGCTCAAGATTGCAAGGACCATGTTACACCCAGAAGACAGGGTGTGATCCATTTTTGTTTCCCTTTTGCTGTTTTTTTTTTTAAATGAATAAAGAATATTCTCAGAATGTATTGTTGAAAACAGAGTCCAGAGAGTAATATGACAAGTGACATATGCTTTAGTGCCACAGAGTGGAAATATCTTACACTATATAATAATGTTTGCCAGGTTTTACATATACAAAATAAAAATTTGGGGAGGGGGGGTTATGTAGAAGATTTGGTATATACCAAATTAAATTTTCTGTCTTTCATTGATTTTTTTAAATTATAAACTCACATGTTCTCTTTCATGTTAGTGTGTGTGTGTGTGTGTGTGTGTGTGTGTGTGTGTGTGTGTGTGTATTGTGTGTATGTGGGGGGGGTTACGGGCACACACACACACACACACACACACACACACACACACACACACGACCATTCTATAAGACTCTACAATAGACAAAAACCACACAACAACATGTTGAAGCAGACAAGCTATTATATATTTTCATAATATAGAACTTTAAGGTATAGTAATCAACAGTGGCAAAATATTTGTCTTTGACATTATTGTCTTGTATGTGTGTCAGATCCAACCTGTAACTGAGACCAGAGAGAACAGTATGGAAACACAAATCCATGAGAAGAGAATAAAAAATACCATGAACAGCAAAATATGTCTGAGTATTTAAAACCGTATAGAAAAAATAAATTAGATGAACCATCGTGTAAATATAAATTAAAAAAGATGACATTCTTAATAAATAAAGTTAACTATTTACATTTTTTATATATTGCTGAAAGACTTAACTTAGATCCATAAAAACACATAAACAGGAAAAATAAACCCACAACAAGAGCAGCACATTTCTGCGCGTGAGGTACAGGAAGAAGGTTAGAGTTGTGTTTAGTTTTTGGTCTTTACTTTGCATTTATCTTTCTTTTCACTCTTTCTTTCTTCCTTTCTTTCATTTTTTTCTTTTTTCTTTTTTTTTTAACAGTAGACCAGTAGAATTTTCTTAAGAACAGATTCTAAGCACTTTGATGAAGAGTCATATTTTTTTGGTTGCTTCCAGAAGGTGCCAAACAGATTTTAACATCATAATAATTAGAAATACCCTCAACAACAATAAAAAGGTATAATATGATACATAAATATGGAAGAGCAGTTTGTAATATGAATACATTTTCTCTAGAAGAGATCACAGTTTTGTAAATATTACATTTAAGTATATATATACACACATATATGTACAACTATATATACATGTGCATATATATGTAAATTTTTATTTATAGATAATATCTTTATATAGATAGATATCTGCAGACAGGTTATTGATTATAGAGACCCAAGAAAGCAACTCACTAATTGTTCATAGTTCTCCTCATTGACTGCTGGTGTGAAGTTTAAGAAGCCCAACTTACACTCAAATATTATCGCTTATATTAATGAAACGTGTTGTGGAAACTAAGTGTGAGAAGAGAGGAATCTGCTGGAGAAGAGATGTCAGACCCTCTTACTCTGTAAATCAGTGATGCCCCCCAAATCTTAACTACATGACAGTAGCCTGACTTTTACACTGTAGGAAGTCATTGGATTTTGATCAAATCATTGAATTGGTAAAGGCCAGAAAAAGGGAGGAGAAACTTGAAATTATCTAAAGAGTGAACTATTTCCCAGTACACTCCCTTAAGGTGAGCTCTAATCCAGGCATCCCAGCTTTTGTACCTTGAAATGTCAATCAAGTACTCCCTATCTCTGAAAAAGTTGATGACCCTATGCATTCTTGAAAAATAACCTATGGACTTTGCATCAGATGGTGTCTCTAACAGATTGCATAGTCCATTTGAAAACCTCAGGGCCTCATGGTCCTCTGTCCTCCCACTGTGAGGTAGGTAAGTAGTAGTATCCCCATTTTTCAGCTAGAGAAACTGAGGCAAATGTGGAGGCAATCTCATGACTTGTTCAAAATCACTGAGTGAAGTGATGCCTGGAGTCAAGCATTCTGAAGCTTTGTGCCAGACACATAAACTTCTACCTTGATTATTATTGCATTGTTCTTACACGGGAAATGATAGCTAGGAATTTGGCAAAACTTGAATAAATTACAAAAAGAGGATTTTACAAAAATCATTTTCTATTTAGTTATTAACTTGGTTTGTTTTCTTTCTCAAAATTTACTGGGATCACCTGTCTGGTCATGTAGCAGCTTCTTAGGAAGTGGACTGTACAGGATGGTTCTGAGTGTAGTCATCAGGGAGCTCAGGGGCATACTGGCAAATACAAATATATCATAGTGTAAAAAGGACAAAGACACAGTTTATCCCCTTAACATTTGGTGAAAACCAATATCAAACCCTCCCCAGCCCTGTCTACCATGGACAGTCACACACACAAACAAAAAGAGCAAAATGCCCCACTAAAACAACTCAAGGGAGAATATGCCTTACTTCCTGGATCTACCACAATGTACAGAAAATATCAGCGCAATAAAACTTCACTCTTCATCATCTAGAGAAATCTCTATGTCATCTCTACATACTCAGTCTGTAGAATAAACAGTTTCCTCGAAGAAGCATAAAAATAGAGTTCATATTCTTAGGTTTTATTCATGCATTTTAGTTCCTTGTAATCATATTGTTCTCTATTAATGTATATTTTTATAGCTTTGTCACTATCCATTTTTTTCTCACTTGAAGTAGTTCCAGAAAAAAGTCACACACACACACACACACACACACACACACGTACTGTGTGAGCGCATATGCACACACACACCACACACTGAAACTGTTAACATGACTATAATTTCCTTCCTTTTCTGTTCTCCTCTTTTCTTTCTTTCTTTCTTTCTTTCTTTCTTTCTTTCTTTCTTTCTTTCTTTCTTTCTTTCTTTCTTTCTTTCTTTCTTTCTTTCTTTCTTTCTTTCTTAAAAATCACACAGGTAAGACCTTTAACAAATTGACAGTTACAGCCAAGTTAAATCGAACCTGGAAGGGAGGTAGCTGAAATCTGTCCCAAAGAATTATTTTCAACAAATAGCATTTAAACATTGGCCAAAATAGGAATGAGACAGAGAATGGTCTCGGCAGTGGCCCAGTATGCTGAGGGGGCCAAGAGCGGCAGCTGATTCCCTCCTTCTCCAAAAGCCTGCTATTTAAGACCATTAATCTCTCCTTTGCTTTACACCCCGCTTCACCTACCCACACTGACTTCCCATGGACTCGCTGACTTCCCACACTGACTTCCCTTCCGAGGTTGTTGGCACACCACCCAGGGGTAACGCAAGTCCTTTGGGCAGACAGTGAGTTGCGGTTTGGAACAGTTTCCCAGATGGAGCCTAGAGAACTGTCCACCTCATCTTTGCTTCCTTGCTGCTAACAGACTGATGCTTCTTCAGCTGCAGAACTCCCAAGTGCTTTCGGGCCCCTAAGCTGTGGATGTACAACAGTGCTTCAGACCCGCCTCCTCCTGATTACTCCATTGTCTGAAACAGATGACTGAGGGGGATGCGACAAGGAGTTTATTCTCAGGAAGCAAATGAAACTGGGAATCAGTGCACTGCAAAAATGCAGCTGACTGTCCTGCACGAAGGTCTGGGAAGATCCTATGAATTACACATCCCTTGTGGCCATGAGGCAGGCTACCAGTTGTGTAGCCTCTTCTGTCTAATAGGTTCAGCAAATATGAATTTGGTCACAACAGGTTTGATTGGCAGCAAGGAGGAAACTGGATAGGATTCTGCCTGGATAGGCCCACTTCAGTCTATGAATCTTAAAATAGGAGCCAGCCTCCAGGAGTCTTTGCTCAGTTGGAGAGTATAGCAACAGATGACAATAAGAACAAAGAGTTGGATGAGGATTGATTGAGGGGAATTCTTATGGTCTGTCTTCAGTTTCTATGACCCTACTGTTAATAATGTCATCTTTGGGTCTTTGGAGGTTCCTGTACTACTTATGGGCATTTTAAGCTGTTGGGAGGGCTGGTCCTGTTACCACTCATTAGCTTGTCCTGTCTAAGCTGACACGGCATATCTGGGCAATAGAGAGGCCTGAAGGGTTAACAAAAGTTTGAGGATCCTAGAGAGTTAAACATAATCAGGCCAATTCCCATAAAATTGTTCTTATATTTTGTTAAAGATTGGTTCTAGTAATTACAAGGGGAAGTGCCCTATATATAAATGTGATATGCATTTGGAGGAGCCAAAGTGCTGGGCTATCACACCAGTGGCCACTTCTCCATTCTAGGCTTGGACTTCAGAGGCTTTAGTAAAGGACAAGCTGCATAATCTAAGCATTGTATCCTTATTTATGGGCACCTGTGCGAAAAGCACCTTGGTACATTTCTTGATATTACAGACCACTGATGGTCAATAGATACCTTTTCAAGTATTCTTAATCAGTAGGAAAAAGCTATTGGTCATAATATGAAAACACAGTTTGTGAAATTACTGTTGGTCCTAGTAGAAAAGGGAACACGATAGATTAACAATGAATGCCTTAGCTGCAGGATGGCTACGCATGGGCTGGCATTTTGCATTCTGTCCCAGACTTGCTTTTATTAGCTATCCCCACTAGACTTGAGATCAATTGATGTACTGTCATCTTTATGTTATACATTTCATTTAGGTCCTCCTATCTCCTTGCTTCCCAGCTCCATGTTTCACAAATTATGTCAAAGTTAACTACTCTATACACCTCATCCTGTGTTGATCTCTTCTCATATTAATTCAGAGGGTATGAATAGGTAATTGAAAAAAAAAAAGAAGCCCTGCATACATTACTGGCTTCCATGTACAGTTGACTCATCTCCTCTTAATGTTTGAAGACTAAATATGGGAGGGGAAGGAGCGGTGCCCAACAATGAATGTGGAAAGGTGTCCTAACATCTGAAAATTTATATGGAAAATATGGTGACTGTGTTGGGTGCTGAGTCTGGATCTCCAGGGCTTCCCGATGTTCCTCTGTTCCTCTAGAATGCCACATACATTGCCTGGATCTAAGATGTTTTACAATTCATCTGCTTAGAATAATAGTGGGAGTCTCAAGACCAACGCTTGCTCTAGCCTAGAGACCTGGGAAAATTGAGATAAGGACAATAACCCATGTCCTGACCATTCCAGCAGCTTCTCTGTGGTTCCAGCATTCCCAAGTTTAACACTGTTCCACTTGATTAGAAAATCTAACACTGGCTTAGACATTCTGGACTCTCAGGAAGGGCTCGAGCATCTGACATCCCTTAACTCTTTTCCAGAATAAGAAGTCCACCCGTGAAGGACTTAAGCCCATTAAGGTTTTTCTCTTGAAGATGGGCCAAGAAGTGAGGAACTCTGGAAAAATATGAATCACTTTTAAGGCAGTCTACTTGGTTATATGGAGTTTTTTCTAACCTAGCTCTACCATCGAAGAGCACTCAATGTATCAGACAGAGCAGCAGAAAGAGTAGCAGCAAATGTGGTCCCAAGGTAAGATCTGGAGAACAGGTGGGATCTGGAAGGGATATGAAGACCTCAAGCCTCAAGCAGGGAGCTGATGGAATACCTTGACTCTGCAGTCCTAAGCCATTTCCAGCTAGGCCTTGCACCCCGGTGTTGGGGCAAAATCCCCATGGCAGCAGAAAAATTGGGGAGTTTTGCACACCTTTGAATATTTACCTATTCTTGGGCCCTGGTTCCCTAGAAGATTTGTAGTTACAAAGCATTTCACTTCTGGTCCCCAAACACTACATGATGATGTATGCACAGCATTTTCTGTACCTCAGATTCTGAGCTATATTTCTTTCTCAGTCCTTGGTCTTAGTTTCTATAACTCTCTTTCTCCCAAGGAGCTTGGGAAAGGAAAGATTGAGGTGGGTTTTGTTTTGCTTTGCTTTTGTTGCTTTGTTTTGTTTTTCCAGTTGTTTTTCACTAACTTTTCTAAAACTGCCTTCACACACCTGTACGCATGCATGTGTACGAACCACAGATGCGCATACACCTTGATACAAAACATGATTTTGTTGTTTTGGGCTGTGGTCATGTGACAAATGGTTAGAATTTTCAGAGGCTCTGGGACAACATGCTGTGTATGCAATCCATCTTAGACTGCAGGATAGTATTCCATTCCATCATTCAACATGGTGAGATTCAGTTCATTGCCCCACAGTTGGTCCTTCCTGGGTGAAATTAAAGGCAGACCGGTTGGGTGCTAAGGATCCCTGGTGTGGAGAGGCCATTTCATTGAGCAGCAGACTGTGAAATCAATACCAGAGGGATGCGGGTCTTGGTGTTGGGAAACCTTGGACAACTCTTGTCTTTCCTTAGCCATGGCTATATCCCCGAAGGTCTTTCCGGCTGTGTTCTTGGGCTTCAGGGTCCCGACAGGCGCAGTCATCTTGTAGGTCACAGGACATAGGAAAGGGAGTGACCTACAAAGAGGAAAACTGGAGTGAATCAGATGGCTTGGTCTAGTTTTCAGTATGGTGGTAAAGAGCAAGGGGACAACCACTAGATTCAAGGTCATGTCATGGTTCTACTTTTTGAAAGCACTACAATAACCTTTTCCATAATACTAGGGTCAATATCATAGCAGGTCACATTTGGAGCGGTACTTGCTACAGGTAAGGCAATGCTCTTTCCAGATAAGAAAATTCAGATTCTCTTTCACAACTCTACACCAGTTGCCCTTTTATCAATGATGAAATTGAAACCAAGAAAGGGACACTGCTGAAAGTAAGTGATCAATCTGATACTTAAAGTAAAACAAGCTACTTCTCTCTGTGCCTGGGAACCAACTGAGTAAGCTACATGGGCTGAGTAACATGGGTAAAAATTATTATGAGGACTAATACAGTTTGTTAATACAATTCTAAAATAGAATATCTAACAAGTCAAACTACTGTGATGAACAAATTAAAATAGAAGAGGTGGACATATTCTTTAAAGGAACATAGTTCTCTGAACATACTGGCATTTATGTTTGGGGAGGCAAAAATGATACAAAAAATGCATAAAGCAAGTTTATATGACCTCTTTGGGGCCTGAAATCCTAAGTAAAGGGCATTTTACCCAAAAGTTCTGAATTAAATTTGTTGGGAGACCTTTCTGGAAACAGACTTAAGCGTAAGAAAAAGTGAGAGGCCAAAGTTCCATTCCCAGTCCTTCCTGTCATGTGTTCTGTGACCTTGGGCTGGCTGGCCTTTCTAGAAAGTGATAGGAAAAGCCCAACAGAGCAAGTGTCTTCCCCAGCCGGCACATGATCCATCTTTCCAAAGATTGCAGTGCAATCCCTGCTGGAGTCCCAGCCTGAACTAACGCAAGTCGATTTCACCGTATTGCATCATGACATTTGCTTATAACTTTCCCCAGA